>NW_020271741.1:189675-200817 GCF_003268045.1 Sipha flava
AATCCCGCCTTAAAAAAAAAAAAAAAATAGATATACAAAACATAAGTAAGTAGAAATAAAATTTATTAGAAAAACTGATGTACAATCTGATTATCAATGAACGTCAGTCCCGGCAATTTTTATTTTTTTGTAATTTGATAAAATTGATAAAAAAAACTTGATTTTCCAAAAAAAGTTATTAGCCCTTTTTACTTAAGTACCTAGTACCTACCTAAAAAAAAAGTCTCGGGTACGGCTATAGCCCTACAAGCCATACCAGTACGCGCGCCTATGTATAATATATAATTTATGTGCGTGAAAAACAAATACTATCTATGTGGCGTGATTTGTGAGAGTCTGCTAGCAGTAGTACATATTATAATTCCCCCCCCCCATCCTCACACTGATACCAATAAATTAATTTACTTACATATTTTAGAATTTTATTAAAAAAAAAAAAAACTTCTAATAAATAATAATAACATTTATTTATATGTCAAATCGATTCTTCTTGTTTTTTTTGTGAAATCGTCAATTACATTATCATAAAATGAATTTTGATTTTGAAGTGTAGTCAACAATCGTTTCTCAATTGTTAAAAGCGACAGATCTGAAAGTCTATTTTGGGACTGGTAGTTTCTGAGATGCGTCTTTATTCTTTTCAAACAGGAAAATGAGCGTTCAGCGCCTGCACTTGTTGCTGGAATGGTTACCATCAATGTTGCTAATTTTGTAACTTGTGGTAAGCTATCTGATAAGTCAGTAGATTTGAGATACATCCAAAGTTCATGAATGTTTGCTTTATGAAATTCAGTAGATGAGTATATAATAGAAAGTTCACTTCGTAAAATTGCAAAATCAAAATATTCACCATATTTATCTTTCAACGAGTCCATTGAATTTGTAGGAAATTTATTGACATACTGTTCAAATTTTGAAAAATCTAATAAAGAAAAAAAAGTCAGTTGAGTTATCTCTGCAAATCTTTCATTAGTTTTTGAAATTAATACGTCGATGATTTCAAAATAGAGTCTTCGGTAATTTGTTTTTCTATCTACAGCTGATACTTGAGTCACCCTTTGCCTTTTTGCCTTTCCTGAATTGCTGGTATGTTAATTAGTTTAAAAAGATTTATTTCAAAAAAAAAAAAAATCGGGCATTGAAGGGTTAACGGTAAATCTGTATGATACTGTTCCGATTTCAACTAAATGCGTTCAAAATCATTTTTCATATTTTTTAAATGATTTAAAAAATCAAATATTTTTTTATTACAATAAGTCACATCAAATATTTTTGTTTGTATTATATTAAAAAGTATTGTTGCTTGAGGTAAAATATTTCCAAATATTAAAAGAAAAAAATTGAAGTCAAAATCTTGAATTGTTTGACAAAATCCTTTAGCGCACAATAACGTTTCACTATCCCATTTCTCACCATTTTCTACGATCGAAATCATGAGATTTAAAACTTCTTCTCTGTACTCAGACATCATTTCAATAATTCTACTATTATAATTCCATCGTGTTGGAGCCACAAACGGAAATCTTTTTTTTACTTCTTGATCAAGTGCGTGAATTATTTTTGTTGATTTTGAAAAAAATGATGAAAGTCCAGAGAGCGTAGTGAAAAATATTTTACATTCTTTTATATAATCGACGGATTGTTTTAATATTAAATTTAGTTTATGAGCATAACAATGTACAAAAATCGCGTTTTTACATTATGAGCGAACTAATGTCTGTAACCCGTTATGTTGTCCTGACATGACGGCAGCCCCGTCATAAGTCTGTGCAACTAATTTATCTATGCATTTATGTTCATATAATAAACGAAAAACATGTTCAGCTAAACACTTAGCAGATCGATCATGACTGACATCTACAAATCCTAAAAATCTTTCTTCTACTCCTTCATTAGTCACATATCGTAAGATTGTAGATAACTGAGATTTGGACATATCTGTTGTTTCATCCATAATTATAGAAATAAAATTTGTATGTTCAATTTCGTTTTTGATAGTTTTTAATAAGATATTAGAAATAGATTGAATGAGATCATTTTGTATGTCTCCAGAAAGTCCAGAAAAAACAGTAGATGTCGAAAGATGTCCATTTAATTTTGGATCGAGTGTACCCATTAAATGTATTAATTCAACATAATTTCCCCTGTTAATAGATGTGACTTGTTCGTCATGTCCGCGAAATGAGAGCTCTTGTTTTGCCAAATAACATGTTGCATCAATTAATCGACTTAAAACGTACCTATTATTTTTAACAGATTCATTATGTTTTTCGATACTTTGCTTATATGCTTCACTAAGACATGTTTCTATTCTAATATTGCCAAATTTCTTTAAAGTAATTAAAGATTCGATATGAGAGCGATTTATTTCATGTCGATGTTTTAAATTATGATAATTGTTTAAATCACTGCAGCCATACTTAGACCAAGTATTAGATTCATGCGAAAATAAAATACACGGCCAGCAATATAATTTTTGAGTTTTTTGACAACCAGACAACCATTTATTAGTATTATAATAAGAGGGATTAAAGTAACGAAAATTATTTTTACATTTTGATTTTAAATCTTGAAGTGTTGGTGTAGGTCTCCCTTTATTTATAATATTTTGCTTTTCAATAAAAGTATTTGATCCAAACGATTTTAATAGTAATTTTTCAATATTATAATTACATTCGTTATTACCTGAAGAGCTTGTCGAAGAGTCCATTTTTTTATAATACATTAAACATTATTAATAAAAACGTAGTGTTGTAGACGCACGTTGCATTCGCATTCAATGATCGCTATTCGCTGTCACACGGTCGCGTATGCATTATGAAAAATGCTTACGAACTATGTAATAATACGTGCCCCCTCCTATTGTACTTTACCTATTTCACTTTAATAGGCTCGCGTAAGCAGTTTCAATTCGCATTACACGGTGAATAGTATAAATAAAATAACACGAAAATAAATCGCTGATAATACTATGGGCATCGATAATGTAGACGGTGGAAATGATGGCACGGCGCGCGGTTGACACGACCTAGGCGGACGATAAGTTTTCCCTCGGTGAGGTGGCCGGTCACAGTCTGAGTGGTGGTGTTGTGGTGAGCTTAGAAATAAAAATCGAATGAACACAATCTGATGGACAATTTGATTTATATATTGTGTAACGAAAGAACAACCACAAAACAAATTAAAAGTCTATATAAAATAGGTGGCTTGGCGACGGTGCTAACAAAGCGCAAGAAAAAAAGAACAAGGACTTATGTTCGACAACGGTCACAAGCCAAAAGGTTGGTCATTTGAGGCAACCGGTCGGTACGTTGCCACCGGTTCCGATAACTTTTCCCACCTCTGCCCGGTTTTCCGAGGTAGGTGGGTAATATTGGAAACGGTGTTGTCGTTGCCCGGGTTGAGGCTGGGTAGAAAGCGGGCGCGGCTCCGCGATAGTGGTGTACTTGTTGTACCCACACCACAGCGGGACCGCGTCACGGTGGCACGTACACTACTATATACTTGTGAAGCAACCATCAAACATGTTACGCGCATCCTAAAAATAAATGATAACTTTTATTAAATTGATTATTTGATTTGATTTTATTCAAAAAAACTTTTTTTCCTCTTTTCAAATGTAAGCAGTGCTTACAGTGCTTACATGTACGCTACGCCCCTGTCGCAGAACAAATATAATTGAAAAAGAAACATTTATTAGAAATACTATGAAACGGTTAGAAGAAAACCAAATTGACAAATTTGAATTTATACAAATACTATCATACAAGATTTTTACTAGTGCCAACTAGTCTGGTTCGTTCGTGGTTATAGGATCTCAGGATTGCACACCAATTCTTATTTTGAAGGCGGAAAAAACACCTGAAAGATTGTACGTGATAAAACCAAATATACACTTTCTCATAAGTGCATGCAATCTATCCAAAACATGCATCCCACCCCCATATTCTGACATAAACAATAAACATTGTTTAATTCATTAATTTCTGTGATCAACTTTTTTTTACTGAAAATCCGCTAACTTTTTATCATATCTTGTATTCCAAAAAACTGTTACGACTCAGTAAAAACGCTTTAGCGATTACCGTTGTTCGAGCATCCATACCACTAGCCTAAATTTGATGACGTATTCGCATGAATCGGATCTATTACAGCTCAATAATTATTGGAAACATTGTACGCGAAAACGGAATGTAGATTTCGCCACCTAGGCCAACATCGAGCTTGAAAATACGTGTAAGAACAAATAATTTTCATATTTCAGTAAATGTCAACAAACACTTGCTGATTAAAATGTGACCGTGGTTAACACGGTCATCACTTCGTATGTTGTGTCTAACGATGATTCCACTCCGTGAGTGACGGCAATAATGTGTTGACCTCGACAACCGACCGAACACATCCTTGCCGTAGTCGAATGTATAGATTATGATGACCTTTTTTAATTTCTCAGAATGTCGGCGTCAATGATCACGGAACGAACATTTTCCCGAGTCCTCTTACCAGACCACCGAAAGACCTCGCTGACGTGTGTTCCATAGTACCATAAGTACAAGGCGAAACCGACCATTGTCTGATAATTGCATACATACGATCGAGTACTATGACAATAAATTATTGTTCGAAAAAATTCAAAAAATCTTGAAAAACACGTGTCTCGTCATGTTCTTTTTTTTTAGTCCAAGTCGTTACGTTTTCAACTGTAAATAAATTGCATTATACTCCACACGTGAGCAATACACCGCGGTCAATACCCAGTGGCGGATTTAGCGTTTTGGCGCCCCTAGACTTAATCACTCTGCCCCCCCCCCCCCTTATCACTCTACTAAGGAACATTCAAAATTTGGTCTAACCCTTCTCTTCAAATTTTATTTAGTTTTTTTATAAAAAAAAAATATTAAATATTAAATCTTTAAATTAGAAAACTTCCAAAAATAAAATATTTCATGTCTGTTATTTTACTTTAGATACCATTATTACCAGTACAAATAAACAATGCTTATATAGTTACATAAAGGAAATATAAATAGGCAGATATGAAAATACCTATACTCGGATAGTCGGATGTTCCCAATAGAGATGTAATGTACATTCGAATATTCGAATATTCGTCTTCGAATAGGTCCACCGTGAATAATTCAAATATATGAATATTTGAATATTCGAACATTCAAATATCAGTATTCGATGCTGCGATACCTATTATTATTAAACGTTTTGTGTTGCGTGAAAACTTAAACGAATAATTTTCGTTACGTATTGTATTGTAGCATCGAACACTGATATTCGAATGATCGAATAATTCCCATCACTGGTTCCCAATAAGTACATAGGTACTAATAAGTTATTAATAATAACTAGTAACTAACTGTAATTATCTTATTACAAATAAAATATTTTCAAATTGTAATAACAATTGTAATATTC
The DNA here is from genome assembly GCF_003268045.1 of Sipha flava. Classification (NCBI taxonomy): domain Eukaryota; kingdom Metazoa; phylum Arthropoda; class Insecta; order Hemiptera; family Aphididae; genus Sipha; species Sipha flava. The sequence continues at coordinate 195,103 of NW_020271741.1, forward strand.
TTACTTTAGCCTATAGATACGCATCATACAATGTACATATTAATATATTATTATAACTTTTTAAAATTATTTTTATTCGTGTTTATATGACAAATATAAAAAAAATATATTAAAATAAGTGTACCTAATAAGTCAATAATAACACTTATAAAAAAAAAAGCCGCCCTCCCAAAAAGGCCGCTCTAGGCTATAAGCCTTTTAGCCTGCCACCTAATCCGCCACTGCCGATACCGCTGGATACTGAAACCGAAACTCAAATAAATAATAACAGTCGTAATAAGGTATACGCTTACCGGATTCGGACGAAACTGCACGGCGTAATGTTCACCGAAACCGACTCGTAATTGACTCTCGGCCTTCTTTATTAATAATGCCAACGTACGGTTAACCGTTTATTGACAGCCGATTATCGTTATTATGATAATTTTTAAAATGCACGCACCGTAATATGTTGCCGACCAGCTACGGTGGTGGTAACATAATAAAATTATTGAATTATCGCATTGACGACGAATAATATTATGCTAATCCGATTACATCGTTCGCACGTTATCGAACTCCGTTGATACAGATAATTATACGATATCGGCATAGGCGGGACTAGAGTAAAAAATCTGGGAGGGCTACAGCCCTCCAACCAAAACTTAAAATAACCTGTAGATTATCCCTACTCTTATATACCATGTTAATATACTTGAGATTCTGAGCCAAATTGGATTTACTGCAATGTTTCTTTTTTTGTATGTGACACTATTGCGAGTTGAGTATGCTGTATGCGGTATGCCATGTATAACCTGGAATATTTATGGGGGGGGGGGGCTAAATCTTGATCCGGGGGGCTAAACCTCCGCCCCCCCCCTAATTGCGCTTATGGATATCGGTGAGCTACTAATCGTAGTCGCAAATAGTTTTCGTTTATATATTCGTTCCCTCTCGAAAAAACGTCATTTCAACTTCGAGGAACGTGAAACGGTACCTATTATAATTCCTAGTTATCATTCCCGACACGGGGTGGCCGTAAACGAAATATCGATGCGCGTGCATCGTGTTACAATGCACAGGACGGCTGAAAGTCTGATCGTATACACACCGACGATCCATTTGCGATTTCGGTTTTATTTCGCCGATGAGCTAACTCACTCGATGTGGTCGATGTAGTCGCACGTAGTGATGGGCATATCCGGATTTAAGAAATCCGAATTATTTGGATTTGTCAAATCCGGATTTAAGAAATTCGGATTTCATGGATTATCCGAACTATCCAGATTATTCAATTCAATTTTGCTGTTCAATTACTCATTTTTATATTTACATAAATTTAACTCATCTTCAAAAAATCTTATTTAATAACCATTCTAAGGTTATGCAGTTAAAAGATAAATTAATTGGGTATTCAGTCATGATATCGTTGTAAGTTATAGAGGTATAAAGTAAAACTCAATAATTTAGTAAATTATAATTTTGGTAATTAATAATACATTCTAAAAACTGTTGAAATTATGATAAGTAAATTGAAATTCATAAAATATAATATTAATTTTTTGTTACAATAAAATAAAATAATTTATTTTACTAAAAATTAAAAATAATTATAAGTTATATAAAAAGCAAATTCATAAATCCGAATAATCTGTATACTTCGGCAAATCCGGATAAGAATTTGATTCAAATCCGGATTTGAATATCCCAATATCCGGATAATTCAGATATTCGGATTTCATGCCCATCCCTAGTCGCACGCGAGTGTAGTGCACAACTCATATTTTAACATACGAAGTACATGGCGCTAATCCCCCACCCCCACAGTGATTATTAAATGCTACCCAGTGGCAAGCGCACCCGCAAGATAAAATCCCACCCGGGGCAAGATTAAAATTCTAAGGGCCAAAATAACGTATATCTTAAAATAGACGAAAATAAAATCAAATACCATAGAAAACTTCGGGAGAATTTATAGTTTTAAGCGATATGCAGTCATGTGTAAACATTGTACACTAATAAATACGTTCAAGATTATAAATTTTACAAAACTTAGTTAATGGATCTTAATAAAATTATTTATTTATTTATTCACATATATCTATTCAAAAACTCATTTATATACTTATTTTTTTATTTTTGTTGCTTTATAGTGTGTTAGTATATTGTAGCCGACGTCATATGCAAAATAAATAAATAAATAAAATTATGTTGCAATTAATAAGCGTGGTATTAAATTAACAATAGTTTTGAAACAAAAATTCCCAGTAGGGTCATTGACACCTTTGCCCCCTCCTCCCTGCGGGAGCGCATGCCCAGTGGTGGGTGATCGTGCCACTGACAAACACGTTCTCATAACGACCGTAATGACAGGGGTTGATTTTCCCGGTGTGTTTCTCTGACAATTTTGGTGAAGTGAAAATTACGTAAAATATGTTCTGGCACAAACTGCGCACTGCGGTTTCGCGTTCAAATTGGCTTTGCGACGCCGAGCTATGTAACAAACGCGCAATGGTTCAGAACTTTTGTACGTTCGGTCACCGCTTCGAGACCGTCACGGAGTCGTGACCGGTAACGCGGGCAACGGGAATAATTTACAACAATGACGGTAATGTCACTCCGCGTGAGATAATTATGTGTTTTCTCGGTGTCCCCATTGGTCGAACGCGAGTTGACGTCATTCACGTAATCCGCTAATGACGTAGTCGGCAAACAATCCGTGTGCAAGCCTTTGCAATCGGTTTCTGGACGAGTTTATTATTCGCGATGATTATATACCACGTGCACTTAAGTTCATCTGGGTGCGGAAACTTTCGAAAACGGAGTATGATAATTCAGACACGAATACGCGCGTGCGCGTTAATGACCTTCGGACGGACGATAATGACATTGAACGTTTATATTAAATCATATTTGTTTTTATTATTACTATTATAACTACTTTAATTCGTTTCAGAGAGTTCTTTCAGCTGCGGCTTCCGTCCGTTCATCGGGGATAAGCGCACACTGACTACACCGCGCCGAGAAATCCGACTGAAACCGGTTAGCCGCCTGCGATTATAATATTATTACTATAACTGCTGCTGATGTTTCTCTACTCGCATATTACACGTATTTAACGAATGTCATTCATTTACATCGAGGAGCACGCGTGCATTATGAGCATTACGGTTGACGAATAGACACGCACGCACCGCGGCCGTTCCCGAGCGAATCGATCATCGCATCCTGACCGTTTCCGTGGGGAGGAACACTAGTCGAGAAAATGATTTCGCCCAGACGCGTAAATGTCTGTTCGCTACTACCGTCATTGTGCACCGCGCTTGTTGTCGTAGCAGCAGCCAGCAATCCGAGTGAGTGACGTTTTTTTTTCGTTTTTTTCCCCTTTCCTTTAGCGCACGCGTCTAACAATGATTTACTAATTATGACTATCCGTTCCTCAGGTCAATTGCTGAGGATTAAACTCGAGAAGGACGCGACGGCGACGAGACTCGCGGCGACGACCAACGTGACGGTAATTATTAATAGTCCTATAATGCATTCATGTGGTAAGCTTTGAAACCCCGATTTTTAGGGTTACCAGGCATGTGGCCGAGGGACGGAGTGCGTTTCGATGCGCGAATACTGCGAATTGGACCCGGCGGCATCGGCGAACATACAGAAATGTGGTTTGGACCATCAGCTGTGAGTATATGTAATATAATATTCGCGTTACACCGTATCCGACAAAGGTGCCTTAAGACATTGGTCGTTTACCGCGAGAGAAAATAACGAAAAATAAAAATAATAAACAAACAGTTTTTCCGAAACTACCCCGATACATAATACTGGTATCTCTTTTCGCACGGTGTACCGCGGGTTCCGTACGCTGTTAATAATGTCCGTCGAAAAGTCCGCCGTGTCGCATGCATCAACGCGTGTGGATCTACGGAGTAAATTAACATCCCATCGGCCGGTAGTTGTTGTCGAATGCGATTTTTTTGGTTCGTTCGTAAATATTTGTCGAACCTTTTTCGACGGTTCACACCCACCGCAGATATTTGCATACGTTTTTTACAATTTTTAAGAGCTATTGTTTCACCGCATACCAGAGTTATTCAAACGTTTATGGTACTACAGTAATAACCCGGTTCCGTTGTGTGTATGTAATCACGCCTGGTCGTCGTACTTTGTTTCGAGCAGCCAAAAAGTATCTGGATATCATGAACAGATTACGGTTGCTTTTTGTTTCGATTCTAGTGTTAAAATAAAAATGACGCTTTCGTTGGCAAAATAAATCGACGGCGATCGCGGAGCTCACGCGTCCTTGTTTTCAAGGCGCTAGTGTTATAATGCACCTGACACAGTCATTATTGCGTTCATTTTTTTTTCTCCATCGAAATGACCGTCAGAGGTCTTCGTCAATGTATTTTTAAGTCGGGAGGGGTAAAGTGGACTGTAACTCTTATACCCCTTCTCTAATTAGATAGTTATCACGTGTATGTACTTTACTCCCAGTGGAGTTGGCCCGGTGAGGAGTAGTGTAGAACAACCAGAATGATGACTGAGGAGAAAGACTACAGAATTAATTTTGTAAAATCGTTGCGTTAGTAAAATTATTTAATTTCTTATTATTTACGTTCATTCGCAACGCCGCGGTCCAATGGCGGGATGTGTGAAAGAACGGATTATAATATATACATATGTGTATGGATTTTATATGACATTATAAACCAAACATTCATGTTCTACATTACTCGCCGATCGCGCACGTGAAAAACCAAAAAACGATATTATTAAGAACAACATTTTTTGATAAAAACTTACAATCCGTTTCGAAGCACGGAATTCTCTACTAACCGTTCGACGTTTCGTGCGTATGGAAAAAAAAATAGCGCGTATCGCGTTTTGACAAATCATTAAACAGATACGTTTGCGACGCACCTACGCGTGCACATGTATAGAGAAATATTTTTGACAAGTTTCAGAATACGGTAAAATTCGAATGAATTCATACAAAACTACAAAATTAAGTATTTATAAATAACCTAATCTAGTAATTTGGAAGACAAATTCGTTGAATCTTTTCTCTTTTTTCATTATTATAAACACTGATACTGCCGACGCCCACGGCGGCTATAATATAGTTGAGTGTTATAAATAAATATCGTTATTTTATAACAAGTATTGTGCCTATCACAGATGTTTCAGATATAACTTAAAACCAATATCGCTGGGATGTTGGAAACATCAAATGTTTAATGAGATGTTAGTAAAATTCAATATTGGAAAATCGGATTTTTTTTGATTTTTCGGAACGTGCGCGCGACAAGCATTAGCAAACTGTTGTGCATTGTTGATGTGCATATAAGTAACACGTATACAACACTAATCGTACATTACCAGAACCAAATACATTTGTTCGTTATATTGAATTCATATATGGCACGGGCGGGTTTAAGGAGGTGGCTAAGGAGGCATTAGCCCCCCCCCCTCTCTTGGGACTAAGCTATCTATTTTACAAAGCAAAGTATTATTATATATTAATAATTATAATAAAATATTGTCAATGATCATTGATGAATATGATACCTATTTGATATATTTTTTTTATAAATAAATAGATCACTTTTGTTGTTAATTATACGTATTTACCTACATTTTAAAATGGTTTCAGATTAAAATTGATACTATAATGTAAATATTTAAATTTTGTTATTATTGTGAAAAAATTGACTTACTTATGAGGGACTCAAA
>NW_020271741.1:200827-208606 GCF_003268045.1 Sipha flava
GAATATACCAGTGGTTTCCAATTAGTGTAAAGTCATGGACCCTTAACTATAAACTAAATTGGTCCGAGGACCCTTTTTTGTAAATACTTAATTTTCAATTTTGTTTAATTATGAAAATGAAAAAAAATCAAGCCTTTTCATAATATTATACACACACATTTTCTAAAAATATTTTTATGTAAAAAGATTTATTTGATTTAAAACTTGATTTTACATACAACATTATTGCAATTACCTTTTACAATTTATTAATGAGTTACTTAAACTAGTTATTGCATTGATTTTTTAACTTTATGAAACAAGTAAAATCATTCTTTTTTGTTCATAATTTCATCCAAATTCGGCTGCGGGCTTGATGTTTTCACTCTTAAATCAGCGTCAGTAATAGTAGTTAGAAAAAGCTTTTCACATCTAAATGTTGTGCAATAGGGGATCAAATCTTTCTCGACCAGTTGATTTTGATAATTTTGAACAATTAATCAAAAATCAATTAGTTTTTTATTATTGAAAATATTTTTCATCGTTCCATTATCCATCAAATCAATTTATCTTGTACTTGTTAAGAAAGATTTTCTATTTTTTCAATGTCACAGAAAAATTGATTTTTTATCCACGTATTTTTTGGGTCAGGTTGATGATTTTTATTTATACAAAAATGATTATCTAACTTGTTTGCAATAATCGAATTAGAGTAGTCCAAAAATACTTTTAAAAAAAATTAATAATTGCACTAAAATTAAATTAAAATATCATTACAATACTACCCAACTACGGACCTCCTAAAATCAACTCGCGGACCACCAATTGAAAACCACTGGAATATACTATATGTGTTCTTGTTCCCTATTTTCTAATTTCACCCGGAAAAACAAATTTTTACAAAAATCGAAAATATCCGACATCGAAATCACCCGGTGGTTGTAAGATCTAGCTACAAATCCTATATTATCATCAGCGTTGCGCGGTACTTTCGGTGATCTTGATCGAATAACAACGGTTTTTAGAAGCGTGTATGCTTTTACCGTCTACATTACCTACTAATATCTCGAGGACACGTACAACGTTTTGTATACGTTATTCCGTCCGATTCAACGTTTGATTTTCTTTTCATTTTACGGTTTGCGTACACCGCAGGTTGGGGTCAAACGGTTTTTGGTGGTCAGCTCAGCGATGTTCTGCTGGAAGTGGCGATACCGATATGGGAACACGACCAGTGCGTGGCGGCTTTTTCGCAACCGATTTTCAAGACAAACCTGTGCGCTGCGTCCTACGAGGGTGGCAAAGACAGTTGTTTGGTAAGCAAACCAGCTTAGAATGTTGTAAAACGCGTCGACACATTTTACCGATTCGTATGTATACAGGGCGATTCTGGCGGTCCGCTGTTGGCGCAGAGACAGGACGGCAAGTGGACCAACGTCGGCATAGTGTCGTGGGGCATTAGCTGCGGCGAGCCCGGCATACCCGGCGTTTACACCAAAGTCACTTCGTTCCTGAAATGGATATCCGTAAATGCGCAAGACACCGTTTGACTGTCACCGGACACGTCTATGACGCGTCCGTTGCGTCAACAGCACCGCAGCCACCAAGGCTGTTACTTCGGAACGCACTCTTTTTTTAATTTAAAAATATTAATAACTATTGGATATTATTTATTTCGATGACCGCCTTGACTAATACGTTGGGACGTCGAAGGTTTTGTAAATAAAACGCACAACTTTGACCATTTCAATTTTTAACATGAAATGCGAATTTTTCGTTTTTTGTTTCTACTGAGAATCGTCGCACCCCCAGGACATAAGGGGGTACCTCTCCCTCCCCCCTTGCTACGGTCCGGTGTATCGTTTTGCAATATGTCCATGACGCATACCATAATCAACATAATCGCAAATCAATAATTTATATCTTATTAACACGTGTTCGACCGACGATGATGAACGTATATTTTATAATACTTACATTAGCATTTCAATCGACTACTCACGATATATAATGTAATACTTGTGCACTCCAAAAACCTCCCAAACAATTTTAGACATAGGTACACATTTTTGTATAAAAATAATATTCACATTTATTTTATATATTAAATTGACTATGTTTTATCTATTTATTTTTCGCGTACACGCTTTGTTCATCGGAAAACGCGCGCGATGTCGATTACAAATATTTTTATTGCGCGTCATAGGTACAAGACTCCACCATAAGAATAATAGTTAGTATTGTTATAAAAACTAATTGTTTATCTTGTTTGACTCATAAGGTTTTTGATTAGGAAAATTCACCAGTGGCGCACGCAGGAGAGTAAGGGGTTGTAACCTCTGAAATTTTCTCCGATGTCTAGGTTAAAATTTACAAATTTTACAAGTTAGAAATATGAAGAGCTAGTATTGAATATCTAGTATCATTGATTATAGAATAGTCTATTCTATTATCAATGCTATTATTTAAGTCAAAATATATTAAGGATTTGCATAATTTTGTTAATTGTAAAATGTGTTATATTTTTACCTTGACCCCCCCCCCCACGAAAAAAACTAACCTATGTATGCCACTGAAATTCACAACGACTTGCGTTTTCATATGAATTTAATAAATGTTGTTACAGATCTTGTTTGATTTAAATCATAATAATCCTAAAAAACAAAAAACTAATGTATACATTTACGTATCATAATTTTTAGTAATAGATACCACTTTATTTTTTTGTCAAGAACAATATTCATAACCATATTTGTTCTTAAAACTCTTAACGTGTCGAGAAAAATTGAGATTGAACGTTACTGAAGTGATCTAAACTATGTAGAAAGGTGAATATGAATATCGAAAAAAATTGTTTGAATATATTTTTTTTCCAATACCGATTCGAGATCTAATAATTATTACAAAATGGTTTGAAATAATCTTGCATAACCAAAGAGTACTCGTCAAAAACGGTTGGAGTTGTCAATTTTGATGAGTTCGATCAGGTAATAAGTGTCCTATTCAGTGCTCGACTTGGCAAAATTAAAGGGGGACTCTATTTACTTTAATAAAAAGGACGATCGCAAAACTGACTGAGCGTTATGATTTTAGCGTAATAATAATAGAGGGACGCTAAAAATTCTGAAAATTAGTTCGGGTACTCCGTTTCCCTGCGTCCCCCTTCAAGTCGAGCACTGGTCCTATTCATCCGAAGACGCAACGATTGTTTTAACAAAATGTCTTACATCGAAATTAGAATTTTGATAATAACTAACCATACGGTTTAGAGACGTATTTAAATTTACGAAACCACTGTCGTATTGTATTATGTAGGTAATCGATTTTATTTTAATTCCGTAACGATTATTTTCTTGCAGTATAATTGTTTTAAGAGTGTTTCTAAACAAGAAGAAAAATCGGAAACCTTTTCTATACAATATGGTTAAATTGTTTGCTTTTATCAACGGAATTTTTTACGAATCATTTTTTACGCGTTTAAATAATTAACTTTAACCACCCGCCCCTTCCAATTCACCACCCATTTAAATACCAAAACATTTTTTAAAGCATCTTTAATAATTAAAGACGTTATATAGTTTTAACTATTAAATATACTATTTTAAATGGAAAATACTTCTGTTCGGCACCACTGTTTAGGTACATGGATGGATATCCATCTACGTAATAATATAACGTGTTCGTTTTATCTCGGTAAGCGTTTATATTTTATAAAATACTCATCGACAAATAAGAAATTCGAGTGCATTAATAATAATTCTCGTGCTGTACAACACCGCTCTATACCTACGCGTAATAACTCGATGGTAATAATTATTCATGTGCATTATTAAATGAAATTACGAACTTCTTAGAACATCGCGTTATTGTTTTCTTCGTATCACGAAGTATCCACAGCACCGGTACGCAATCATCATTATCGTTGAATTATTAACCATTACCGCTCGTCGCCGTGTGTCGTGAAGTGTACACGCGTATAGTACATTATAGTATACACATTGCAGATTATGTACAGTGTGAGTATCACGTGTCGCGAGAGAATAAATTATACTAAAATTAGAGTGTATACCCTTAGGACATTTTACACCATAGAAAGTGCCGTACAATGGACACAAATTTCCATAGCAACGAAACAAGTCGGTTTATATATTTTATACATTAATTGTGTTATACGCCACCGTTATTATTCCGTATCCGTGTATTGCTCATGAAAAGAAACCTTTGGGAATAATACACAACGTGTCCAAATAGCTATGACCATTGATATAACACAGTGTGGAGGGCATAATTTTTACGCGGGAGGAAAGTGCATTTTAAATATTTTCAACGCACAAAATAATAATAAAAATAATCCATAGTTGTAACAAAAATGTATTATTTCAAATAATCGAATCATTCGATTGTTGTCATCACTACCTACTAAATACTGTTCAATATTTGTGTTAATGATTTCAAAAATACCCATAAGTAACTGGTTAGTTTTATGTATGATGTTTAAAAGATAATAATAATAATAATAATAATAATAATAAAAATGTAAACAAACGAATATTTATAAACTGTATTATCACTGGTCGTACGATGACACGAAACACGGGCACATACGCTCCGGTACGCAGTGTTGAACCCAGATAAATACTTTTTAATCTAGATAAAGATAAAGATAAAAATGAACAAATCCAAAATTATCTATTTAATAGATAAAAAATAAATATAATTTATCTAGATAAAAAGCAGTTACATTTTTAAATAACAATGATTTCAAATTAAAATTTTACTAAAAATCTAGTAAAATTTAACAGACTTATCACTAGGGTCCGGATTTGTATGTACTTAAAAACCTTAAAATAGTATGCATTTATGCATCAAAAAACCTTTAAATATGCACTAGATATGCTCTTATTTTTTTTAAAAAATATGCAAAAATATGCTCTTACCCAAAATATATGCATTTATAATTTTTTTTTTTAATTTTTTCTTTATATATTAATAAATAATAATTAATACAACATAATCAAACAAACTTAATTTTTTTATTACCGGCACTGCGACATCAACTTACAACATTAATTAAAGACAAAAAATGTTTAAAAATGACATTAAATTAATAAAGTGCACTTTAGTTAAAAATAATAATAAAAAAAATGTATTTAATTCTTTTATACCAATGAAGACAATTTATATATATAAAAAAAACAATTTAAACAAATAAAAACATTTTAATTACCTAATAGATATAAATCGATATTTACTTTTTATAAAAAGAGTTAACAATAATATACTCTTCCATATGTTCAGGTGTCATATTTATTCTTCTATCACTTAATATATGTTTATATAGACTGAAGGATCTTTCCACATCTACTGACGTCAACGGTGCATATTTCATATTTGCCACAGAGCAAGGATTGAAATTTTCTGGAATCTGTATTTCATTGTTACCTGATATAACTAGTCCGATTTGTTCTAGAACTTGAAATCCTTTATTTTTTTGATATAACTGAGATATTTTATTTTTTATGATAGAACCTTTGTCACCTTGTATATTTGATAGTTCGGAAATTATATTTTTCGTAATCTCTAACGATTGTAATAATGTCAATTTAGTATCTTTTAAGTTTGTGATTGCCCGAATAAGTCCAGAAAAGTTAATTTTTATAAATGTTAAATCATTTTTCACTGTAGTCAAATTGAACATTTTTTTACAATTATCTACACTTGCTGAAGAATCATTATCTAGTTTTTCTATTACACTTTTAATACCTTCATAGTTATTTGCATTAAATATAACTGCCTCTATCCATGTCCCCCATCTTGTAATAACTGGTTCCGGGGGCAATGGTAAACCAGGTAGCATTTCTTTATATAGTTGAATACGAGAAGGTGACTTTAAAAAAGATTTTTTTACATTGATAATTAATTTATTTACATCGGGGAATAACTCTCTTACCTTTTCTGCTACTCTGTTTAACATATGTGCTACGCATGTTACATGGATGATATTTGAGTAAAACACTTTTAATGCATCTCCAGTTTTAACCATATATGGCGCCAGTGGCGGTTTTGAGGGTGAGGCAAGTAAGGCGCCGCCTAACCTACAATTTTAAGTAAAAAATACTATTAAAGTATATATTTTGGCCCACCGATAGCATATAAATATTTCGATATTAATTTTTAACGTTTTTATGATTTTATTTGAGAAAAAATCTTCTTTGCCAAGTTTAACAATATGAATTATCATTTATTATATTGTAAAATAATGGTAAATCATATCATTAGTGTTTATTACCAAAAAATAGTGATAAACCGATAAGAAATGAATGAAAATATAAGTATTACGTAAACAAACGCTGGTGTTTCAACCGGCGGTAATGTTCCGATGACGTCAGAAGGCACCGTTCATCTCCGCCTCAGAGTATGTACTATTGTGTACATGAATTACACACACAAGCGTATGTACGCGAATGCACGCGACTATAAAATAACTAGAGTTGCGCATGCGTAATGATCATTGTGAGGCTCGACTTACATCGCCTATGAAATAAAAATAGACTCGGTATACAGGAATATATAGTCAGCCGGCATTTCAACGTAAAAACACATTATCAGTAAAGATGTTGTTGTTACAATCGAGATTCGGGACAGTCCTAATTAAACCGTTGTCCGTTGTAATATCTATTGATAATAATTTTATATTTATCATTATTTATTCATTAGTCATTTCTGTCTTGACGTCTTGTACGAATATTCGCTTGTGTCTTACACTTTTTCCGTTTTCGGTGGTTTCGTCTTAACGTCTGCGTTAAAATATATGTGCGAGTGCTGCAGTTTATTGTAATAAACATTATTAAATTAATTACTGTTGGAGTTATGACGTATCCAGTGACAGACGTGGTACTTTAATTTAGTTAATTAATAGTTTTAGAACTAGACATATTTAAAAGTCCTTTTCAGGACTAGGCATACCTACTTAAAAAGTCCTATTCAGGACTAGGCATACCAACTTAAAAAGTCATTTTCAGGACTAGGCATACCTACTCAAAAGGTCCTTTTCAGGACCACCAAATTTTAAAATGCTCTGTTTATTACCTATCTATCACTTACTATACGAAACAAGTATATTATTAGCATTCCTACAATTATAATTATTTTTGTTTTTAAATTACATTTATTGTGAATTCTAATTTTGTATGGAGGGAGGGGGGGTGATACATTATGCTGCCTCACCGAAAAAATACTACCAGAACCGCCACTGTATGGCGCTGCATCTGATAAAAACAATCTTAGGTTTTCGTCATTTCCCCCAGCGGGCCATAATATTTTTAAACTATCGTTAATAAAACGAGATACGGTAGAGTGATTTGTTTTTGGCAGTTCTTTACATGCTAATAGATAGGGTTGACTTGGTGTATCACATTCTAAAACGCCAACTAATAAATTTGCTATTTAACGGCCGTTTGTATCAGTTGTTTCGTCAACAGCAATCCAAATATCTGAATTTCCAATAATTTCTCGGATTGCATTTATAACATTATTGTAACATGGACCAAGATAATTTTTTCTAAGTGTACTTTCATCGGGAATATGCTTACCTGTGTACTTTTCCAAAAAATTCTTGAATTCGGGAATTTGAAGTTTATTCCATGGTATATTAGCGACTATCAAAGCTGAACAAAGATCCTCGTTAAAAATGTTACCAGATTTAGGTTTTGCGTCCAATACAAATAATTGTTTTTTTGTTATCATTTGCTTTACGATTTAAAGCACTTTTATGCAAAGCAGTATCAACGTGTTGTTGTA
>NW_020271741.1:218606-237295 GCF_003268045.1 Sipha flava
TAATACTGTGTCAAATAACAATGGATTTGAAGAGGAAAAGAAAGTCTGATAACATAATTCAGAGTTTTTCCAAAAAACGAAAAGTAGCAGTACCTACCAAGGATTTGAATAATTGACGCAGACGTCAAGATAATAAAAATGAATTGATCCATAAGGTAAAAAGCAATATTATAAATATGGTCTTCTGATAATAATTAATATTTAGAATAAGAGGTATCAGTAAATACAATTAATTTATCATTTTCAGACCGTAAGTGAAGCAAATACAAAAAAGCCAAGACATCACTTAAATATATTCAAAAATGAGTCAAAACCTTTACCGTATAATAATATCTTTGAGCTTTATAAAAATGATCCGTCAAAAGAAAAACATTCAATTAAAAACTTAGATCAGTGGAACTGTATAACAGAATGGCGACACGTAGTGTATGAGAATGAATATGAAAAACATGTAACGCAATATCAAAAGAAGATAGAAATATTTTTAAAATCTCTATCTCCTGAAGATTTAGAGTTATATTTTAAGTTGAAAATACTCGAAAGTAAAACTAGCTATGATGCTGACAGTAAGCATGACTCAGAAAATAATGATAGTAGTTCATCTGAAGATGAATGAAATGTATATAAGTATAGAAGTATACTTATATATACATATACATAAGTAGTATAGTATATAAGTATTTTAAGTATATATATATAAGATACATAGTTACAATAAAAAAAAAGTGATAACTGATGATGAATATTATAAATATAAATACAAATAATGATCTTATATTTATATATCTAGAACATTCGATGTCCCGCACTCGTAATGTGTGCATCTAATTTAATTGATTATTACGATTTTATTAAAAATCTTAAAAATCTAATTAAATACTTAATCGTTTTTGTTCCGAAAAGTGTTAAAAAAACTAAAATTTTTAAGTGCTTTTTAACAAAAAAAAATCGCCGTCCGTCTGGGGTTCAAAACCCCAAGACAAGACTTTGTGTAAGTATTTTAATTATACAAACCCATATACGTATAGTACTAAATCCATTACTGAAAACCGTTAATATACTTATTATAATACACTAATCACGTCACTCTGACATTGAACTGCGCACGCAATTCAAAACTCATAAATTGTCTTGCAATCATCACCTAATTAGTAGATAATATCAATTATTATCAACATGCGACCCACTGCCAAACAAAACAAAAACTCCGAAAGGAATAATAAATGTGTTTCGCCAATAAAAATAATTAATCAAAGCACTATACAAAAATCAAATTTTGCTGAAATATCCGATGTCGGTGTCTTTAATTTTGACTAGGTGAAGTAACTTCACCAAAAAAACTTAAGCGTTCAAATCCTACTTCCAAAGGAAACTCTCCTAAATCTAAAAATATTAAAAATTAATCTAACACAAAATTTGTCATTGAAAATAGTTACGCTCTTCTCTATCAAGTTGACAAAAATGATCAAATTGAGTCAATGGACGAAGACGTCCCTATCCCATTAGAAAAAAAACCACCACCAATATTTATCAAAACTAAAATAAACGATTTTAGTTTTTTTTGCACTAACATAAAAAATAGAATTGAACCCATAGTCGAATTCACATGCAAAAGTACAACAAACGCCTTAAAACTTCATACAGACACAATAAGTTCCTTTCGATCAGTTATAAAATATCTAAAAGAATACAACGTTGATTTTTATACATATTAACTGAAAGACGAAAAAGCATACCACATAGTGATCCGAAACTTACATCCATCAACAAAAATCGAATTTATCAAAGAAGAACTCGGAAAAAACGGTAATTTAACACGTAACATTACAAACGTTTTGCAAAATCTAACAAAAATCCCTTTACCATTATTTTTTATCGATCTCGAACCCGCTCTAAATAATAAAGACATTTTCTCGCTAACTTCACTTTGTTACACCAAAGTTAAAGTTGAAGCACCCAAAGCACGTAAACAATTACCGCAATGTATAAATTGTCAAAATTACGGTCATACACGTCACTACTGCAACAGCAAGCCTCGTTGCGTACGCTGTAGCGAACAACACAGCTCTGAATCTTGTACCAAAAACAGAGATTTTCCGGCCAAATGTACACTATGGGGAGAGGACCATCCTGCAAATTACCGAGGCTGTTAAGTCTTCAAAAACCTACAAACTCGGGGAACCAAGCCGGATCGCCAAACTAATATATCAAATTCAATCAACAAATACTATGTAAATGAACACGCCTAGTCAAACACAAGTATAAACAATAACACAGGTCCAAATGTAAATATTGAATCATCGTATTCCCAAGTATTAAAAAATAAAACCAGTTCTAACAAAAATGACCAATGCCCGCCAAACCAAAGTACCGAGTCTATAAATAACCTAACATCTCAGTTTAATACATTCATAAACGACTTACAATCCATTATAAACCCTCTTACTAAATCCCGTGTTATTGTAATACGGGTGTTAATAAAAAAAAAAAAAAAAAAATTGTAAATAACAAATACTAAGTAATATTGTAGGCAGAGCCGGATTATGGTTTTTAGGGCCGTAAGCACATTCATATAAATGGCCTACACATAATTTTCATACATTTAAAAAAATTAATTTTATTTTCAATTATTTATTAGGTATCACAAATAAAATTAAAATTATTATAATTTACATTTGAATCTACATTTAAAATTTTAAATTCTTATATTAATTTTCTTTATTATTACATTATTTAATTATTAATTACTATATATATACTAAATATCATCATTATTACAATTTTGTTTATTTTATATCATTTTTAGGAAAAACCCGAGTCACGATAGTATTAAACTAATAAACTTCTGAGTACTGATCACATCATAAAGGTAAATTAATATGATGAAATATTTTTGGAACATTTGTTGGAATAACGAAATAATTGATATAAATCACAGTTACAAGTTTACAACAAATTTGATAACCATAATATTAAATTATTTATGATATAAAATCATAAATTCATAACTACTCATGAGAAAAAAAATTCTTAAATTTTATTTTTAATATATATAAATTTGATTTTAAAAATTATGGGCCGTAAGCAATTGCTTATTTTGCCTCCCCTTTAATCCGGCCCTGATTGTAGATGTGGCCAGTGAGCCACTTCCTATTCAAGTTTTCATGTCACTGTTGTACTTTTATTATCATAATTGCTTATTGTGTAAAACTTCACAGATTGTAATTTTCTATACCAATAAAAAAAAAAAAAAAAATGGAAACGTAGGTAATTACGTTGTTAATTGAAAACAAGTCTAAAAACAAGGTCAATGAGCTTACAAAAATGTCCAGCCCCGGAAATGAGATGCATGGCTCGGGCGAGATTTTATAGTGCGATACCGACGATATTATGCCTATATGGGTATTACTAGATTACGTTTCCTGGTATCTGTACTATTGCTGGCAACATAATTAAGAGATGGCAAATATCATCATAATTTGATATATCCACTTGTTGTCGATAACGTAAAATCTAAACTAGCTGGTCCAGTGGCGGATCTTTGGGGGGGGGGGGGGAGTTACGTGACTATCGCCCTTCTCCCTTGGATTTTTTTTTTACAGATTTATTTAATATTTTTTATATAGGTATATATAATAATTTTATAAATACCTATAAATTATGTATATATTTGTATAAGTAGGATATTTCATGATAATAAATAATAGTTGTGACCACGGTTCTATATATGACCGAGGTTGTGACCAAGCGACCGAGCTATAACCATTGATTTTATAACATACAGATAAGCCAAGGTATAGGAATATTTGGAAACCATATTTTTAAGAAGTCAAAGATTAAAAAAAGGTTTGCAAATGAAAAAAATAGAAATGTTAAATTATTGTAATTAATATTTTTGAATAGTGAATTTTTATAGGTACTTAAATAAAGATACCTAGTTAATTATTTGTAATAAGCGTTGTACTTGTTTTTCAATAAATTGATCAAATAACGGACTTGGGTTTGACGGATTTTAATTTTGAAAACAAATTAAAAATCTTGAACATCTTTACTAAAACTTGTTCGAAGAAATTTTTATTATTACAAAAATTAATGGCGTACTTAAATACTTAAAATACATAAATTTCTGTTTTTTTAAATTGTCAATATCTTATTATTTGATTACAATATAGAAAATTCCTCTAGTCAATCCCTAGCTAACATAGTGATTTAATTAAATCTGTTTTCAAAATTTAAATTCATCAATCCCAAGTCTCCCAATTTTGTCTAGATTTTTGGCGTTTTTGACATTTTATTAGCGTGGTGTAAATTTTCTTCGTGTTCATTGACCTGTGCATGCACGTATGGGCATCAGAACATTTCTAAAAATTTTAGTACCTAGCCGTAACATAAATATTAAATATTACCCGCATTTCGAACGATTATCAGTCAATTAGAACTAATGACTACGGAAATGAAATAATAATGTATTGTAACAATTACAATCATTGCAAAGTTTAAAATAGATCATAATAAATTAATTTATGTTAGCACAAATCAAATAGAACTAGTTTTTTTCAACTGTGTAGCCAGTCAAGTTTAATTTTTCTCGTCAGTAATTTTTTTTTTAATTTTAAAATGAATAAAGACTGGCGTTTGAGTAAAAAAGGACGTCTCAGGCTATGTGCATTACGGAAAAAACCTAATTTTGCCAACTTGAAACGCAAAAAACGCGAAGATCTAAAAACAATGATGAGGTAATTATAATGTATATTGATTGATATATAGTGAATATATTTTTTGTATTAATTTACAAATTAAAATAATTTTGTAAGTTTATTTAGATTGATAAATTTATTGATTTTACAATGGTGTATGTTTTTTACTTTTTACTTATAACAACTTTATAACGTTTTTGAGTAGAAATAATGCTTTGATTTTTACTTCAGCCCCTCTTTGAAAAGGAAAATTCATCTAGTTGGTACTTTGGGGAGTCAAAAGTAACAGATCAAGAAGTTTTCAAAAGCGTTAGGAAAAATCATAAAAAAGTAACGGAAAAACGTTAATTTTTACGTATAATCAGTTTTTGACAAAATCAATTTTTTTAATTTGCTGTACCTCAAAAACGAATCATTGTAAATACTTGAAATTTTCATCAAATGTTTATATTAGCCGTATCTATTTACGATTATATTTTCAAAATATTTTGACTTTTTTAAGATATTTATAGACAATTGAAATTTTTGAAGTTTTTTTTGTGCCTATAAAAAAAATGTAGTAATCCAAAAAATCTTTAAAATTTAATAAAAGGTTTATTATAAGTTTGACTTATTGTAGTAAAAAAAATCAAAAATCGTTAGTTACAATTTTTGTTTATAAGCATTTAAAGTTCAAAAGTATTTCTTCGTGTTTATTGAATTGTGCATGCGCGTATGAACGTTAGAACATTTCTAAGAATTGTAGTATTTTTAGCTATAACATAAATATTGTATCGTTTATTTATCATAGTACCAAATACATTTTTTTTTTTAAATTTTCTTTTACTGTATGCTTATAAAAAACGAATAAATTAAAACAATTATTTTCCACAAAACATAGACAAGAGAATAAAGAATTCAAATGCGTTTTCAAAATTAAAATCAGGATTTAGTTACCGGATGAATTTTTCTTCCACTTTTTGGTTCGAATTTGCGAAAAAACGACCAGCTCTCAGCAGGCTTAAATGGTTAAGTAGGTAATAAAATAATAATATATATGTATATATAAAATCTAGATTTTTACATCCGATTGTACAGTCCAAATAAATAAAGTCCAGATTTTAAATTCTATATATATACGGTCCAGATTTATATGCGCTCCCACAGTATTATTTATGTCTTATAATACTATACTGTCCAAACTACTGCCTATATTATAATAATATTGGATCATCAAAACGTGAAGTTGTGCAAATTAATATAATGTAAAGATAAAATGTTCATTTTGATTATTATTGTAGTTCCAGAAATTCGATGTACGGTGGCATGATAAACGCGATAACGGATTACACACACTAATGTTTATTTACTACTCACACATTGACACAGCCAAAATGTTTATGTGATATAAAATGCCTAAATATTACTCCTTAAAACATGCTATGCTCCAGCCCCCTTAACAGTAATTTGTTGGTATTGAATTCAACTATAATTATAATGAGAGAACAGATAAAATAAAAATGTTGTAGCCCCTCTCTAAAAAATTTCTGAGTACGCCTATGGTTCATTACCTACAGCCCATGTTCCTGTTGCTCATTCGAGTGAATAAATTAAAATACAAGTACCAAATTAAATTAAATATTTATTTAATAAATATATTTAAGACCTACTGCATATAAAATAAGTATTAATAATAACAACACAAATAGTTCTTATATTAAAATTGTACCTTCAGTCTGAATCCTATATAAAAAAAAAACAACAAATAATCATAGTAGTAATTGTACCTATGAATTATTTTTTAAAAACTTTAAAAAAGACTTAATAAGATAGGTAACTTAATTTAACAAATATCTAAGTAGAAAACATAAGGTCGGTAAGTAGTCAAATAATAAATTCCAAATTTCTTTTTTTCATTTTGGCAAATTTGTTGTTTCATTAATAGATACAATAATATTTTTATAGACATGCAGCAAAGCCAAACCTGTTAGTTTATTGTTGGCCTATTCTTGATCTTAACCATGTTTTCAATTTACAAAAATATATTTTTGGCCAATATTTTCAAGTTAAAAAATATAGAAACAAATATTGTCAGTTATTATGATTAATATTTGGGTTAGGCTTCTATCTTTAAAAAATACACAAATAGGCATGCATTTGTGCACAAAAAATGACTAAATACCTATATACAACAAAAAGTACCAGATATTATATTGTAAAAAAAAATTATACGAGTAAAATTATTAAGGACTTATATAGCTCTAATAAATACAAAAATATACAATATGCATAAATGCACCAAAAAATGACTAACTAGTAAATAGGTGGTAAAAACAATGTTACTTTAAATTACTTTATATTGTCTGATAAATACCTCGGTTATGGTTGTAAATGTCTATAACCGTAGCAATATCCGTTGAAGATAAACCACTATTCGTTCCACAACCAAAAATGTTATGATATAAGAAGATAAACAAAAATTGATACCAGTGATCTAATTGACATATTATATTAATGAATGCATTACCATACTATAATGATAGACTAGTAATTTATATTCTGAACTATTTATACATTACATTTTTAAATAAATCAATGTATTGTATTCAAAAAAATTATGAGACATGGAGGGGGGCGAATGCCCCCTTTGCCCCCCCCCCTTCAAATAAGTCCTTGGAACTGGTTGTATAAATAATCAAATGATTATCTATAATCATGAAAGTGAAATGCATTTCCAATCCAAATATTTATACGTTTTAAACCGATTAGTGTGGCGATTATCGATACCAAGAATTATACCAATGATTAAAAATAAAATAAATAATAATACAATACTGATGTCTACTACAGTCGACTTCTTAATTTAGTACACAATGGGCAATGAGTAAAACACGCAATTTTTTGAATAATTCAATTAATTTGCTTTTGATAAATATTTCTGGTACCATGATTTGGATGATTAAAATCATTCGATTATTTTGATAATCTAAAAATAATAATAGAATGATTCGATTATTCCCATCACTAGTTGGTGTACACATTTGTTCACGCGGAGAGATGCGTTTCTATTGATTATTTTAAATTTCTTGTGGAAAGCGGGAGCCTTAGGTTTTTTTTATTGCAATTGTATAAAATTTTATTTTCCCGTCCTGAAACACTTTTATAGACCACAGTTTTCATATTTGTCACTTGTTCTCGTTTGAAAAATTGACAAAGTTTTATTTTTACCATCGCAAATATTAATTTTCTGTTTCATGTATAATCATTCATTTTACATCCAAACTTGTTTTTTGTGTGTATGTTTCGAGATAAACACACGTAAATGAGTTCAAATGTCTCACAAATATAGCACTCGTATAATTACAGAACTGAAACATGTTTAAAACATAAGTAATATTTAATAATACAAACCAGTGGCGCCAAACTCGGGGTTCAAGTCTGATCATGACCAGACCATATTTTCAGGGTAGGGGATTGTGTCATGGTGGATTTGAATACGATTAACGAGTGAATTAATCCAATTATCTATAAATTATAATTCTGCCCATTTCATAATTATTATTTAAGCCGTTTGAGTACCTAAATGCTATCATAAATTATAAAATAGGTTAAACATTTTTGTGAGGGGATGAATTCCTAATCCCTTTAAATACGTCCTTGGGGAGGGGGTTATAAGATATAAATTAGGTGGTTGTTGACCAGAACATTCAACGTTCTGTTCGGCGCCACTGATACAGACGTTTGTATTGGTTGTGGCGAACAACCACTTGTTGTGTATAAGTTTTTAATATAATTTTTAACGTTATCATTGTAATAATAATAATAAAGTCCACACCGGTTTCGTGATCCATGAATATATATTATAAAATGAACGATGCGATTGCGGATCGATAAACCGTGGTTTGCGTTCCACTACAGTAGCTGAACTTTGTTAAGGTGGTCCCACACGACTGGTGTACTTGGCCAATATTTGTCACTGGTGAAATATGACCAACATTGGTCTTTGCTCCTACACGACTGGTGTACATTTACAAGTTTTAACAATGCCCAACAACTTGTCATGGTAATTGTATATTCTCCCACATGGGTTGTATAGTTGACCAGTTAATAAGTTTATAAAGTCCTCTCAATGAATTAAATTAAATAAGTCGGTTACTGTTTGCGCCTCATTTATTCATTGTATATGTGTAGTTGTGATTTTAATGTTTTGATAACGGTTGGTATTGCTTATTCGTTGCAGTGCTGTCGGTAATAGCATCAGCTGTTGGATGTTGACGGCCCAACTCATGTGCGCATCACCGTTATGTAATTGTTTTCGTTATTTCGTATCGCGTGTATGCGTTCGAAATATTTTTGGTTATGTTCTCGTGAATATTCAAGTCATTCCCCTCAGTGTCGCCGAAAGTTCTTAATTTCGCGTGTTTTTTCAATTTATGTAGGTGACACTGGGATTTCGTTTCATAGTTCATGTTCTTGGCCGAGCAGTTTGTTAAAACCGTTCGACAAGCTGACTCGGGCCTCATTTTCTTCACGTCCGTCGATCGTGCTGGTTCCGTTGTGTTGTTGCGTGTTGTCGACTGCAGCTTTGTCCAAAACCACGTTTTTTTGTTGTGCATTGGCTGTTTGGTAATATCGTTCTAGGCTTTGCCATTTGTTCTAATTTGTTTTTCCCCAGTTTTAGGGTGGTCATTTATTGTACCAACAATCCTTGTGAGTAAGCGTGGTTTCGTTTGTGTGCGGGATCACACCTGTATTTTTATTGTACTTAAATTTATTATTATACGGATCCCGACACCACGTGACACCATAACCGCACGCAAGGTAGGTGGTGCACCACCGTCAAAATTTATTTATACACTGTTAGTGGCCGAAATAGGCATAATTTATTTATATTGTTGTTTTTTTGCATTGGCCGACATAGGCATCGTTTATTTATACACTGTTAGTGGCCGACATAGGCATAATTTATTTATATTAGTTTTTTTGCATTGGCCAACATTGGCATTATTGTTTATTTTTATTCATATTTTTTGCATTGGCCGACATAGGCACCTACCACATTATTGTATTATTTGATTTATATTTATTGCATTGGCCGACATAGGCATTTACTACATTATTGTTCCTATTTTTACACATTTATAAACCTTTACATCTTTTATTTTTATTTGTTACCATTTTGTTTCTTTTTTTTTGTTGAGCCAAACAGGCTACATTTGTGATTTATTTTTTTTATGTATTTATACCAACTGCTGTGATTTTTATATTCGTTTTCAATTATATAGTCCACTACCAACATTATTTATATTATTTTTATTTAAAGAACGGCCCTATTGTTCCATTTTGAGCAATAGCTTAGTAATTTTTTTTTTTTTTTTTTTTTATTTAAGCTACCAATATAAAATTATTACAGCTTAACCATTACAGCTAAAGATATGTTAACAACTAATAATACTAGATATAAATAGGCCTGAAAAGAATATATGACAAAAAAAAAATAGAAATAGAAAAAGAAAACAATCAGAGATTAGAAAGTTAACAAACTCAAACCTACAACAACAAAACAAAAACAAACAAAAGAAAAAAAAAAAACAGATTAAAATCAATATAATCAAATAGAGAATCCAGCATTTTCGAAGAATTTCAAAATAAAAATGATAATGGCTCTTGAAAAATAATTAAGGATAACTGTAGGTTTTAAAGACATAATATTATTATTATGTAAAAAACGAAGCAATTTAGATCGGGAAATGGAGAGTGCTGAACAATCGGCGAGAATGTGTGAGAAGTCGCAGATTGATTCTTCTGCATGACGAGTGCACAACGGGGAGTCGTTCAAGTTGAGGTGGAAGGCATGTGCGGGAAGTAAATTGTGACCAAGTCTGAGCTTGGTGAATCGGGACCTGTCAAGGGGCTGGTTAACAAACCATGGGTGTCGTGGAATAGTGGGGGTTATGGATCTATACCACTTAGCGAAATCAGGAGCCACTGATGACCATCTATCTTGCCAAGCCTGTTTGTAATTATTTTGTAAAATATTAAAAAGATCCGAGGACGGGATTTTACGCACAGATGGGTTTAAGCTATATTTGGTGGATGAGGCTAGGAGATTAGCAACTTCATTGCCTGAGATTCCCGAATGGCCTGGGACCCACAAGAATTCGATTATTATATCCTGAGAGTATAATTCAAAAAGCGAAGCTTTGATTTTAAGAATAAGGGGAGACATGGCCGCAGAAATTGAGGTAGAATTAATAGCGCAAAGAGCTGCTTGGGAATCCGAGACAATCAAGCATTTTGTAATGTTTAAAGATTTGATATATCCAAGAGCTGTCGCAATCGCATAGCACTCTGCCGTAAAAGAACAAACAACCTGGAGTAAGGTATCGGAGTATTTGACCATCCTTTCAGGGATAAAGATTGAGAAACCTGCAGAGTTGGTTGACACTGAGCCATCAGTATAAACCAAACAGTAATTATGGAAATTTAATTCTATAAATTCATTGAAGATGTGATTGACAGAGAAAGAAGGCATATTGACTCGATCGCTATTATATTTGCAATCCTTAAAAAGTAGTAATATATAAACTCGAGAAATAAATGTGAGAGCTTCAAACGGGATATCAAAACAATGAAGACGTTTTGAGGTAAAATGACAGAGAAGGTGAAGTGGTTGATAGAAAAGGCAATGGAAGCTAAAATCGGGAGAGTTTTTGGAACGTATCGCCAAAGAGTAGCCAGAGCTGAAAACTTATTAAAAATAGAATTGGGAGAGTTAGAAATGTGCTTTAACAAAAACTTTACTGCAAGTCGACGTGACCGAATTTCTATAGGTGGACAATCACATTCCACTTCCAAGCAAATGTTTGGAGCAGATCGTACAGCACCGATTACTGTGCGGAGGCACGAAGTTAACATAGCATTCAGATTGTTGCGGTGTGAACGGGACGCGGATGAGAATAAAAAAGAATCGTAGTCAACTTTAGAACGGATAATAGATTTATATACTAATAATAGTGAAGATGGGTGCGCGCCCCACCAAGTGCCTGCTAATGCTCTGAGCAAATTGGACCATTTAGAAATTATGCATTTGAGATAGTTGAAATACGGGACCCATCTGAGCTTTGGGTCAAGAATGAGCCCAAGGTATGTGATTGTATTGGATGGGACTATGGACTTATTGTTGATGTAAACGGGAGGAAAATCAACGTAACGTTTTCTAGTGAAGATCATAAATTGACTTTTGTCAGGAGCGGTTTCAAAAAATGCAGATGACAGTTTGTTGTTTAGTGAACTCAATGCAGAATTTAAGCGGAAAATGGCACGATCGAGAGATTTGTTTACTGAGAAAACGACAATGTCGTCAGCATAGAATAGACATGAGTAATCGTGGGATAGTAAACTTTTACTTATGGGGGACATATAAACATTAAATAGAATAGGACTGAGACAACTTCCTTGCGGTAGTCCCCTATATGATGAGCGAATGCATTCTGAACCAGATGGAGATGTGAAATGTAAAGAACGAACATGAAATAAGTTATATATATAATTGTAAAAGACGTCGGGAACATTAAGATCCTGGAGACAACGTATAAGAGTTGGAATATGGATGGAATCGTATGCACCTTTCACATCAACAAAAGCAGCCGTGAGAAACTCACGATTGCAAAAAGTATCATAGATAGGACTGACAAGGTTAGTAAGACACTCCATGGTGCCGAAACCACGTCGAAAACCAAATAGGTTATCTGAAATTAGACGGTGAGCCTCGAGATACCAATATAATCGATTTTTTAACATAAATTCTATAAGTTTGCAACAAGCCGACGATAGTGCGATTGGGCGGTACGCTGGAGGTTTAGCAGCAGGTTTAGGTATGGGGATCACCCTAAATTGTCTCCATGACTCAGGTACAATATTATTTAACCAAAGGTCATTAAATACTTTTAATAGTATATCGAATGCTTTGATTGGAAGATGTTTAAACAGAAGTGGAGAGATGTTATCTAATCCTCCTGCCGATAATTTGCGTGAGAATATGGCGAGTGACAATTCTTGACGATTGAAAGGTGAAGAAAAATAAGACAAAAAGTGGTTAGATGATTGATTTTCGTTAAATAAAGTATCGGGCGAAATTTCCGCCTCAGAGGGGACATATGATGGGGAGATCTTATTACAAAAATTCTCTAACCAATCCTCGTTAGAGGCCGTAGAAGGTGAATAGATGCAATGTTTGAACTTTTTCGCGGTCGCCCAAAACTCGGACAGAGGCGTAGCTGGATCTAAATTAGAACATAATTTTTCCCAAGAGGTTTTTTTGGTTTTGTTCAGGACTTTAGTAGTGTCGGCACAAGCCTTGCGGTACTTTATGAAATCGTCTCGAGAGAGCGAAGTTCTAAATTTTTGGAAATAAAACGAGCGTGTTTTTACCACAATGGTGCATAGCTCATTCCACCATGGGAGACTACTAAGATAAATTTTTTTATTTATACACTTTAGAGGGGTAGATTTTTTTGTTGCATATAATAATACATTTACGAAGTTATTATAGTTGTTAAGCGGTGAGGAGTCCAATGTGAACGATTCTAAGAGACTGGCGACCTGATAGGTAAATTGGTTTCAGTTTATTGCATAGAAGTTGAATCTAGTAGAAGTATTATTGTCATTGCGAGAAGAATTTGAATAAGAATGTCTATTAGGTATACTAATAAGAATAGGAAAATGGTCACTTCCAAAGGGGTCCGGCAGCACGGACCAAGAACAAGACAAAGACATATTAGGCAAGGATATCGAGATGTCGACCATAGTATCGGGATACGGAGGACGATTGCTTCTAGTAGCCTCACCATTATTAATAACGCAGAGACCATAATTCAAAATAGCGGAGTGGATCAAATTGCCCCTAAAGTCTGAAGTGGCAGATCCCCAAACTGGATGGTGACCGTTAAAATCCCCTCCAATTAAGGATGATTGGTTCATAAGAGAGAATATATTATTGAATGTTACTGGGGAAGGGTTAGACGAGGGAGGTATATATATTGACCTTAGATCAAGAGTTTTGTCATTGATCGTGATCTCTATACCTATTATATCGATGGAGTGGAGTTCTAACGTGTGCCTAATGTTATCGTTAAGACAAATGCGTTTGCTATTAATAGACTGGTGAATGACAATTGCAACTCCACCATATCCATCTAGTCTATCTTGGCGGAAAACATGGTAATTAGGGATGGATATACGTGAGTTCGGTAGAAGCCACGTTTCGGAGAGGAGCGCGCATTGGCATTTGTTGTCAGCCAACACAAAGGAAAGATCGTTACGACGTGCTCTAAGACTGCGACAATTCCACTGTAAAATCAAAAAATTGTTAAGTTGATCATTAATTTCCCTGCGAACCATTCTGTATGGAAGAGAAAAAATTGATTATATGAGACTCGATTATGTTATTAAGAGAAGAATGCGAAGAAAAAGAAGCAGGGTCATTAATTAATGTATGAGTAAGCTGATTGACGAGAGATGATATACAAGAATTTTCTTTGGGGCACGCATAAGTATTTTCTGACATATATTTCAGAAAAGTGCCATTAGGGAAGGAAAAATCTTTATTGACAAGAGCTAGGTAAGATGGTTGATTAGAAGGGATTAAGTTGTTTTTCTTGCGAGAAAAATTATGATTGTAATTTTTTGTTTTTATATTTACATGAGATTCACCAATATTTGGGAAAGTCTCATCTGAAATAATAATGTCGTTATTGCTGGATTCTTTTACATCATTGGCTTTAGGTTTAGCAGTAATATCAGAAAAAGTTGATGATTTATTAACAATATTATTTTAATAATAAAAACCGCATCCTTATAGGACACATTTTCAGTGGCCATAATCTTCTTGATGTTTTTTTGACGAGACCATTCCGTACATGACCGGTCGGTGGCAACATGAGAGCCTTTGCAGTGAAAACATGACGGATCGGTTGACTCTTTTGTGGGGCAGCTGGAGAACGAGTGATCGGGTAAGCCACAGTGTGAACAATTGGCTTTGCCACGACAGAATTTAGCAGTGTGACCATAACGGAGACAATTTTGGCAAATTACCGGCGATCGAATGATGGGTGAAACTTTAAATAGAACTTTATAAATGTCGACTTTTTCTGGGAGCTTTGGGGAGAGAAATTTCAACTCCACCATTTTAGATGGTGAGTAAGAGTTACCATTGTTGCGGGTTGATATGCGACGGAAGCTGACCACTTTCGCCGATGGGTCTAGACCTTCCCATAAATCTTCATCGGGAAATGAAACATCGAGATTTATAACACCGAAAGAATAAACAAGTGTAGACGGAATGTATGCTTGCAAACCCATAGTAGGTAGTTCTATTGAAGATAGGCAAATATTGGCGGAGTTAATAGAGTCGAACGTGACTTTTACACTCACACCAATTGGATCAATACGCAAAATGCCATTGAATTTATTAAAAAAAAGTTTGCCAACTTTCATAGGATGAAGTTTTCCAATATTATTACTATCCGAAATTGCTTCTATTATAATAACCGGCACACCGGAAAAATTGTCCGAAAATTTAATTAAGTTAGAATCGCGACCGTGCGAATTTAATTGTACTGAAGACATGAATGTAAGATTATTATTGTTTGGCATTGTGTTGACATTCGGCGGACTGTGATCATTAGCGACTATCGGCTGACCGATACCGTTCTTATCGCACGAGTTATTAAGTGACTTATCTAAATCCATATCAACGGGATTGCGGTCGACCAACAAGTTCATATTTATAATATCGTTACCATTATTAACATGTATCATATTAAAATCGTTAAATTGGAATTGAGTACCTGCAGGTAGTTGTAGTTGTGGTTTATTATCAATGATGTGTTGGAGATTCGGCGAAATCGGTGTGGAAGAAGAGATATTTGACGACTTATTGTTATTTTTTTTTTGTACAACTTTCCATTCTGCGTGATTTTTGGATTTTTGAAGGTTCACTTTGAGTTTGGGATCTGGGTAGGTAGGCTTACCGCCTGCTCCACCCGAGGTGGACGACATACGTTATACGACAAAGTACACTGAAAGTATACGGAGACACAGCTTAAATAGGTAGTATTAATATGAAAATACCGGTTCAACTACTGATGAGCAGACAGATAACGAAATGATACGCAGCGTACGTCCGAACGCTACAACGGTTGAAACCGAACTGAGCTTAGTAATTAACAGTTACTTTTTTAACTTGTATACGGCTAGCATTGTCAAAATAATATGTCCTGTACCACAATCATATATATCTGTGCATACAAATTATTATGTATATTATTTATTTTAATAATAAATTATTTAAAAAAAAAACTCGCACGGCCAGTCAACGCCAGTCATCATGCCGTGAGGGAGCAAACACCAAGTTGAATCTAAACATTGGTGGACCTTTGACTTGTGTTAGGTTTACCGACAATCCACCGGTACGAGCCAGTAACCAACAATTGTACTTGTGAACTCTCCTATACGACTGGCGTGTTGTCACCAGTGACAAATATTGGCCAAGTACACCAGTCGTGTGGGACCGCCTTTACTAGCAACGCGCGTTTAAGAGTGGCAAGGAATATCAGAAAATTATTTCCACAAATCTTAATGGTCAAAAACATAATACACACACATACACAAACATGCGAGCGTTGAAAAGTTAGGCAGCAGCGGTAAGTATAAAAGATAACAATCGCCACGACACCGAAAAGCCCATTAATCAAACTGTAACGACTGAGAACGTCAAATATTATGCCAAGATCGGTATAAATCACATCGACCTAGCATCTCATACTCGTATAATCGTCAATCTTATCCGTTAAATACCGAAGACTTACGAAAGCCAGAAAAAAATAAACAGACTGTATACACGCATGTACATAGTATAATATACAACCTTAGAACGTGGTTTCATGGACACGCTACATACTAAGCGCGATAAAAACATTTTTTAATGAGATCCACCGCCATCGTTTTCCCGAACGAATATCAATTTGTTATTTTGTTTTCCGTTTTTTTTCCATCATAACTCGGAGTACACAACGTAGCAAAAGAAACGAACGCCTGTAAAACGGTATTAAATTTTATATCCTTTGTGGTATAACATTCATTGATAGTACACCGTATTCGTTGTTTATAAGTATATAATATATACTATTAAGTGCTACACGATCGCAGAAATCGAAACGAGCTGGTAAATAGTTAATATTGAACGCACCAATAGTATTCCGAATATATTGGTCATTCTGAAGGTGGAATCGTAAAACAACTAGGCAACATAATTCAGTAATATAACGGTAAAATGTAACACCAAAACACACAAATACATAAAATATTCTATTACTTTTTCGAATAAATATAACGAAAAAGAAAAGAATGTTTCCAATTATTTTTGTTGGGATATTCTGACACGCACATAACGACGTACTACCAGATTCCGACAGTCAAAAACGTATCGAGTAAAATCCTGAAACTATTTTGTGCTCAAAACGCGCAACGGTTGGTAGAAGTGTAGTAAAATGCAATCTATTATTTTGGTTTTAATAATATAGTAAGCAAATTAAATTAAATTAAGGTTTATCATGAGACTGGGCCAGTAATAAAAAAGAAAACTATTTTTATATTCATGTCACAAGTTTTTATTTTCCGTTTGTAACTTACAAAAATGAAAAAAATTCAATTTGTTGTGCGTATACTTTCACGTAATAAAAGAGAATAATCGGTTGAATAAAATATAATTGGTAGTGTTTTGAGCATAAACTAAATGTTTAACCGAAAAGTATATACAAAAAAATAAACCCCGAAAAAATAAAAGTATTCACCTCAAAGTCGTATAAAAAAAATAACTATTAATTTACTCGTAGAACCAGAAAAGTAGTGTATTTACTTTCCAATGAAGTAAATTTCACGATCGAGTTATTGGTCGTTAATTATAAATTGGGTATTTATCATCAACATGGTAAAAGTTATATATATCATGAAGTTTTTAACGAAATTGCGGTTTGGTAATGTACAACAATAATCTTAAATTTCTGACGTAGAGTATTTGTGTCGAATCACTAATTAGTCATTAATCAAAATCATATCGAATTCGAAAAGAATTCAAAAAGAAACATTCACGTAATATAATAAAATGATACATGAGATTCTAATAAGAAAAAAACAGCAATTTTTCTTCCGGGGGTCTACAAACTTTTTTTTTATGGTGAGCCGAATATAAGATACGATTTGTTATCGCGAGTCAAAATGTGTTAGAGTAATAGATAAGTAATGAAATTGAAGAATATATAAGATTTATTTAAATTTTAGGAAAATTTATATTTATAATTCACAGTTTGTTTTATTTAGATACGAGTAAGTTACTAAATAATAAGTTTGAAATTGCTTGTATCTTAAAATATTTTTATAGTTAGTATCAAAGTACTGTTGTATGTGGCATGTGCCACTAAAAAAATAGACAAATATAACTTCTTAAATTGCGTAATGTTAGGCCAATGAAGCAAATAAGCTGAGGCAGCACTTTATAAAATAATATTTAAGGACAGAAACAAGACAGTAGGGGGACAGTGCGGGTCTCGACTGAGAGACGGTTGGATAGTGAGTTTTTTTGATATCCGTAAATTTGTGTGTTTATTTCATTTTTAATAAAGTTTTTCTAAAATAGTGTACTTAATTGTTCATTGTTTTTTCTTTGTATACCATCGAAAGATAGGTATACTACAGTACGTTATTCCAATTAACAGCGACGCGTCGTTTGTAAATATTCTTTGTTTTGTCAATTTTATTCATTCAAAGGAAAAAACAGGTACTGGATTGGCAAATTAATTAATTAAATAAATTAGAAAAAGATGGAATAGAACTTATAAATTGCCGAGCACAGGGATATGATAATGGAGACAATATGGTTGTTGATGTTAATTTAAATGTGATTATGTTTGTGTAATTTTTGTTGTTGTTATCATTTTCGTGCGATGTGTAGCG
>NW_020271741.1:237305-255466 GCF_003268045.1 Sipha flava
ATTATTTAATTTATGTTTAATTTATTTTATGGCGAACAAGTATGTTCTATATTATTTAAAACACTTGCCGCGCCAACAATGGTAGAAAAATATAACGGTGTACAAGCAGTTATTTGTAGAAAAAATGAATAAGCCACATTCATTCCATGTGCTACGCATAGTTTGAATAGAATTGGAGTAAACGCAGCAGAAATATCTCTCGTGATGATTTCATTTTTTGGAATTATTCAAAAAGTGGGTAATTTTTTTTTTAGGTTTTTTTTCAAGATGGTAAAAATTAGTAAGTGTTTTAAAAATCACATTAAAATCCCATTCTGATACTCGTTGGTCGTCAAAAAAAACCTTACTGTTTCTTCTATGAATCAAAATACTATTCAAATTTATAAAATATTTAAAGGCATGCTTAATAATGAATTCCTGAGTGTGGACACAATAGAAGAAGCTAAATATCTTCTCTGCTTTTTTTACTTAAAAATATTTATTTTATTGAATATTTGGGACTTAATTTTAATAACTCAGATTGATTTATTAAACTGTTCTTTACAATTAAAAAAACCAAACAATAGATACAGCTTCAGGTATGTTAAAATAATTGGTATCTTCTATAGTGAATATCAAAAGATGGGTTTGAAATCTTGATAGATAAAGCAAAAGAAATAGCTTCATCTTTAAATATATATTTATAATTTGAAGAAAAACGTTTAAAATTTATTAAACGATACTTTAACGATTCTCCAAATGATGGAACAATTCTAAAAACCGAAAAAGAACTAAAAAGATGATTTTATGTAGCGATTGACTCGATGATTTCTAATTTTACTCGGAGATATCAACGAATGGAAAAAATAGCATCAGATTTTAGATTTTTAACTGGAAATAAATTATTTAATATGAAATCAAAATATGTGTGTAAATGAGCAAACGAATTGGCAATGAAATACTCGGAAGACCTCAATGGAACTGATTTGTATTCAGATTAAGAATGTTTTAAACATTAAACTAATAACTTAACGGATAATTTAAATCAGCTCTAGAACTACTAAAATATGTACATGGTTATTTTTTAAAATATGTTTATCCTAATATTGAAATAGCACAGCATTTTTTTTAACAATACCGGTGATGACTGCAACATGCGAATGAAGTTTCAGTAAATTGAAAATCGTTAAAAACTATCTAAGATCTACAATGACACAAAAAAAATTTGAACATATGATTGATGAATTCGCAAAAAAAAAGATTGAAAAGTAAAATTTTGAAAATGTATAAAAGCACTATTTTTTTTATTAATATTATGCACTATATTTTGTTAAGTTCAGTACCTAGTGTTTTTATTGTTATTAAATATTATTATAATTTTTCATTATAAGCATTAATTAATATATAAAATAAAATAATTAAGGCATATATGTATAAATATTTTGTGTATGTATGGGGGGGGGGGGGGGGGGTTTAAGTGTACCTACAAATCTACGTAAGCGAAAATTCATCAAATAGAATATCTAGGGGCGCTGAAGAACCTTGTTACGGCTCTGTCTATAGGTTACACACTACGCGTTTTAAACGCTATGTTATCAACATTTGTATGCAAATCTTTCAGTTTTATTTTTTGGTGTTTAAACCAGTTTTACGGTTTCCGATCGAAAGCCGCTGGTAAACCATAAGGGAAAAAAGCTTTTGACCAAAGGTAACAATATTTATAGTTGTGATTCTATGCGGTTTGCGATTATTTTTGACATGTGACTGAATTTTCGGCAGTTTTAGTTAAGAAATCCAGTATTTACTTCTTATACAGACCGTATAAAAGCAGATATTTTCGTTCTATAAACGTTCAGAGATTTAAAGCAATCATAGCTGTTAAATACTAGAAAATATATTGTAAAACCGAGTTTGAATGATCCAAATCGAGTTAGAGCCACCACGTTCTCGGTTGAGTAAGTAAGTCGAAAATTGTATATTTTTACCTATTTGGAAGATTCACCAACCAGTATTTCGTTCTGCACGATACATCTGATTATCCAAAACCGCGCTTGTTTAATCTCCGAACCATATAGCAGGAGTACGAAGTACAATATAATGTAATGGAACCGTTAAACACCAAAAGGTGATTTTTGTCATCACATTATTCTTCAAGAAGGTTCCAGTGCTAAATGTTTATATTTTAAAATAATATAAATCAATAATGTATGGGTTACTGTTAACATCGGTTAGAGCTTGTACGGTTTGGTCTAGACTGGTCCGGACCATGGTCATGCAATTTTTGGTCCATATTATTTTTTCCATTTAATTTGGTCCGGTCCGGTTCCATTGTCTAAAAAAAAAAAAATGTCTAGTCTGATCCATTCACCTTCAGTTTAATAAAATAATAATGGTCATCATTTTGAACAACAATTTATTATGATTTTACATGTATATAATACTTATATTATAAATTATATAGCAAAATAATTTTCAACATAATCATATGTTATTTTAACTCATATTATTTTGTTTTGGGATACCAAAACAGCTCGTCGTGTTTCTATATGATTTTATTGGTGACATAATATTTACTAGTCATAGAATATAAATGTCATGAGTGTAAATTTAAGATTATTAACACAATTTCCATTTGGTAAGTAATTATTTTAAATTTTATATTCTCAATCTATTTCAGAAAATATACAACCTAGTAGTTGGTACCTATATAATTATTTTACATAACAATGATGGAGCTTTTGTGACGATGATGGCTAAAATTCTCAAAAAATTGTAAAGCCAAAGAAGAAGAATGAGGGGTCTTTAGTTACATTTTTATAACTTCAAAACAATTTGTATATAATATACGCAGTATGTTAAAATTAATATATTTAGAGACTTAAAATATTTTAAACCTTGTTAATGTTATCTTTAAAAAAATAATGTTATATTTTAATTATTTTAATTTAAATATATAACAGTCTGCGATTTGTGTGTATTATTATTTAATCCTATTTAGTCTTATCTAATATATTTTAATTAGTTGTCTAATATAAAAATTTGTCCTAAGATTGGTCTTATACAGAATATATTTTCAAGTAAGATACAGTACGGTTTATGATCATTTTTTAACATTTGGTCTCATTTTTAAATGTCGGTCTGAGCTCCGTATTTTTTATTACATTTTAAATAAGGGGTGCGCAACATTTATTTAATCATGAACCTCAAGTTAATTAATTTCGAAGATCCCCTCCTTATCCTATCATTATTATGTATAAATATATTTTTTTTCATTAGACCGGTTTTGGTCTTGTTAAAATCTATCAGTTTGGTCCGGTCTTAGAAAAAAAACGGATCGTGCAGAGTTCTAACACCGATAATAGTGGGTAGAATAGTTACTTCGATATGTATCAGTTTGTTATCGATTTTGTTCTTGTTGCAGTTTTGTTGTTCCTTTAATACGTATTGAAGTTTTGAACTATCTTCTAGCGAAATAATAGACTGAATAGATTTATATTCTGTAAAAAATTTTTTTTTTTTTGTTATTAATTAACTGAAACTGAAACTTTTTTCGAATCACGATAAATGTTACAAAAAAAAATATTTTTTTGGTGTGGAATATCTTTTGAGTGCTTGGATGGGGTCGAATAAAACCGTCTGTAGTGACAGGATAGATTGGGTGATTAGCATTATCGTACTTTAAATATTGTGGATAGGGACGCACATGCGTGAGAGATGTAGAAATCTCTCTGGGTTTCCGTACGAGTTAACATCAACCTAAACATGTGATATGCGTACGAGTATATGCGTCTTCTATCTTTTGGCAAGTACGGAAGGTAAAACCGTTTGTAATCGACGATAAGACGCAAAACGGTGTATCGAGATGAGACGATTAGCGCTCTCGTACTTTGGACTCGAGATTAATTTAATAAGAATTATGTAGATATACTTACATTCTACATTCTACCCATCGGCATTAGCAACAGCAGTGCTAGTTCATCATGATTAAAGCGGCTGTGCATGACATACTTTGCGCTATTCCAGCCCATTTATAATTTTGGCAAACAAATTGGCCCAATATTTATCATGTAATTAGCATAAATTTGCACGTCCATCACTCGAATTCGCATGACATTTTTTTATGGGCTAAAAAAGCAATTTTCTATTTCGACCGTTGCGTCAGCTCGGCCCAAAATGTAAATTTTCAGATTTTTGCAAATATTTCTTGGTTTATCATTATTTTGGTGTCATTAGAGTGTTACATTCCCATTATTCCCTATTATAAATAGAATATTTTTTATTCTGTTCATAGAATTAGTATTGATATAAAATTGATAAAAAATAAATTGATATTTACGTATCGAATTTATCAAATTTGATTAGACCATTTTAACATACTTTGTCAAACCGTTTATTTGTTCCTTATTATATGACATTTAACGATGTTTAATAACAAATAACAATTATAATATCGATAGACGATAAACTTTAAAAATCTATGACGTAATTTAAAAATATAATACGGGCCACAAAAATGGCTTGCGGGCCGGATGTGGCCCATGTTACTTACATAACCTGTGTCCCAACCCTGTACTATATAATTTAAAATATATATGAAAAATCTATAACATTAAATCGTGCAGAACAAAAAAAATATAATGTTATTTAATTACTGAAATAAAAATAAAATGTTTAAAAAAGATAAAAGGAGAAAAACACAATAAAGTAATTAAAATAATTTAACGAAAATGTTGATTTTAAATATCTAAAAATAAATAGATATACATATATATATTTTATACTCATTATTGTTACAATAGTTATTAAGTCTGAGTTGATACTCAATCTTGTAAAGTAATCGAATATGAGTATTTGAATACTTGTATTTAAATACTTTTTGAAGTATTTATATGGTATTTTAAATACAATTTTTTTATGTATTTTTTAATTTTTTTGAATACTTTTTAATTGTATTTTTACCAAAATTTAAATACTTGTATTAAAATACCATAAAATCCGTTTTATTAATTTTAATTTATTATTTTTCAAAAAAAAATTGACATCAATAAGAATAATATTGTTTTCGTTGAAAACTAATATTATGTTTTTGTACAGTAAAAGTAGGTAATAACAATGTTACCACACTAAATACCACATTAAATTTTATATAGTTTCTATATTGAAATTTTTTAAGAAAACTGAAAATCTATTAACTTTAAAATAGTTCAATATTAATAGTAAGTTAATACCACTTTTTATTTTATTTTTTTCATTAAAATTTAATCAATATTAGTTAAGATATATTTGAATACAGAATGAAATATGTGAACATGTATTTATCTTTCAATAGTCAGACATGTTATAGTAATTGTTAAAACCTCTGGAAAGTAGTAACATAATAAGTACCTATATTGATGTACAATATACATATATACAGTGCTCGAAGTGGGGGGATACGAAGGGATGGTATCCCTCTACTTTTGTGTTTTTACAGTTTTAATCCCTCTACTTGTTTTGTCTAGAATAACACATTTCTCTAAAGACTTGTATTTTAAAATGATATACTTATTATCATTTTTATATCTATATACTCGTAATTTTTTTTAACATTCAGGCCCAAGCGCCCGGCTTATCGTATTGTTTAGTATAAGATGTTTCGCAACTCATATTATACCCGTGTTTAGAGCCACGGACTAAGATAATATACCTTATGTGAACTATAAAAAAAAAAAAAAAAATTACGGTACACAAGGTGTGGAGAATGTTATGATGATATCAGGAAATCTGAATTGTAAGGCATCCCTCAACTTATCTTGAGCCATTTCGACCACTGCATATATATTATATAGCATAAAATCAAAAAAAAAAAATACTTGTATTGTATTCAAATACTTTATGAGTATTCGT
Organism: Sipha flava; assembly: GCF_003268045.1. Taxonomy (NCBI): domain Eukaryota; kingdom Metazoa; phylum Arthropoda; class Insecta; order Hemiptera; family Aphididae; genus Sipha; species Sipha flava. The sequence continues at coordinate 243,171 of NW_020271741.1, forward strand.
AAAATACATTTTTATTATAGTATTTTAAAAGTATTTTTACAAGACTGTTGATACTTATTATCATTATAGAATCAATAGATAATAATAAACCAAGAAATATTAGCAAAAATCTGAAAATTTACACTTGGGGCTGAGCTAGCGCAACGGTCGAAATAGTAAATCAGTTATTTAGCTCATAAAAAATGTCGTGTGAATTTGGGTGATGGACGGTGCAAATCATGCTAATTACATGCTAAATATTGACCGAAAAAAATTTGCAAGAAACCCAAAACTTGCATTGGACAGGGCTAGCGCAACGTTGCTCCAGCCCGGTCCCTTGTTTTTTATGTTTTACTGGTAAACCATGTTCATGCGAATTGTGCAGATGGTCATGCAAATTCATGGTAATTATATGTTAAATATTGGGCCAATATTGTAAACCAAAATTAAAAATGTACCGGGTTGGCGCAACGTACGTCTGTGCATGCATGCATTGTTCTATCGCTTACGTGTATTTAGATATATTGAAAATAGATTTTTTAAAATTCTTCTTCATTCTTCAATAAAACATTTTGATATTTCGAGTCCACCAGGTATCGGACATGCATTTTTTACTCGATTACTTTCGTATAAATCCCGTTTTCAGTTCATTCTTTCACCTTCTTTTTGATCCGTTCACTTAAAATCCGGGAGCCTCACTCATCACCTTAGATATTTGTCATTCACCTCTTACATAACCTGAACAAATCCTATTCATCACTCCATCGTGGAGCGTCAATATCAGCTGTATACACGTAGTCATGCCTTGATGACGAGATCCAACGAATCGTGAATATATCCGAAATCGGGCGAAACAACTAATGCCGATATGAATAATTTTAAAACCACGGCACGATCCAGCTATGCTTTCCGTGTGTTATTTTTATTGATTATTGGGTACATGGCGTGCAAATAAGAGCGAACTTCAATCGTACGATAAGGTAACGATAATTTATAATGCCGCGATAATATCCACCACGCGTGGCTAAAGTTGAAACGTAAAACGTCTTTGTTTTTGCATTTAAGTGCTACAACGGGTGCAATGGGTTTAAATCATTAGTAGTTGATGAAATTCAAATTTGCATATAACACTTCGTCTTTTATCCATTTCAAACGAGTAAACCCTACGATATTAAATTAAAATTAATTTCTTACGCTATACCTACCACCTTATTTATTTTTTTCGTTGACATACGTTTGAGCGTGCATGCATTTGTTTGTGTTGGCTTATAATGTACTCGAATACAATACATATGTAAGCATAATAATATATAATACCCATCTGATTACAGCAGCGCAAATGGAAAATAAACAAACCTCACTATTGCGAGTTGCAGAACAAACGCTTCGTAATACAAATTATTTTAAGAACACCGAGGATTTCTATTAAATACCCTTATTAAAATTATCCAAATACGATTATATAGGAATTTCGTACAACAATACAATATAAATAATGCTTTGTAGTTTTAATGATAAGTCGCAAAATTAAAATAATATATTTACATTGTAATCCAATATACATAATAAAAGTAACACTAAAATAAATTAACTAAAACGAAAATTAAATTAAAAATGAATTAAAAAAATATCGCCTTACGTGTTATCATTCTATCTACACTTAAATAAATGAAGTTTTGAATTATTTTTTATTTATATTTATGAACAGGGCTCGGAAGTTCTAGCAAATGCATATTTTTCTTGGTTCATCCTAGAACATCCAAAGTAAGAAACAAATATGTTTCTCACTGTTCGGATATCATACACAAAATTTAATTTTGCTATTTTTTGCATATTTACGGGTTTTATAGCTATTTTGCTAATTTAGGGTTTATACTGCTATTTTTGGGTATATTTTCACATAATGTAGGAAATAATCAAATTTTGTTGATCATAATTGTATTTACTTGGTTATGTTTTTAAAAATATTTTAATTATTGGAAATAAATAACTTCATCAAATATTATTTTATGTTTTCATTGATAATTTGTTGTATCAATAATTAGTGACGTCACTGTTATTCCCTTATTATATCATTGCATTAGATTATCAAACATTTTAATAATGTAGGATAATTATCAAGATAAATATATAAAGTAATTTAATAATAAGTACATTTTTACAAATATATTTAAGTAATTTAATATTTTTGTTAACATTCTATAATTCAATCAGTCCAGACTGTGTCTAATGAGCCTAACGATTTGTAAAATTACATTTTTTTCAAGTTAAATGCATATTTTTTTGATTTTTTGTGCTATTTATAGCGCATATTTTAGAGTTTTTAAGTGCATATTTAAGAGCTAAAAGTAATATTTTTAGAGCTACAACTTCCGAGCTCTGTTTATGAATATTCAAGTTAGAACATTAAAATATTTAATGTACTATTTTAACCAGTTCTCTTTAAATTACGACAATATGAATATAATTATTTGATATAAAAACAGTTAGGAATGCTGTTATAACAAAGTAAAATAGGTATTTATTTATTTATTAGTAAAATACATATTTATTGATAAAACGAAATGGTCAGCAGTGAAAGTCATTTTTAGCGTTTTAAAGGTTTCGTAAACCTGTTTTGTATTTGCGTTTTCACGTCATAATGGTTCATCATGTGCATACATAACTTGTGATCCCGCGTGTCTCCCCAACCGCCAAAGCCCGAGATCGGCATCTGTTTAGTGTTCTCTAAAGTCACGTCCACTGTTTCCGGATACAACTTTAAAGTGTTCAGATTTTGTTTAAGTTTGACAATGTGTGACATATCCGTGCAGTTATTCGCGTGATGCATGCCACTGTATGGAGAGAACATAAATGTCAAACTTTAAAATCACAGTATAATGCATGCACTTATTTTTTTTTTTTTTAGTTATCGTAAAAGACACAAATAAATACATTATTATTGAGTAACATTTTTAATTATCTTTCTCCTTTAAGCAAAGCTTAAATATATAGCTTATATATATATATATATATATAAGTATGATACAATTATTATAATTATAGAATTTACAAGATACAGAGTATAAGTTCTAAGTACATAATTAAACATACAAATAGTTTAGAAATATTATCAAGAAAATATATATGATAAAGAAAGAAATATAAAATAAAGATATTGTCTAAGATACACAAATAAAACCTCATAGGTTAATATTTATATAGCTTAGAATTAAAATAAAATTACAACTCATTATTTAACTCAAAAAATAAATATTTATACATCAAGCCTTTAATATTAATCCTTTCATCCCTAAATATTTTTTTTTTTAAATTCAAAAGGCATAGAATTGAAAAACGTTGGTCCAAGATAATCTAAAAAACATTGACCAAAAGATTTATTTGTATAATTAACAGTCAAATCAAATTTCCTCAATTCTCTTTTATTGCTTAACTCTTTATGATAAATATCTAAGTTAAATTTCTTAACCAAGTACATAATAGCAATTATTTTTATATAAAAACCTTATTGGCAATACACCAAGTTCTTTATAGTTGGCTTTCGTAGATCCTTCTAGAGTGAATTTATTTAGGCAAATTCTGACCATATTATTTTTATTAACTACTAGTGCATTTAATATCTTATCCCGAAGGCCATACCAATAGACCATATTGGACATTTGATTGATATAGTGCAAAATATACTATTTTCATTATTTGTTTAGGTACCATGGTTTTGAGTTTGATCAATTTAAATGTAATAAAACGTAGCTTTCCTAATAAATTGTTAATATTAAAATTCCATTTTAAGTTTTTATCAAAGATAACACCATAATATCGAATTTTCTCAACTATTTTAATTATTTTGTAGTTTTCCTGATTACATATTTTATTATTGATGCAGCCGTGTACTGATATAGTATTGAATTTACAATCTGTTTTATTAATTGAAAATAGCATAAACACAGTTTTATCAATATTTAGAGATAGATTTATATTGTTTAAAATGTTTATTATCTGATTGAAACCTCTGCAAGCTTTCTCATATACCCCATCCCATGATTTTTGTGAGAATAGAAGACAAGTGTCATCAGCATAAGTAATTATCGATCCATCAAAATTAATATTACAAATTTCGTTAATATATATTATAAATAGAATGGGTCCAAGAACACTACCTTGAGGTACACCATTTTTAATTCCATATATGTTAACATTTACTTCATTAATTTTAACTGACTGTTTTATATTATGCAAATAGCTTTTAAGACAGTTTAGGCTCGAATTATAAATTCCAAAGTTAGGTAGTATGTTTAATAAGATTTGATGATTCACTGTATCAAAAGCCTTGGATATGTCTAAAAATATTGCTAATGATTTATTTATATTATCTAGATTACTGTATAGAAATTGAGTGACTTTATAAAGAGCATTCTCAGTACTTAACCCCGGTCTAAAGCCATAATGTTTTTTTTGATAATAAGTTATTTTTTTTCTAAGAACTCAATCAGTCTGGCTTTGATAATTTTTTCAAATATCTTAGAAAAATTGCTCAACATGGATATTGGCCTATAATTAATCCTAATCGATTTATCACCACTTTTAACAAAGGTTTAACATCAGCTACTTTTAAGGTATCAAGAAAAATACTTTGTTCAATATTTAAGTCATATATATAAACAAGAGAATTCACTACCAATTTACTAATACATTTTAACATTTTTACGGACACTTTATCCAAACCACTTGCTGTATCGTCTTTAAAACTATCTTTAATACGTCTTTAATAATATCTAGTATGTCCGATGACTCGATTTTTTTTGAGAAACACATCATTAAAAGAAACGTTATTAGGAACATGACTATTCTCTGAATTGATTGGTTTTTTTTATATTATTCTGAACGATATTTATAAAAAAATTATTAAACATATTAAATGCAGTTATTGGATCATTTTTCACATTTATTTCATACTCATTATTTCTTAGTTTGATAATATTATCTTTAAATCTCAATTTAGAACCTGTAACTTCGTTTATTAGATTCCATGTCGATTTTGGATTAGAATTTGCAATTTTTAAATTTTTGTTCATAAAAATTATTTTTAGCTAGCCTTATAGTTTTTGTGAAATTATTTTTGTATTTTTATAATGCAAAGCTAACGTTAAATTATTTGGATGTTTTTTGCATTTCATTGAAAGAAATTGTTTGCGACGGGCTGAGGTTAATAATCCATTAGTCATCCATTCTTTTAAACGTATGTTCTTTGATCTCAAGATTATACGAGTAGTAAATGTATCAATTGCATTTTTAATTATTTGATCAAAAACATTATAACAGTGATTGACATCATTATAGGCATCATATACTTCGGTCCAATTTGCATTGGCTAATATTGACGTATTGATTTATAATCAATTTTATTAAACATTTCTCGATTATCAACAGAATTTGCATTACTTGGAATTGAAACACAAACCGTACAGTGATCTGTTATATCAGTGAGTATTACACCAGCATTAATTTTACTTGTGACATTATCATTACTGTTGGATACAAGTTCTAATTCAAATTGCGCGCGGTCATGTCGCAATTAATAATATGCCGTAACGTTGTCGCACCGGAGCGTCCAACCTGGACCCCCGCTGTGACCGCGACCAAGTTGCCCGTCGCCGGTGCCCCGCCGCCGACGTGTTTTGGATCATTCTTCCACCGTCTACGGAACAGGTTCGCGATCCAGTGTCCGGTCACCGTCAGTCCGCCATTTTTTTCTATGTTTGGCCTTTGTTTTTGCTCATCCGAGCTAATCGCCGTTCCGCGTCCGCGAACGTTTGGTTTTTGGCTCGTTAACCACCCGGGGTAGTGTTTTTTTTCGTCGGTAACTAGCCGTCTTGGCTACTCACCCGAGCCCCTGTGCTCACCGACTCATCGCGCACGTGCTGGTTTCGTGCGATTCGAGTCACGGCCGCTCGTGCCAAAACCACGAGCTGTATTTTCGTGTTTTTCGTCGCCCGTCCGATTTTCGCTGTGCGACCCCCGACCCGTGTCATTTACGCCGTTCACGTGTTTTAGTACGACCGTCTGGTGTCTGATACGTCATTACTAATTTTGTTATATTTTGAATCGCTCGGCCGATCTTTGCCGTGCGATTGAGTCCACGTGTGCCGCCCGCCCGTTATACGCAGTGCAAACCGTCGTGTCTATTATGTTTGTCGTTTGAGCCGCGACAACGGATAGTTCACGCGTGCCGTGTTTTGTAGTGTATAAATCTTGCATCTGTAAATATCACGCCCAATCCCCTCGATCAACGATCGCATCGTCCAAGTTGGATTACCTCCGTACCACCGTCGACCACCGCACGTACGCACGTGGTATCGTCGACGTTTTTCGTCATATTCGACGATAGTGCGAGTGTCGCTATCAACGCCTATCGTTTCGTCGTCGTTCCAGACCAATCACAGCACCAACATCGTGTTATCATCGAGCCAGCCAGGTTATCAGGTCGTGCACACGATGTCATTTGTTTATTATTATTATTATTATTATTTTATTCGTCACGAATTCGACGTACTTTTGTATTATTCTGCTGTCTTCGACGCGCCCGCCCATATATATTTAGTTGTTCAATCGTTTCCGCCGATCGACTTGTGATTGTGCGCCCCATATACTAACTCTAGTACGTAAGTTATTTTATTGCAGAAACAAGCAAATAAATTTTGTTACGCACATTATCATATATATAAAATATTGTGTTGTTATTGATCACCTAACTCTCATCATTTTAATTACTTAAATTAGTCAGATTTGAACCGCCCCTAAAATTATATACAGTCAGTCCACTCTCTACTACCTTATAGGGTCATCGAAGCATATTTTGCTGTAACAGTAAAATAATGGCACACGACGGGTTACGTGTAGGCCCGCCGTCCGTGCGCCCACACACACACGCGCGTCAACTCGTCCTCCGGCTTCTTGTGCAGCCCGATCGCACAATTACCATTAATAAAAATGTGGTCTAAACAAGAATGATTAACATTAACATTAATGATAAGGTACTATTTATTGTTCTATGAATATTATCATAAATATTGTTAAAAAGCTTTTTTTTTTTTATTTAATTTATTTATAAGACTAAATAAGTTATATTTTAAAAATTATTTTTATGTGAATGTTAATATATTTTACTCGCATATATTTATATAATATAATTAATAAATTAAATGTTTTAGTGAAATAAGTAGATGATAGATTCTTAACGTAATTTTTAATCATAATTATATTAACAATACCAACAAAAGTCACACGCCATCAATTAGTTAATTTAGTTATTATTTTTTAAATTAATCAAGATTCGTTTTTTTGAAGTATAGTCCTGATGTGATGCGTTTGAATACTACCAAATAGTTCCATATTAATATTAAGTTAATACCACTTTTTATTTTATTTTTTTCATTCAAATTTAATCAATATTAGTTGAAATATATTGTTATCCACAGGCCTGATTTAAAAATTTTGCGCCACCGGGCATATAATTTATGCCCTCCCCCCAAAAATAAATAATAATAATATATCACCTATTATTTCGTCCATAATCGAAATTTTTTAATATTAAAATATAACTTTAAATGAAAATCGTTTAATACTTTTTTTAATCAACAAAATAAACAAATTATAACAAAATTAAACATACTATCTTCTTTTTTTTACTGTCTTATTTTTTTTTCATTAAGTACATCATTTTTAAAATTAATTTCGCTAAAATATTTTGCCGCCCCCGGGCATGTGCCTATCCGTGCCCCCCCCCTTAAATACGGGCCTGGTTGTCCATACGTTTTGCTTACAATGATTATAAAAAAATCGAACGTAAATCAATTAAAATATGTTTACGAGCATCTAAATTTTCAATTTTTACGAATCTAAATTCACATCCGCATTACACTCTATGACCAAGACCCACCCCACCCCTAATCGGAGCCGCATTTAGGGGGGGCACTGGTTACAACTGCCCTGGGTGCCAGTTTTTTGAGGGCACCAAAATTTTGTGGTCGGAAATTTGTTGACTTGTGAATTATTGAACTTTAAAAATTATTTTGAAATTGTTATTTTTTTTGTTTTTAATAACAGTATCATAAATTAATGTTAATATATTTAATTTATTAATATGTATTATTAATATATTTATAGCAATATAGCTATCAGCGATCCAGAATATTATTTATATTACTACTATTAGTTCCCAAATTTGTTGTGATAATGTCAACATAAGTTATTTATAATAATACGGTATATTATGTTATCACGTGTGGCGTGCGGTGGCATGCTTACTACACAAAAATAACATTGATTTTAGAATATCTAAAAGGTTCATTAGGATCTATCTCTTATATTTTCCGTGGGCAGGCCCATTAGAAGAGCGCAATTTTTTTTTTTTTGCGCCGGTGCGCAAAATATCTAAATACGGCACTGCCTCTACAGTACATATGTACAGTAGAGCGAATTCCTGACTTTTACTTTTGACCACCCAAAGCACCAACTAGATTAATTTTGCTACCAGACATACACAAAAAAAAACACATATATGTCTATTTTTAGTGTATTATACTGAATGATATTTTATTAGCAGCTGTGTATCATTATTATTATTCTACTGATATAATATTGGTATGTAATTGATTTCTTATCGCCCGTATAATAGTCACGGCTAAGATTTTCGGAAATCCGTTTAGCGTACCTACGCGCAATCACAAGTCACTATATTTTGCAATTCAAAATGTTTCAACTCCTATGCGGCTATGCAAGTCCCAAAAAGCCAAAAAAAAAAAATTCACCCAATACCAAAAGCCCGATTTTAATTTTGAAAAGATATTTAAATTCATTATTTTGTTTTCTAGGTTGTGTAGGAAATGGATTTTCGATTTTTTTTTGTTGTTCAATTATTATAGTACCAAATTAATTTTCTTTTTTTCCAAAATTCTCTTTTACTTTATTGTTAAGGTGTGATTCCTATGGACGCGTCTGCAGACGCGCCGTGGCGCGGCGCGATTCAAATCTCAGCCGCGTTGCACTAGTTTACTTGTCGATAGATGGAACCGATTCCTATGACAATCGCTGCGGCGCGCGACCGCGATCTAGCGACTGCTCCGAAGGGAGTCAAATCGCGGACGCGCGCGGCTGTGTGTTCATGTATATTATATTATACATATTGTTTAGTACATATTATTATACACTTTTTCATAATTTTTTAAAAATGTCACGATCAACACAAGTTATGTTTTCTCCAGAAGAAGACGTAAAATTAGCAGAACTAGTAAGTGGGCATCCTTATCTCCACAAATGTTTTTCGATGAGTATACTGAAGACACCTTCTGTTTTCCTAGTTAAAAACATCTCATGTGCCTTGTTAGAATTGTTAAACATTACTTTATTAACAATTGTTTGTTCTTCATCTACTTCTTGTAAAAGAAGTAAATTTAAAATTAACTTTTGTTTTTTGTTTAAAGACATTTTGAAAAAGAAACAGATATTGTAAAATGAACTATTGTAAAATACGTCTTGTTGCTAACGGAGAATTGCAGCAAGTGGTTCGTCGCGGTCCGGCGCGGCGCTGTAGCAGTCACGCAGTTATAGGAATCCGTACCCAAGCCGCGCGGCCAAAAAATCGACCGCGCGACTGGGACTTGAATCGCGGCGCGGCGCGGCGCGTCTGCAGACGCGACCATAGGAATCACACCTTTACTAAAAAAACATAAACTAAAAAATTAATTTTTTACATATAACACAGACAAGGAGTAAATAAATCCAAACATTTTTTTCAAAAAGAAAATTGGACTTCTGGAAGTGTATTTTTTTTTCTTCTGCTTATTGGTCTAAATGCATAAAAAAACGACCTACTTTCAACCGCCTTAATAGGCATTATTATCATTCAATCATCAGTATAGCAATCATTAATTTCTTCGGGTGATAAAAAGGATAAACCAAAAACCATTTTTAAACATCGTCCTATTTCACAATTCTTAGTTTTAAATTCTTTGGAAAGCCCTAGTGTTTGTATTTTTCTAAACCAAGCTTGGCCCAAATAAAATCGACAACCTTTTAATTGAACTAAAGGCCTTACTTCAGAAGCAGCTACATGAATTGTTCTTTTAAAGTCGACATATATTTTAACTGGGCTTAGATAATTTTGAATAAAACGAAAAGTATTTGTGTATGTATCACTAGTTTTATTTGGAAGCAGGAAGAAAACTAGAGTAGCATAATATTTATTTTTTACCACATGAATTGAAAAAAAAAATTAATAAAAAAACTTAGGGCAACATTTTAAAGTACCATCAATAAACACAGTTTTCATTTGACGTAGTTCTTCCAAATTATTATTACAAGAAAATCCAATTATATTAGTTTCTGTATCATTAATAATTAAAAAGTTGTCATCCCGATTGGTTTTTACATCATAATTATTTATTTAATATTTCATTGTTTTAGGCAACGTTGGTAGGTACTGTACTACGAGTACATCGACTAGCATGAATATTTTTACGACTTCTGCATAAATCATTTGCATCTATAGTTTTAATATCAATTTTAGCCATTTCACAACGAATAATATTTGATGGCCGTTCATATAAAACCAAATAATCAATTTTAATTAAATAATTGTATATCTATATTAAATTAATCTAGTTTATAAAACGTATAAAAAAAATACATAAAAATATTCAAAAAGTAACCAATAATAAATAATTATAAATGGTTTTATGCATTTTATAATGAATTGTAAAAATGTATTATTTATTAAAAGTTAAATGACTTTCATTCAGTCAATTTTGGTTTTGGAGTCGTAGTTAATTAGTCAAAATGACTTAAAAAAAGTCAGTCTATCCGAATTTGGTATCAAAAATACCGGTTGCTATTCAAAAAAAAAAAAATAAGTTGTATTGCGCATGCACGTACCAAGAGGGTTAAAAATTTAAAATTATATTTGAAAATGTGTATTTATATACCGCTAACTTGTAAAAAAAAAAATTCAATTTACTCCAACATAATCCGGCCGAGAAATTCAGTGTTCCCTAAATTGATGAACACACGGTGTACACATTACTTTATATACCATATTTAACACGACAGTATAGTGGCACGAAGTTAAGTAAGAAAAAAACATAAATTTTATAGAATAAATAAATAATAATAATATATATTATAATCACTGATTATTAATCAGCAAAAATTGTAGTTGGATTGAAATATAAATTATGAGTTGGGAATGTTTTAATAATACATCTAAATGCGGTAGCGTATGCATTTGTGCTTTTGTCTGGTAATAAGAAATAGGATGATGGAACATTATGTCCATTTTAAAAATATGAACCGTAAACAGTTGATAGAAATATTTTAGGCAACGATAAAATGTACCATATACGAAACTTATATGGCTCTAGTTTATTTAATATTAAATTATTAATATTTAATATTTTGTAACTAGAGCATAACTATTTTAAATTAAAATTTGTCGAGTAGAATAAAATATTATTTACTGTGTCAGTATTTAATTGAAAATCTGCTGAAAACAATATTATGTATTTACAAAATCTGAAAATGTTTCAATATTATAATATATATGTTATATTCTTATGTACATACTAGCTGTCCCGACACGGCGTTGTGCGCGTATTAATTTGTTTTTTGGCATTTTCGTATTATTGTTATTATGTATGAGAAAATATTTTTTTTTAATTTTTTATTTGTAGTTTATTACTGGTTTCGGAGATCATAGCGTATAGTAAACTATTGAGTATGGCAAATCAATAATCATATAATGTCACTAATAATAACCCACGGAATTAAGGATAGAACATAGTCTGTAATGAATGAATAAATAACAAAGTTCTTTATTGATAACATAAACAAATATAATTTTATAAATGATGTACATTTTAAACTATTTTTTATAATGACTTATATTATTTTGAATTATAACAATTTATATAATTAATAAAAATATATCTAACTCCAGAAGCATCAAGGATCCCATCTCCGTCCCTTCGGGGTAAAATTTTGTACAGAACGCTGCTAAGCACACAGAAAATAGGGGCGTAACCAAAACCGCGAACGTCTAACTCCAAAAGTGCGGATAAGAAATAAAATGTTACACTTACTTCAGTTAAATGGTTCAAGGTTTTCAATAGAAACTTTACTACACTTAAACTTCACTGAATAATACTGATGAATACATCGTACCGAACTTCGCATTTTTTACCTTTTAAGATTGAAATTCATTCACTCGCTCGTCGTACACCGTGGCGTTACGTGCTCTCACTCTCGTTCCACAGTGTTTTTTTTTT
>NW_020271741.1:255476-330034 GCF_003268045.1 Sipha flava
TTTTTTACCCATCAGCGGTGAAAATTTGGTAATTTTAATTAATTCAATCATTTACCGCTCTGTTATCTAATTATAGCAGGTAATACTTATCTTCGAACTCCCCGGCCTAGCCGGCGGTCGTTCTTATCCTATCTCATTAATAATGACCCGCACTAATAGACCGTCATCGAGCAGTTCTCACACTACCATTAAACATACGAACACAATAAAACCAAATCTGTCTAATAATAATTCGAATCGTACACATTACGTTTCAACTTTATCGGATACTTCAAATGATGTCTTTACGGACGATATTCCTAATGACCCAGATTTTAAATTAGTCACATATAATTCAAAACGTAATCTTTCTTCTACCAGCCCAACCGGAACACCCGACAATAAGAAATCAAAACCCGTCTTTGTCAGTTCAAATAGATTTAACCACCTCCAAGTACCGGACAATGATAATGATAATGTAAACAATATTGAAACGAATAATGTCGATCAACCAAACCACATCCCGTTACCTCCACCAATATTTGTACGAAACGTTTCTGATTTCATTGAATTAAGAAATCAATTAATAAAGTTGATCGGCCCACAGTCCTTTAGCTTTAAGTCGTCAGTCAATAACCTTAAAATTAACACTACCAACCCTGACTCGTACAGAGAAGTCATAAAATACCTGAAAATAAGCAATGCCGAATATCACACTTATCAAGCCCGTGAAGATAAAGCTTTTCGTATTGTCATACGCAACTTGCATCCGTCTTCTTCAACTTCCGAAGTAGGTGCTGCCATTGAAGATATCGGATATTCTGTCCGCCAAGTTTCAAATGTTATCCACATATCTTCAAAACGTCCCCTCCCAATATTTTTTGTTGACCTCGAACCCGCTCAAATCAATAATGAGATTTTCAAATTGACCTCGCTGCTTCATACCAAAATAAAGGTAGAAGAGCCACATAAAAGACGTGTAATCGTTCAGTGTTCCAAGTGCCAAGAATATGGCTACTCTAAAGGATACTGCGCTCATCCTCCCAGATGTGTTCGTTGTGCTGATTTCCATCCCACTACACAGTGTACACAATCAAAAAATACTCCTCCAACCTGCGCCTTATGTAGAGGAAACCATACCGCAAACTACCGAGGATGTTCAGTCCATAAAAGCTTACAGCGTTCAAACTTCAAATCAAATTCAAATTTAAAAAATCATGTAAATAATAACACTATTGTAAATAAGCAGGAAACGCTATCCAGTGTAACGACCCATCCCCCCCTCCTAACATGAATGACAACAAAATTTTTCCTAACCTTACCCAAAATCCTCAAAGCTCTTCAAGTAAAACTGATTCCCAATCTAATTCCACCGATAGTATCTCAAATAATCAACTTTCATCTTTTTTAACTGAGTTCAAACAACTGATTAATCCACTAATTCAATTACTCACCACTGTAATAAATAAACTTATTTCACATAATGACAAATAATCTCACCAACAATAAAACTCTTAAAATCATTCTTTGGAATGCCAACGGACTCAAACAGAATGAGTCCGAACTACTTAACTTTCTTATAGTAAATCAAATCGACATAGCTCTAATCACCGAAACTCACTATTCAACTAATTTCAGTCATTTTTTCCCCGGCTTTAATATTTACAAAACCAACCATCCAGATGGTACGTCTCACGCGGGTTCCGCAATTCTAATATCTTCCATAATCCAACATCATCCTCTGCCGAGTTTTCAAATCCCCTCTATCCAAGCAACCAGCATTTCAATTTCAATAAATCATACTCCTATTACTGTTTCTGCAGTGTACTGTCCTCCTTCACCTCAAATATCTCAACTCCACTTAGATCAGTTTTTTTACTCCTTAGGGCGCAACTTCATCGCCGGTGGTGATTTTAATGCCAAGCACCCCCTATGGGGCAGCCGTGTCGAAAATCGTAGAGGATACCTATTTTATAATTCCATTCAAATGAACGGCTTTTCAACTATTTCACCCCCTGGTCCTACTTACTGGCCTACTCATTCGAACCGTCAACCTGACCTACTGGACTTTTTTATATCGTCAATACCCAACCATATAAATCATACTATTCAAAACATATGTGACCTATCTTCTGATAATTCATCCGTTCTACTAAAAATTATGGAGCTCCCAACTCTAACTCCTTCGCGTCCCTCCCTTTCCAAAGGTCCAATTAACTGGAAACAATTTTCATCAAAATTAGAAAATTCTACGAACCTAAAAATTTCCCTTAAAACATGCAATGAAATTGAATCCGCAGCTCATCAATTAGTTAAATCAATTCAATCAGCTGTCTACGAGTGCTCTTATCCTTCCAATCAGAAATGTCACTCAAATCTCAAATTTTTTATCCTGCCTCCGAATATAAATATTTTAATTGCTGAAAAACGCAGGGCTCGCTCCCGTTGGCAAAGATCTAGACTACCTTCAGACAAGTCAGCTTTCAATAATCTATCTAACACCATTAAAAAACTAATCCAAAAATACAAAAATGACCTTTTTGTCACAAAATTTAAATCTTTAAACACACAAGTCGGTACATTGTGGAAAACAACTAAAAACATGCTTAAATTAAAAGAATTCTCTTGTCCTATTAAAAAAGCAGATGGATCGCTCGCTCTTTCAGACTTAGATAAGGCCAAACTTTTAGGGGGACACCTCTCGAATATTTTCAAACCTCACCTTGATATTACTCCAAGTACCACACAACTAGCCAAAATAAATGATTTTCTTGATGCTCCACTACCAATGTCTCTCCCTATTAAACATGTCTCCCCATATGAAGTTGCTAACTTGATCCAAAGATTGAAGCCCAACAAATCCCCAGGTCATGACTTAATAACAAATAAGATTTTAAAATATCTCCCCAAAAAAAACAATCCTTTTGCTAACTTTCTTATTTAATTCCATGTTAAGATTGTCTTATTTCCCTACCATCTGGAAATTATCAATTGTTATCCTCATACTTAAACCAGGAAAACCAACCAATATTGCAACCTCATATAGACCCATTAGTCTACTCCCAGTGATTGGTAAAAGCTATTCGAGAAGATTATTTTAAAAAGACTTAGACCAATAATTGAATCACATAAAATTATTCCCGACGCTCAGTTTGGTTTTCGAGCACACCACTCCACTATACAACAGGTTCACAGACTAGTCGACAAAATTTCTTCCTCCTTCGAAAATAAAAACTATTGCCCGGCAGTCTTCCTAGATGTGGCTCAAGCCTTTGACAGGGTTTGGCACAATGGCTTACTATATAAACTGAAACTATTCCTCCCTGCTCCACTTTACTTACTAATTCGCTCTTACCTTGAAAATAGAACCTTTAAAGTTCGTCAAGGCAATTCTTTTTCTTCTGTCTTTCCAATCCTAGCAGGTGTTCCTCAAGGAAGCGATCTCTCTCCTGATCTCTACAATATTTTCTCTTCTGACATCCCTCAAACCAATGACACCATCATAGCTACCTACGCTGACGACACAGCGATCCTATTATCCAATAAGAATCCAACCGTAGCATTCAACACCCTTCAAAACCACCTAGATCTTATAGATAAATGGTCCTCTAATTGGAAAATTAAAATTAATGCCGCCAAATCTGTTCATGTTCCTTTCACTCTAAATAAAAAAAATCTGCCTACTCCCACCCTCCATGAAATTCCTATTCCCTCCTCATCTCAAGTAAAATACCTTGGTATTATTTTAGATAAACGTTTAACCTGGGGCCCTCACCTTAAAAACAAAAGAAAGTCACTCAATTCTAGACTACACCTATTACGTCCCATACTAAAATCTAAACTTCCACTTCATAATAAATTAATTTTATATAAAGCAATGCTACGTCCAATCTGGTCATATGGTGCACAAATATGGGGTTGTGCCAAACCATCACAATTAAAAACTATCGAAGCCTTCCAATCGATCTCTCTCCGTACAATCACGTCCGCTCCTTGGTATATTTCCAATCATACCCTCCACAAAGATTTAAACATAGAAGCAGTTGATAATTTAGTTAAAACTTACTACAAAAAGTTCCACTCAAAATTATTTCTCCATCCCAACCCACTTATCGCAAATCAACACACGGTATCAATCCCGGACAACCCCCCCCCGTCGGCTCAAACGTCGTTGGTGTCGTGATCTTTTAGACTGAAAATGTGCTAGTTTAGCAGTCACGTCATGGGTCCTATCACTGGATAGGTTCCCAAATCGCTGTTTCTTGTCCGTCATATATTGTTAACATATTTGCTTATTGTATTTTATTTTTTATACAGATTGTAAATTTTATATATTTTAATAAAAAAAAAAAAAAAAGATTGAAATTTCTAGAACGAAAATTTAGGGAACATTTATATGACATCATTCCCTATTCTCAAACATTGTGGATCTTTCTAGAAAATTCTATAACTTTCTTTTTCACAATTATTGCAATGCAAAAATATTGAGGGCCTCAATCGAGATAAAAACTATCTTATCTTTTATTCATATCTACATGCCGCCGGCGATAAAACACACACAATAGAAAATGTCAGGTTACAGGTAGCTATATAGATACTATCGCGGTCGGTCGCAGGAATACCCGAAATACACCATGCAATTATACATAAGTATGTAAATTTATAAAAAAGTTAATAATAATGTATTAAAAAAATTGAGATGAAAACTATCCTATCTTTTGAGTTGGATCAAATTACACACGGTGTAAAAAATTTCATCATGATCGGTCCATTAGTTTCGGAGTTTACCGGACAAACACTGCGACACGAGATTTTTATGTATAAGATATAAACCTTTGGCGGAATCGATATATAAAAATATTCGGCGCAATCAATATATACAAATATTCGGTGGAATCGATAAGCTCCCTCATAACAACGATAATAAAAATCTAAAGTTTAATATAGCATGTTTTTGCATGTTTTGTGTGTATTGACATATTTGACATAAAGTTAATTTTTTTTTTTTGAGTTATTAGCGCATATTATTTTATGTAAATTCAGCGAAATAATTTTTTTGTGGAAGTCAAAAAAAAAATGAAATCAATAAGTGTTTGAATTCATTCTTATTTACTTTTCCGTACTTGTTTATAAAATCTTAATAATTTATCAATATTTATATTTTTTAATGACATTAAATTTTATAAGTTAAAAGCGGTATCACGAAAACAATGTTACTGCGCACCACTACCACTCACCACTTATTGACGTGTCCATTGCAATCTACCTATTTTCGTCGCAAGGTATGTTCATTAATTATAATTTTAATAAAATGTAACCGAAGAAAAAATATAAAATTAATTATACCATAGTTGTTTTGTGATTAATCCCCCATCGACAATTGCTCACATGGTATTTACTTTTTTCACAGAATATTCTTAGGATTTCCATGGGTTTATAGTGTACAATAACAATGTTATAAAAATACAATGATAAAATATAGCCCATATAATGACTATTAAAGTTATTTTTCATATTATTTTAGTCTAAAGGAAATTCATATAAAAAATAGTAAATTATAAATATACTAAAAACCTCATTTAACCCGTCATTGGTTGCGCGGGGTAAATAATCTCCCAGTCTATTAATAAATATGTGTATCCACTTCATTATCTGCAAAACGGATTTGTAATTCTGAGTAGCTCATCAAAATCACACCATTATTCGATAATGACATTTATTTCATTGAAAACTAGTTTAGTTCGTTGTACACACCCGTGTAAAGAAAAATGTATCTCTTTGTAGAATATTTACCCCACGCGATTGAACGTTTACTTCAAATGACCAAATGTAGAAAAAAATCAACGGGTCAATAATTTGCATTATTCTTTGCATTAAAATTAACTTAATTGAGATACTTTTAAATAAAATTAACTTAAAGTTAACACGTTAATCTTAAAAAAAAGTAATGGGTTACTATAAATAAAGTTTATTTGTAAAAAAAGTAACGAGTTAATTAACTTAATGTTTTAACTTAATTTTAACTTTTAACTCGTTAATGCCCAGCCTTGGTTTTACAATGATGTGAGTTCTTTTATCAAAACTATATAGTATTATCATTTAGTGAATATAGAATGTAGAATGTATTCTAGAAATTTCATATATCATGTATTTTATTCTTTAAATTTAAATTTAATAATTGAATTTTTTTTATAATAAATTATAAAATAAAAAAGTAGAATGATAAATAATGGTTAATATTAATCATAACTTGTGGGATCCATAGAGTACAGGTGCCTATACATTATATTAGCGGTGTCCTTTATTATTTCTAGACTTATTAAAAATATAATAAATATATTTATGATTTATAATATTCCACATTTAAAAAATAAATCTGAAATCATAATGTATGCCTCACATGCCTTACTTATACATATACATATACATAAATGTACATATATTTATTTAATTACATTATACCCATTATTCATCAAAGAAGTTGTTTCATTTTGTTATTGTTATACATATGTTGGTAGTTCATCGATTATGTTATATTATAAAAGCAATATCGCCCTGATTGCATAATATAAAATCAATTCCAATAACAGTATATAAGTTGGCAGTTAAGTGAATGACATAGTATTTTATAAAAATACTGATTCAAACCCAGTCGTCTCACACCGAGAAATCTAATAAAAACGCAAATTTAATCGTGATTCATTGAAAACTCTTACGATCATCACCTTAGTACCTAACTTTCTATACTTCAAAACAAAAAAAAACTAACGTCAAATAGACTTTACAATTAGTTAACCAGTATTTTGTACGACGTTAAGTTTTTTTTTTCGAAGACGTAGCGGAAAAAAATCATATTTTAACTAAACTAAAAATATAATATTTTCACGAACAGATTAGGTTAGGTTAATTTCTAAAGCTAGTTTATTAAAATATAGTTAGTATTTATTAATTTTTTATGAGTAGATAAAATATTTTAACTAATTTTATACAATTTTTTCACCACTCACTGATTTAGATCATGAAATAATAATTACTTCAAAGAAAATTTCAGTTCAACACCACAGATTGTGTACAACCGAATTCATCGAGAAACATAGTCTTGGTAAGTAATAGATTCGATGATTGAAATTTGGAAACGTTAACAAAACAGAAGAATTCGTTAATTTTCTTTATTAGTTCAAAACAAATTATGTTATATATTTAAATAATATATAATATATTAATCATAATTCTACTGAATAAAAACCGAGATATTTTATTGCAATTATTGCGTTTTGTTTCAATAAATTTGATTGTATTTCTATGGCTTTTCACTGAACTTGGATTTAAATTACATTTATAAAATGTTATATTCATGAGAGTGTAGAGTTAATTTATTTTCTAAAATCCGAGTGTTATCAGTGAGATCAGTGCATTTTATAAGGAATTTTCACTGAGCGAAAAAAATGTTTTTCTCAAAATAGTCAATGTAATACCTTAGTACGATTATAGTATTACACGTTTGTTTTGCATTATTTCGCCCAATCTTTCAAAATATTGTCAACAGAGTATAATCACTGGGCGACATTTGTGTCGCCTAGTAAACTAGTTAAAAAATGCACTGAGTGAGATAATTGTACATTCTACTGATAAGTATTTAGAAATGGGGTATTAACTTTAATTAAATCGAGTGCTTACCATTTTCCTAAGTGGTAAACTCGAGAATTTTGTAACGTAGACGTCCAAAAAGTATGACCCGGACATGTTTTCGTCATTTTCTGTAAACTCCAGTCCCAATTGTAGTCATCGTAGTAGCAAAATTGGTTAGTACATTGAATGAGTTCATTCCAAACTGAACGGTTAAATGATATGCCTAAATTGCTTATCCAATTTGACACGTGTATCTATAGAGATATAAAATAATACTTAAGTAGCATTTTTTTTCAATAATTTTTTTTTTTCAATCTAAAATAGTTACATATGAATAATTTAAATTGATAAAAACAAAACCTTAAATATAAACGTCAACAATTTTTCCAGTCTTTTTATATTAAATTTACGTACACTTAAGGTAAGATTATAATTAAATATCATATTTAACTGAAAATTTCACGGTAGTTTGAACAAATTTTCAATTTTTACATAGGTATTGGCATATAGCCACCGTTTAATAGGGTTTTTAATGATTTTTCTCTTGTCGCTTAGATTAGTTTCACGTTTCGGTACTTTTTGTCTGAAGCAAATTCTGGTTTTTTATGTTCGTCTGCTAATCATAAATAAATATTAATCCCATCTTAAGGAAAACGTATGTTATAATTATAATGCTGTCGGGTATCATTGAAAATCTTGTTGATATTTTTAAAAATGAAAAATATGGAATAATGCATAGAAATAGTACTTTCAGTGAATCGTGATTAAAACCTAGTATAGTACTCACGGCCGGATTAAGCACCTATTGGGCCCCGGGGCTGAAATTTTATATGAGCCTTTTTGACAAAACATGCTTTACAAAGCTGATCGCTACGCTCGCAGACCGATACATTTTTTTTTTAACTATTTCATAAATTGTCAATTGCATTGTAAAATTATAAAATTAATAAGTATATACAATTTATGTGTAAAAAACTACTAATTTTAGTATGATAAAAAATGTGTATCGGCTTAAAATTGTTTGGGCTCCTTTTACTTGGGTACTCTAGAGGGCCCCGGGGCTACCGCCCCGGCTAAACCTCCCCTTATCCGGCCTTGATAGTACTTGACATGTAAGTTATAAAAATAAAATTGGGTATGTTAATGAAATACGATTATTAGAATGCAATAATGTATAAATAATAATTTTTATTTGGTTAAATTTGATTAGTTTGTGCTGAACGTCTTATTTGAACTCCTCATCATCAGAATTATTTTAGTAGAATTGAGTTAATAATTAAATGTAAAATACAAATGGAAAATCAATACGAATTTTTCAAATCAATTTAAAACTATGGTTGTTCGCCGGACAGGGGGGCCGTGAATCTCAAACATGAGCGGTTACCTGCGCCGATTCGCGAGGTGTGTGCAACACTAATAAAATACGAAATGAAAAAAAAATCAAGGAATCGTAATAATAATAATCAACGTGTATTTTAACATTAAAACGGTGGAGCGCTCACACACACAAAACTAATACTAATGATTAAACTAATATTCTAACACATGTATATAAATAATACAATAAATAATAATAATAATGACAATAGTAATTGTAGCAAAAAAAATATCTCGCGTAAATACAAAAAAAAAGCCCAGTCAATACCTGGTGCTACCTTCGTCTGCTCGGTTGTGCCCACGCGATCTTGATATTACACGTGAGACGGATTAAAAATAGCCGAAATCTTCGGTTGTCAAGTTATCCGTAGATCGGACCGTCGGCGATATTGACCACAGTGGCCTAACAAGGTAAGTGTCTATCCCAAAACGCACTTTCAACGGGAACGTGATAACGGCGGCACAACACGTCACACGTATAATAAAAATATAAGTTGCTCAGCAAGGCACGCGAATGTTATAAAAAAAAATCCAAAAAACTGCACAACAAGCCACGTGGATATTGTGTCCAAAGAGAAGTCACGGAGACGACCTCTCCCGTGTCAATCGATGAACGACGCACGAATGACACAAACAACGATGGCGACTAGTGATGGGTCGTTCCTGAACGAATCGTTCCAAATGAACGAGTCCAGTAGAGGAACGATTCCACCCGAACGTTCCTATTCGTTCCTATTTTCCAATGGTAAAATGTACCAAAAGTGCATAGTATAATTGTTGTACTAGTAAGTTGTCCATTATAATTAGGAATATTCGAAAATTAGATTGTAGATAACATTTTATCACGGACCAAGATAATGATTCATATTCTTACTCCGTGTATTTTATATTCTTATCATGGCTATAGATTATTTTTAGCCGTGATTCTTATAATTTATTGAAAATCAAAATTGAAATCGATAGTTAATAGTTATTCACAATTGACTAGTTGAACAAGAACGAGAGTAAATAAGTAAAATATATGGATAGGTGCATCAAAAAAATATCGATATTATACCATCGATCATTCATTTCACTATCGTTTACCTAAACTAGCATAAAATAAATCATAATTAAAAATTAATAATAATAATATAGATATTTAATTACGTTTTATTCTATGACCTATTTATACCGAGTTGGCTATCTAAAGAAGTTCATTTAATTACAATACACATATTTTATATTTATAGAAACGTTATAATATTGTGCTTAAGGCATAACAAATGAAAACTAATAAACATTAATAATATTAGAATGTATTAATAAAATATCTATTACTTTGTCTTTTATTATATTGTTATGTTCTTAAATTAGTTGAGCCTACACTCTACACTTCTACAGTTGTACAGTTTATTTTTCAATCGCGGTGTCTATGTGCATAAAATTATTAATATTACATTTATAAGACATTTTGTCAATGTTAGTTGATTAAACGACAAAATAGTAAGTTACATTTCATTTATATTTTCTATAAATTAAATTAATAAGTAATTTAGTAATATTATTCTTGGTATAATGGATAAAAAAAAGTGTGAAACGTGGAATAATTTTGAAGTGGTTGATGGTGAAAAAGCAAAATGCAATTTTTGTTCTAATACTATTTCTTATAAAGGGGGTTCTACGGCTAATTTAACGAGACATTTAAAACGAAAACACATAGTTCAATACGATGCCAGGAAAAAAAGATCTATTGAAATTCTCGAAAAAAAACATCGATGAACCTGATAATGTTTCCGTATCCGAACCTTCCCATTCTAATTTAACTACTATTACACCTATAATTAAAAATAAAACAGCTAGCGTTACAAAAAACACAAGTATCCATAGATGCGTATACATCAAGGCCGATGCCTATTTCGAAATCTAAAAAATTTATGAGCAGTTAGGTATAATGATGGCTAAAGAATACCAACCGTTTAGTTTGGTTGAAAATAAAGAGTTTAAAAAAATTTGTATCATTATTAAATCCAAGCTATTCTTTGCCAAGTAGAAAAACAATTACTTATAATATTTTACCTCAATTATTAGAAAACATCAGGGAAAAGGTTAAAAGGAGTTTAGATAATGCATCATATATAGCAATGAGTACGGACGGTTGGACATCTGTTAATAATGAAAGTTACGTCGCTGTTACAGTACATTTTATTGATACTGAACTATGCGTTTTAAAATCTCATTTACTAGGATGCTATTATTTTGAATTATCACATACAGCAATTTATCGACATTTTTAAACAATTGTTTTGAAGAGTGGAGTATTGTAAATAAAGTTAAAATAGCTATTAGCGATAACGCTAGTAATATTATAGCTGCAATAAGTTCAAATAAAAATTGGAAACACATTCCTTGTTTAGTGCATAGCATTAATTTGATAGCCCAATGTGGGTTAGAAGAAATTAAAGAAATACATAAAAAAGTTAAAAAAAATAGTAGAGCATTTTAAGCGTAGTTCTCAAGCAGCAGCAAAATTAAAAAACACACAAATTCAGATGAATTATCCAGTACTAAAACTGAAACAAGATGTGATAACGAGATGGAACTCGACTTATGATATGTTTAATAGGTGTTTAGAGACAAAAGATCCATTAGTATCCACTTTGGCTATGATTGGTAATACTGAAATGTTGACGGCGTCAGATTTTAATTTAATGGATTATTATTGCAAACTTTTTAAGCCTTTTAAAGAAGTTACAATTGAGTTAAGTTCGGAAAAAGGGGTATCAATTTCCAAAGTTAAAGTTCTCACAAATGCATTGTTATTTCACATAAAAACAATGAGAACTGAGAAAAACTTACCACTTGATATTTATTCTATGATTTTAAAGATGGAAAATAAAGCCGAAAACAAATTTGCCGGTATGGAAGACAATTCTACTTTTGCTGAAGCAACTTTAATTGATCCACGTTTTAAAAAAAAAGGATTTAGTAGCGAGACATATTATATCCGTACTTATCAAAACGTCGTGCGCAAGATTTCAAGTATACTTAAACGCAAAAGACAATCTATTAATCAAGAAGAAAATATAGTTACAGATAACGAACAAATCACTATGTCAACTGAAAAAAAAGAAACCTTTGAGATATGGAAAGAATTTGATTCACAGGTATGAATTTTAATTTACATTTTTAAACAATTTATCAAATAACGATAATTTATGATAATAAATAGCCTATTACATATTATATTTTTTTAGGTAAAAGAAGTTACAACAGTGAGAACTGACACTTCCGATGCAATTGTGGAATTAGATAAATTTCTTAATGAGCCTTTAATCCCAAGGAAATCAGATCCTCTTGTATGGTGGAAGGAAATGAAACGTATATATCCAAATATATACCATTTGATGTTACAAAGATTGGGAGTGCCATCAACATCAGTTCCATGCGAACGATCGTTTTCTAAAGCCGGATACACACAAACAGACAGGCGTAATAGACTTTCCATAAAAAATATGGAAACATTAATGTTTTTAAATGGCAATCTATAATACATATTTCAGGTAACTTCCTAATCATTTTTTGTACTATTATTATTTTAAATAGTAATTTATTGAATTTATTTATTTATTTATTTATTTTTTTTTTTTATTTAAATTAAGCCTCGGCAACAATGGCCATTGGCAACAATGAGTTTAACTCTAAATTATTTACATGTTATATAATTTACATATTAAATATTATTGATAAGGTTGGACTTAGTAATAAAGGTTATTATGAGTCTTATGTTGTCTGGGTGGAGGGCTTCTGACAGAATGTTTGAGCTCTATCCGTTTCGTATAAAAGGCATTCAGTTATGATGTGTTTGATTGAGAGAGGGGTACCGCAACTGGCACATAATGGTGGGTCTTCTTTCTTCATCAGGTACTGGTATGTTAGTGATGTATGTCCTATACGGATTCTGTTAACTGAGGTTTCCATTTTCCTTGTAAAGTCTGGTGGATAAGGCCATGTGTGGATGGTATTTTTAATTTCGTTTAATTTTGATGTACCTTGTTTCCATGCACGTAGCCATATGTTGTTGGTTATTGTACTAGTTATGAGTTTGGCGTCGTGTAGGGTGAAATTATTAAGTCTAATGGCATCCGTTGATGAAATTGCTTGGTGTGCTTTTTGGTCAGCTCTTTCATTTCCCTGAATTTGATTGTGACTGGGTATCCATAATAAGGTAATTGAGTAGCCGGTGTGTGTAAGGTTATAGATCTGGTTATGGATTTTCCTGGAGATCTCATTTGGATTGTAGATATTTTCAATATTCCTCAAGGTACTGAGTGAGTCACTGAGGATTACTGCTTTGTGTATGTGATTAGTTTTAATGAGGTCTAAGGCAAATGAAATTGCAATTGCTTCGGCAGTGTATATTGAGCAAAAGCTGGGGAGTCTCAGCATGGATACTTGGTCCTGGACTACTACAGCTGCTCCAACACCGTTTTTCATGTTGGAACCATCCGTGTAAATTTCAGTAGAATCATGAAACCCGGAGATGATTGAATGTAGATGTTGTTTGTAAATTATGGGGGCGGTGTCGTTCTTCGAATATTTACTTAGTTCTCTGTTGATTGGGATATTTAATAGCCAAGGGGGCGTTTGTATGTTTTCATTCTTGATAACGTTCAGGTGGGAGAATGGTATGTCTTTAAGGGTGTCATTGATTTGATTCATTACCTTGAGGTTATTTTGAAGGCGTCTGGTTGCTAGTAATATGGAGCTATGGACTCTCCTGATGTCGAGTGGGGCTACTCCAGCTGTATTGAGCACACTGGGAATCGGGCTGGATCGGAAGGCTCCGGTAACGAGTCTTAACCCTGTGTTGTGTATGGTATCAATCATATTGAGTGCTGTTGCCTTAGCTTTTATGAACAGGAATGAGTTATATTCGAGTTTGGATAGGATGAGTGCTTTATAAATTTGTAATAGACTAGAGGAGTGACTTCCCCATGACCTATGGGCGAGGCATTTTAGCGTATTCATTCTTAGAAGAGAGTCCTTTCGAATGGTCTTGAAATGTGGTATCCACGTGTTTCTTGAATCGAAGAGTATGCCTAATATTTTGATGGAGTTTTTTATTGGTAGGGGAATATTGTTCATATATATGGTGGTGTTAACAATATTTCTTTTATTAGTGAAGA
Source organism: Sipha flava (assembly GCF_003268045.1). NCBI lineage: Eukaryota > Metazoa > Arthropoda > Insecta > Hemiptera > Aphididae > Sipha > Sipha flava. Next base: position 269,630 of record NW_020271741.1, read on the forward strand.
AAGTACATTGTGATTTTTCGACTGAAAAAGAGAAACCCGAGTCAAGAGACCAGTCTTGTAATGCAGTTATTGCATTCTGTAGGTAATTTATAGTTCTATTTGTATTGATGCCTCTGCAGAATATATTGAAGTCGTCGGCAAATAGTGTGCACATAACCGGAGGTTGTATGACTAGTGGTATATCGTTAATCGCTAATAGGAATAGCGATACCGATAGTGTGGATCCTTGTGGTACGCCGTTTTTTTTGAGAGTATATTTTCGACAGTTTTTCGTTGCACTTCACCTGGAAGGTTCTGTCTGTAAGGAAGTTCTGTATAAAATTGAATAAATTACCTTTACAGATAATGTTTGACAATTTTTTTACAATACGGGAGCGCCAGGTGGTATCATACGCTTTTGATATGTCGAGAGCTATGAGGCCCATAATTTGTTTAGCTTCAAGTGTTGAATGTATTTCCTCTTGGATGTCATGTAGTGAGTTAGTGGTACTTCTATGTTTTCGGAAACCGTTCTGGCGAGGATCCAAGAAATTGTTTTTTTCAAGAAACCATCTAAATCTATAATCTATAATTTTTTCCAATATCTTTGCCAAGGTATTCAAGAGGGATATTGGTCTGTATGATTTAATATCAAATTTGTTTTTTTTTTGGTTTAAGAATTGGAATAATTATGGAGTGCTTCCAATTTCGAGGTATATGTCTAGATGACCATATTTTGTTGTATACTTGAATAATTGAATTTAAAGCGGTCATGGGGAGGTTGTGGATAAATTTATAAGGTATCCCGTCTGGTCCTGGGGCAAGACTATTACATTTTGATAAAACTCTGAACATTTCAGTTAGCTGAATTGGGGAGTTGAGTTTTGTCTGTTCATCAAGGTGTGGGTTGATGTTAGAAATAAAATTCTGGTTCCTCATGTGTACGTTTTTATCAAGGAAAGTCGTATTGTAGTTTTCATCCGAACTGTTATGGTAGAAAAAAATCTCCTAAGAGATTGGATATTTCGTCAGGATCGGTGCATAATTTTGTGTCTTTCATAATGTGAATGTTGTGGTTCTTGGAGAAGCCTCGAAGTGACCCAACCCTGCGCCATATCAGAGCTGAGTCAGCTTTGGGTCCTAAACAGGACGTGAAGGTTTTCCAAGAGTCAGTCTTACTTCTTTTGACTAGATATCGCGTTTTCGCTCTCAGTTGTTTAAGTTTTATGAGGTCAGACATGTTTTTTGAACTTTGGAAGATTTTGAGTACTTTGTTTTTTTGTTTGATTGACTCTTTTATTTGGTCATTCCACCAAGGGACTAGATTTCTTTTTAAAGAGTTAGTTGTTTTTTCCTATGGCAACTTCTGCAGCTTTGATAATGGACTCTGAGATGAAGGTGGTATCGTCCTCTATTGTGCTGGTTTCAGATTGGGGATTTACATGCATAAAGGAGTCAACTAGGGTATTAAAAAAGACCCAGTCCGGGTTTTTTAACTTCCATCTGTATGGGAGGGGGGGGTGGTAGTGTTTTTGTGGATAGGAGTGTCATTAGAATAGGTAAGTGGTCACTGTCATATATTTCGTGTAGAATTGACCAAGATATTCTTTGAGCTAGAGATACACTTGAGAAAGATAGGTCAATATTGGAAAAATGGCCGTTTGACGGATTAAGTCTGGTAGGTTCGCCATTGTTGAGTAGTGTAATCGAGTCGTCATCTAGGATTTTTTCAATTGATTTGCCTCGAGCGTCTGTTCTGTCTGATCCCCAATATTCGCTATGGCTATTGAAGTCGCCTAGTAAAATAAATGGTTTGGGTAGTTGCTTGATGATGTTGTATATATCAGATGTGTTAAAAGATGTTTGGTTTGGGACGTATATGTTACATATTGAAATTTTTGATTCTAGTGTTATCTGAACTGCGATGACTTCTAGATTGGAATTGATATGAATCTGTTCACAGGGGTAGTCAATGTGTATTAGAGAAGCGACGCCGCCGCTAGCCCGAATACAGTTTTGTCGGTTGGTGTAGAATATATTGTAGTTTTTGATATTGGGTATGAGATTGTTTTTAAGATTTGTTTCTTGAAGGCTAATACACATAGGTGAATATTTTTTTATTATTAATTGTAGATCCGGCCGTTTTTTAATGAGGCTATTTATGTTCCATTGTATTATATTCAGGTTCTTCATAGTAAGATACTTTATTTAAAATGCAATATATACAATGAATGAGAATTATTATTTTTGTTGTTGTGTGTTAGTTGACGTCGGAAAGGGGGGGTCAATTCGAGCAGTAAATTGGCTAGACTCGAGAGTCTGTTCTTGATGCAGATGCTTTTGATTTTGGGACGGACTGTCTCCAAGATCTCGATCATTTCCATGGATGATATATTGAATGGTGTTAAAACACTGGAGGGATCTTGTCCAGTGAGTGTGTTTTCAATAATATGTTTTAGTTGGTTAAAGTCAATTTTTAGGTTTGGTATATTTTCAAAAGCAGTTTTTGCTGGTAATAATGCTTCATCCAGTTTGATTATTATTTGTTCAATTGAATTTGAGCGCCTTGGTTTTTTTATGCTGAGGTTGAGGGGTTTTGACAGATTCTTTTAATTTGATTGCGAGTGAACCGGTGTTTTTCCGTATATTTGTAGTTTCTGTTGGTGGTGGTGTGGGGTTATTTTGTATTGGGATATGGGTGTTCTCATGACAGCTACTATTCGAGGTTGATGGTGCAGGCCTTTTTTCTTGAGTGGTAGTTTTTTGTGTGGTGTGGGTGATGGTATTTGTTTCCTTGATATTATTTTCGACGCTTATATCTGTGAGAGTGCTGTCGCCAACGGTATCTTGTATTATCTGTTCATTGTGGTCCGTGTTGTTTCTAACCGGATTGGTGTTTGTGTTATATACTGATATAATATAATAAATAAATATCAGTATAAATAATATACTGATATGTACTGATTCGGCTTTATTTTCCATTGAATTTTTGCAGTGGTTCGAAGTGTGGCCTGTTTGTTTGCACGAATAACAGGTCACTGTATCGTCAGAGAGGAATATGCGATATTCTGTTTGGTCAAATTGTAACATAATGGAACCCGGAATTTTGTCACTATGCTCAGGGTGTATATACATTTGCGCCTGAAGCTTCCTATATGACCGAACTCGTCATTAAAGAATCCGGCCTTCATAAATGTAATCGGTGACACCATTATAATTGACAGATTGTTGATTGCCTTTGCGATTATGTCGTGTGGAATAACCGGTTGTACGTTAGATATGATTATGCGTTTGGCTGGGTTAATGAGATATCGATAAGATATTTCCGTGTTGTTTATTATGATATACGGTTGTTTTGAAATGATTTGTTCAACTATATTTTTGCTTGCAAAGTATATGCAGAACCTATTGTTTGAAATGCGTGATGCGAATTTTATATTATTTGGGTGGGTTAGTTGGCTGAATGCTTTAATGTATTCGATTTGTGGCACATCTTGAATTGAATTGAAAATTATTGCTTGATCTCTTTTTTGGGAAATGTGTGTTTGCCGTGGTTTCTGCAAAGGTTTTATGTGTATTTGGTTGATGTGTGTAGGATGTAGAGTGGGGTGGGTTGGCGGTAGTGTCGACCATTGTGATGATCGACGATCCAACGAGAATGATATTACCTACTTCGGATGAGGGGGGGCCGTAATTATACAACATACCTCTTTAATTGTGGTGAAGTTCTGGTTACTGCTATCGAGAACTAATAAATACGATAAGCGACAGACGGTTACACACGTGTGTATCGGTCGGCTGTAACACACGTACTGATTGAATTTATTGTTATTGTAATATAAATGCAAAGACTGCAAAAACACCGTTGGGTTTTTTATTTTATAATTTATAAATACCTATTCCTAATCCTAATTATAAAACATGAATACAATCCAAAATATTTAAATATCGACTGTTAATATTTGTGATAATGTGTTTACGGCGGTCAATATATTACAATTGAGTTAGGCCCTCCGCACACGGTAAAACTGTTTTGCTACGAGAATCTCAAATCAGTTGCGCGAGCAACCGTTTGGCGATTTTGCTTATCTAGCGTAATAGGAAACCGCACACTTGTCGACCAAAATCAAATCGGTTTGTAATCAATTTCCAACTGGTCGCGTGCAACTGTGCTTGCAGGTCGAATTTCGGTTTCAGTTGCGTGGTTGCATGGTAATTAATGATTAATTTATTACTTAAAACGTATTAAAATTATTATTTTATTATAATAATTATTATATAATACCATTTCATATTTTTCTCTATATATGGATGGGTCCAATATTCCCTTCGTACTAATTTTCGTTTTCTACGGTATTGATAGTAGTCAATTATATCATCTTCATCAGAACTACTCGACATATTGCAAAAGTTTAATGTTTAACTATAAAAAAACTTCGAAAAACTTTAAAAAAACGCACGTTTTTTCCGAACATCAATTCGCATACAACTGCGTACACTGGTCGAAATTCGATCGAACTCGTGTGCGGAGTAAATACATAAATTGATTGCAAACTAATTGCACAACAATCGCTCACGCAACTGATTTGAGATTCTCGTTGTAAAACAGTTTTACCGTGTGCGGAGGGCCTTATAATTATTTCAGTTAACGGAATACCGGTTCCGCCGCCCAGTAATAACCGGGCCCGTACACTGTGAACTATAATATATTTTGTGAACGAAAGGACCGAAGGAACGAATCATTTGAACTCGTTCCTTTTCCGGACCTGGAACGATAGGAACGATTCATAAAATGGAACGAAAACTCCCATCACTAATGGCGACACGCAGTCTCGCTAGCCGTCACGACGATGGTGATCGGGCGGCGGACAAGTTCTAGAATTTTCTACGCTCGAAGCGCCATCGTGAAGACCGGTTGCCGAATCGTCAAAAGGCGCGAAAAACTAGCGCGTGAACAATGGTATTTGGTTTTGCAAACCAACAAACTAGTATACATTTAAGGTTTACGAGTAGACCTTAAAGGTCCATCAAGATAATTATTTTAGCGTTATGATACAAATGAAACATCCCACACAAACGGTCATATCCGACAATCAAGTCTTACAACTAACTTTACTAAGCCAATACAAATCATGACTAATAAAATCCTTTTTGTTTTCAGTTTCATAATGACACGGAATACCCCTAATAAATACATGGATTAAAACCCGATTTAAAAATTTCCACGCCAAACTAAAAAAACTTGGACAGTGCTCGTCATTACAATATAGGAAGAAAAACACTCAATAGACGTCTGCAGCCTCGACTTCCCCAGGATATTCTCTTAACAGACACGGAAGACTCATCGTTAGAGAATGAGGATCATTATTAATATACTAGACCTTTTTATTATATTCATATGTGTTAGCACATCATTTTATATCCTCACTATTAATATTTATGTAATTAATAAATTTATTATTATTTAAATTTATAACAAACAAAATTGTAAAAACTAAAAAGTTGTAATAGCACTAGGGGTGCTGAAACATTTTATAATTACAATAAATAATAGTTTTCAGTTTCAATTACAAACGAGTTTTACAGATAATTTATTTAAATATTTTACAAAGAATATCCAATGATGTTTGAACCCACTACTCTGCTATATTTATGTAAATAATGAAAAACCATAAAATATCATTCATGAGTCCCTCTTATCCTGGTTTCCTCGTTTTCTCGTTTTATGTATTATATTCACGATTATCGTAGACAATAAAACACAATACAAACAATTATTAAAATTTAAATAATAATGCTGGTTAATAAGCTTATTTGAAAAAATATAATAATAATAATAAAGTCTATTAAGAAATACATATAATACTGTTATAATACCAATATATTTATTTTATTTATTTAATTTTTTTTTTTTTTTATTAGCTTTTAGTCAGTGACTATAACAGTTCAACAATTAATATTATTGAACAATATTATGATAATAGTATAGAGAATACAAGAATAAAAACAAAACAAATGAAAATGTAAATATCTTACAAAAATAATAATATATAATTAAATAACAAAACCAGTTCCAATATTAAGTTTATTACATTTTTGATGATCACTACAGATTTTATGTTAAGTATAAAGAAGATATTGGGAGGAATGTTAAGAGATTTCAGATAACTGAGTAATATTCAATGTTTAGTATGTGATAAAGGACAGTCAAAGAGTAGACACTTTCCGTTCAGTATAATGTACAAGGAGGAGAGTCATTTAATTAATTCAATTCAAGTTTATAAACGTGATTTTGTAGAAACTAATGACTCACGAAGAGTCGGTTAAAATGGATAATAGTAGATCCAGGTAGATCGAAGTTATCGGTCAAACATTTTTTTTTTACTATATTTGAATAAATTGTTTTAAATAAATTTGTTGTTGAGTGGAAGATTATTCCAGTAATTGAACCGTAGATTGGGATAAAGGCAGTCCACGGTTATTTAGCTAAATATGTTAGAATTGTGTTGGAAGTAGATTTAGCTAGCCTATCAGCTACTTTGTTATTATGTATACTGATTTGGCTAGGTTAGCAATAAACACACATAAGTTGAACAAAACCATTTGACTGATTGAGGGATTTATTATATAATTTGATATGAAAAACGAGAAGCAATAGTTTAGAATTAAATGAATTAGATTCTAGGGATTGTAAGAAATTGGTAGCTATTAAATAATTATTAAGGGCTAATTTGAAATTAGTTGCAATTTCCAATAATACGTTGATTAAAATAATTTTTAGATCTTTGAGAGCAATGTTTAATTGTTCTATTACAAGATTAATATACTTATTTGAAGTGGAAACTATTATCGGCATAAATTAGGCATTTGTGATCCAACCATGAGAGATGTTTAGCAATAATATTCTTGTAAACGATGAAAAATATGGAGCTGATTAGATTTCCTGTGAAAGATCAGTGAAAGTAGAATGAGAGTTAAAGAAACCAAATGAGAAGAGAAAACAAGGTTCCTATTACTAAATAGAGACAGCAATAAACTGTAAAATTTGGGAAGAGCATTCAATGAGGTAAAGTGATCAACAAGTGTATGGATATTAATTAAGTTGAAAGCACGTCGTATGTCAATGAAAATAGAAACGAAATATTCCCTACTATTGAAGGATTGATTAATATAACCTATGAAGGTTCAGAGGCATCAAATAGTGTTCATACCCTTCCTAAACCCGAAAAGGTTGGGTGGTAGCATACAATTTTATTCGAGCCATCAATCGAATCTGGTTTTGAGTATATATTTGAATATTTTATCGAGTGACGAAGACAGCGCTATTGAGCGAAAAGAAATATTAGAGTTTGGTTTAGATACGGGTTGATTCTATAACAGCTCCAAGCGACAGGAAATTGTTGAGTGGCCAGTAAATTATTTAATATATTAGCGGGAAGATATTTTAATAAGATGGGGAAAATGTTATCAAGTTCTGAAGTTGTGGATTTCCGCAAAGAAATGGCAAGATTTAATTCGGTCACGTTAAAGTAATTTGTAAGAACACAAAGGAGTAGAGTACGAGAGAGATAAAGAAATTGAAATTCTGTTTCGAGGGGGACGTAACATGGGGTAACTTTGGAGCAAAATTTATCGAATCAATTGTTGTTGTTGGGACGTTTGATAGGTTTTATGAAATTTTTAAACCGTGATCCATAGATGTTGAATTGAGCATGCTGGATTGATATTAAAGCAGAATTTCTTTCAATTATTTATTTTTTCACTCTTAAGTAGGCGTGTAGTTTGGGTGTAAACTTTTCGATATTTTAGAAAGTCAGATACGCTACCAGATCGTCGAAAAGCTTTGAAGTGTAGGGATCTATTTTTGATGGCAGAAAAACAGAAGGGATTCCACCACAGGGGAGAGGGTGAGAAATTATTTTGGGTTATTTTTTTAACAGGTATAGTCGTATCTACGGCAATGTTTAAGATATTATTAAAAACAGAATAAGAATTATTTGAGGTAAGATCATTGGTAGACTAGGAAATTGCATCTTGAATTTAAAAAGAGAAGGAAGTCTAGTTTACATTATTGTAGTCACAGTGGATGAGGCTGATATAGTTGATATAAAAATGATGGTTTGATAATAATTAATTCAATAGGCGATTGTTTTTAGCTGTGATAATAAAAGAATATAGTCTTTTCCATATGGTTCACTCAGAGTGCGCCATGATAATTTTCAAAAAAAGTTCAAAGGAACAGAAAGATAGATTTAAAGCCGAATTAAACTACTCAATGTGTCTAGGGCTTCCATAATTTAGTATGCAGAGTCCAAGTGAATTAATAGTACTATAAATAATAATTCCACGACGAGAAGTCAAATAAGAGTACCAAGTAGGGCGGAAAGAATTGAAATCGCTGTGAAGTAAAGAGTTACGTGAGATAATACAAATTAAAGTTTGATAAATATAAACAAGGATGTTGGAACTGTTAAGGATGTAACAAGACCATACCTCTAAGAGTAATTGGAAATATCAACACCTAGGGTGTTCATTTTGCGGTTAGGTTAGGTTATTTTGGTACTAATATTAGTGATGGGAATAGTCGAATCATTCGATTGTTATTTTTCGATTATCATAATAATCGAATGATTTTAATAATCCAAATAATGGTACCAGATACATTTATCAAAAGTAAATTAATTGAATTATTCGAAAAAATTGCGAGTTTTACTTATTTTCCATTGGGTACTAAAAGAAGAAGTCGACTGTCCATCAATATTGTATTATTATTTATTTTAATTTTAATCATTGGTATAATTCCCGGTATCGGTAATCGCCACACTAATTGGTTTCAGAGGCGGACGCAAAAAAAAAAATATCGGGGGCAGGTTTGAAAAAATAAGAAAAATTACCGTCAGGCCCGTATTTAAAAATTTAGCACCTCCGGGCATATTATTTATGCCCCCCCTCGCAACAAAAAAAAAAAAATAATAATAATATAAAACTTATTATTTCGTCCATAATCGTGATTCTTTAATATTAAAATATATCTTATGAATGAAAATCGTTTAATAATTTTTTTAATTAACAAATTAAACAAATTATAACATAATAAACACACTATTTTCTTTTTTTTTCATTAGGTACATAATTTTTAAAATTAATTTTGTTAAAATATTTTGCCTCTCCTGAGACTTGACGCCCCCGGACATGTGCCTACCCGTGCCCCCTCTAAATACGGGCCTGATTACCGTTATTTTGAAATAATTGATTATTGACTATATAGATTGACTATTGTCGATCGTTATCATATGACCACACAACACAAAATTTAGGGAAACCGTCAATCATAATGTACTATTGTAAATAATATTATATTGATTACGTATATTTACTTATTTTTACTTACTGATAATAAGCAACTTACAAACACGCATTATTTTTACGAAGTGTTGCCATCATGGAATTTCAAAAATTTGAGTTTTAAGTACTAATACCTTTTAGAACGTTTTTAAAATTACAAATTATTACAAATTCACTTTTCTTAACAAAACATTTTTTTTCTAGCATATTCTAATCGTATTTTGAACAATTTATTTTTTTAAGGTACATAAGGTAGGATAACTACGTTTGAAATTAATCATCCATTCATTTCGGGGGGTGGAGGTTTTTGAACCCCAAAACTCCTCCCTGCGTCCGCCACTGATTTGTTTAATACGTATAAATATTTGGATTGAAAATGCATTTTAATTTCACGATTATAGATAATCATTTGATTATTTATACAACCAGTTCAAATAGTTAAATCATGAATTATTCGATTATTCGATTTTTTTTTTTTTTTTTTTTGATTACTAATCATTCAATTATTGAAATCATTCGATTATTCCCATCACTAGCTAATATGTATCGAAATTAATGCGAGTTATGAATGATTACGGATTTGCCGCAATATTCATCAGATCAATCGTATCTGTGAACTCTAAATTGAGTTATATTATCTGAATGAGAAAGAATAAGCCATATTTCAGATAAGATCGCAACAGACCATTTTGGCCAATAAGAAGCTATTATATATAAGGGGGCTGAGCTATGAGGCTTCTTACGTACTACTGTAAGATGTTAAAATTATAATCAAGATTGCTTTCATTAGTATTGATAAGTATTTAGTATTTTATTTTTAAATCATTGTTATTTTTACTAGAAAAAATTAGTTTGCTGTAGGTTGTTTGACTAAGCTTTAAGATTATAGATGAGGATGGCTAGTAACGAGTTTAAAGATGATTCAATTAAGGATTAGAGGGAAGAGGAGAAAAAAAACAGGAAATAACGACGGAGAGTTGATTAACCTTTCCAAAAAAATTTTGAGATAAGTAATGAATCCAGGTAAAATCGACATAGATATTCTCCAATGTGTCCTGTTGGATAGAGAGCTATTCTAAACAACTGCCAATAGAAAAGGAGAAGAATTACTCCGCAGGTAGGACATTCATATTTTAGTTTGTATTTTTTTAGATTTTTTAAAATTAAAAAACTAATGATTTTCGTTTAAAATAGGAAAAATGATTTTTTAGGAATTCGGTAGCTGATTTGATATTTACAACACAATTGAAATTTTTAGAAAAAATTTTGGCAACTCGAAACGGATGCCAATTACCTGCATTTTTAATTGTGTCGTAAGTTTCGGTGAGAACCATTATTAGTCCAGTAATCAAAAGGAAAATACGGTTTTAGTGTATTAATATTATTTTTTATCATACAAGATATTTTTCACTATCTGATTGCGAGACAGATGTGAAAAAGCGGTATTATCAAGAGGAGACATGGAACCGATAGCGTGCTCATTAGAGCAGCGGTTCCCAAACTTTTACAATCACGGAACCCTTCAAAAATATTTTTTATTTCGCAGAACCCTAATGTCTTTAATTTCAATTCAACTCTAATTTTTCTAAAAAAAAAAAAATAAACAATACTCTAAGAAATATTTTTAATGATATTATTTATATTGTTAATGATTACTCTTTATTAAAATTAATTTAAAACACAATTTTTATTGAAATAACAAACAATTATTTTTTAATTATTACAAATAATTTGTAGCGATATTATTCTAGTAACTATTATTTTTTTATATAATATAAAATAATATTTTTTCCAAATATAATATAAAATAAGTTTCTCCATAACCACATACATCTAGCGGAACTCTTAGCATTATCCCACGGAACCCTAAGGTTCTACGGAACACACTTTGGGAAACGCTGCATTAGAGAAGCCGTTATTGCTAGTCCTTGTCAGTAACCATTGATGTATTTTCCGTTTATCAATGTTATGTCATTTTCGTAAAAAAAGGCCGTATTTAAAAATGAAGGATTATTAACTATTTATTGAAAGCTAAGTGCGACTGAAATAGATAGATAGATAGATAGGCTTACTGATTTTAACCGACTATTTGGAATGCAGGGCTCGAAACAAAATTTTTAATGAGTGTTGATTTAATTTTATTAGTAATTGTAGTTTGGCCGGCATGATTAGTGCCGCTCGAAGACGACGACATTATAGAAGTAGAAACTAATACAATAATTAAAAAAAACCGGAATATTTTGTCAGTGAAGCGCACAGAGACACATAACTTTACGCAACGACTTCGTGAACACGAATGATACCAATATATTAAATATTATAAAATTACAATACATAGTTGTTAATAATAATGACGGTGGTGAAATCGAATAACGAAGATTTCATTGGTAACACATTTATAACGTGGCTTGTCTCGTGATGATAATTTATTAATTTGAATCGGTCTGGCGATAAAATCTATATATATATATATATATATATATATATATATATATATATATTATCATTCGATTATTGTCAATGAACTGGTACATTATTCAAAAATATCGTATAATTTACTATAGTGTTATTTACTAGAGATGGGCAAAATACATCGATTTTTTAAAAACATCGATGTTTTTGTTCCATATATCGAAACCCTACATCAATTTTTTTATTACGATGTATTGAAAAAAAAAAAATCGATTTTTTCTAATCCGAAGTTCGATGTTTAAACAATGTATTTATTTAAACATTTTATAATTTATACATAACATACATACAATTTTTTCTTAAAAATTATCAAGGTAAACATCGATGTTTTTGTCGAAAATATCGATCACCGATGTTTCAAATGTAGATACATTGATAAATCGGAACATCAATGTTTTAAACTTTTTGCCCATCTCTATTATTTACTAAAAATATTAAATCATGAGTAGTTCATTAGTAAATCATTAGTAGTTATAATAGAATTGCGCTCCGCACTAGTACTGCCATACCTGTGGTGACTTTCTAGAAGAAACATAGTCCGAGTGTATTCCCAAAGAAAATATTTTACTTTGAGGACATGTTTTCTGCATTAGTCTCAGCATGTAAATGAAATCTTTTACTATGTAATGGTCTTCTTCAATGAATAATATCGAACCTATAAGATTTCACAATACATTAATCGAAGTACATATAATACCTATATATTACATATTTGATAAATTATGTAACTATAAAATGAAGGTCTATCAACTAAATCGATTAACCATCAAACGCAGCATAATATAGTAGTTATATCTACGAGTCGGTATCTTCGTGTTTATTATCATCACTGAAGTTCAATTTGGTATATGATGTGTTTATATTACATGAAGTATTTAATATTAAGGGTATTCGACGGTATATACAGATGTGCTATGGGAAATTTGGCAACGCTATTTAAAAGCATTTGAAACACGTGATTCACAGTAAATTTACGTAACTTACGTAATGTATATTATAATAATAGTTTATTAGTGGTTTGGATTTACGGAAATCAAACGATCTCAAACAGGAATTTAAAACTACTCAATGCAACAGAACTAATTCTTAATAATAATTTATGTATAATTCATCGGTTGTTAGGAATACCAATTGTATATGCGGAAAATGAAATGCAATTATGCAGATTTGAAAGACGAGTGAGTTTAGTGTATAATATATGTACTATAATTGTATACTATAATACGTGATATTACGTGATTCCTTGATCCTTCATCGGACGTCCGTCACTGTTAGTCTATAAATGAGAATCTTATATAGCAGAGTCTAGATAGCTTATAAAGTTTTGCGAACAAAAGAAAAAATGATTTCGGGTATCGAAAACGTCATGTTGTCAAGAAATCAATGTTCCACTGTATTGACTTATTGAGGTCATTTAAATGATTCATTGGTAGGACAGTATAAATTATATCACTGCAAGACAAGTTACTGAATAAAAAATGTAATCTAGTGAATAGTATAATTGAGTTGCCACCGTGTATGATCGAATAACGAATTATTCCATAAAAACAAAATTTCTCAAAATGTAAATTATAACGAAAAGTTTGTTATTAAAACTGCGGATTAAATTATAAAAAAATGGAATTCTAAATAAAGTATGTTAATCAAAAAGTATACTGAGTAGTTTAATTTTTTCGATTTGTTCATTTTTTTATAAAGGAAATAACACCAAATGTGGAGATTATTTTGAATCTTATCAAAAATATTGATTTATTTACCAATTTTTTCAACAAAGTAAATGAAATTATGTTTTCAATTTAATTATTGAATGATCGATTATGGAAATTTAATCACGAGTGATGACAATCAGTGCTCGACTTGGCAAAATTAAAGAAGGGGGACTATATTTACTTTAAAAAAAAAGAACGTCCCCAAAACTGGCTGAGCGTTATGATTATAGCGTTATAATAGTAGGGGGACGTTAAAATTTCTGAAAATGAGTTGGGGTACTCCGTCCCCCTGCGTCCCCCCTCAAGTCGAGCACTGATAACAATTATTTCATACATTTTATCTTTGAAATTCGGTAATAATTGTGAAAAGAAGATGTATCAAATAATGAAGTAGACACCTATGATCAGGGGCAGACTGGGCTGTGTTTACGCGTACTCGCTGTGATGGCTCAAAGTAGATTTTTTTGAATTTTTTTTTTCAATCTCCAAAATCTTGGTTTATTCAATTTATTTTTAGGGCATTACCTTAAATGCAAAAATAAACACTTTAGTTGTATTTTTGCAAAATTCTCATACGAATTGAGACGTCACACTGTTTTTGAGCTTGTCACGTGTTTTTCACGCTCGAGTCGTCGACTAAAAAAAAAAGTCGTGTGACACATCTATTTGTATGAGAACACTTCAAGATAAACAATGGTGATAGTAGTTTTATATCAGTAAAACATAATTGATTAAAACAGCTTTAACATTGTCGACTTATAACAATGATGAAATAATAACAAAATTAGGGTTAATAGAGTTTTAAATTATGTATTTTATTATTTTTGTATTTACAAAATATATGAATTACCAGCTAGATTGAACGTTCAAGAATTTTTACATTTTATTATGTATGATCTTCCTGTACTATTAGAGAATGTACCATTGGAAGAACATGTACCAATGTGGTTTATGTTAGATGGTGCACCTACTCATCATACAAATGCAGTCCGACAGTTACATTATTTTTTCCCTAACTTATAGGTAGAGGAGTTGGAAATAATGCTCAATATAGCCCAGACATAACATGGCCACCACGCAGTCCTGATTTTAACTCGTGTGACTTTTTTCTTATGGGGTTTTATGAAATAACAAATTTATGCCAAAGAAGTAAATAATAGAGATGAACTTTTGATGAGAATTAATAATATAGCTGATATCATTCGTTAAATGTATTGGAAAAAACTTGGAGTTTATTACATCGTCGTGTGGAAAAGTGCATAGAAGTGAACGGGGGTTACTTGAACAACTTTTCTAAATAAAAATTGATTTTAAAAATAAAATGTATTTAATTATGATTATTTTACAATGTTTATTTATTTATTTATTTATTGGATAAACGGGCGTGAGCCCAGGTTAAAATAATTAGGTGTACAATACAATCAAACAATAACATAACATGAATAATACAACAAAGTATAAAATATAAAATATAAATTACTAAACAATGAATACAAAAGTAAAACTATTAAAGGAACAACGGATCCTCATTGGCTAATTTCATTAATCTCGTAATAGGTTAATTTTTTAGATAGTTTCTAGTGTAAAGAGGTATTAAGAAAGGATGATTATTGTGGGTGGACCTAACAGGAATTCTAAAGTTAATGAGAGAAAGAAGGGGTGGGGAATCGAATAAGCCTGTTAGGAGTTTGTTAAGGAAAGAGAGATTATTGAAGCGACGACGATCAGCTAGGGAGGATAAGTTAAGCAGACTGATAAGAGGAGTGTAATCATGAAGGGCGCAGTTTACGTTAAGAGAATGTTTCATGTAACATAAAAATTTTCGCTAAACCCGTTCTAGTTGAAGACAAGCATCAGTTGTTTGGGGATCCCATACAACTGAGCCGTATTCTACGATTAGACGTACAAGTGTACAATATATTACTTTGAGGGAAGCGAAGAGCTTAAAGTCACTAGATATTCTTTTGACGAATCATAATACCTTAAGGGCTTTGCATGTAACTCTGTCAATGTGAGCTCTAGGACAAAGAGAGGAAGTAAAAGTAAAACCGAGATCACAGATGCTAGAGTCAGCTGGAATCAAATTAGAGCCATTCAATGAGTAATGATGAGTAATAGGAGTGCGACTTCTTGTGAATGTCATCGACCGGCACTTTTCAATATTTAATGTGAGACCGAGAGATTCAGCTCATGCGGAGAAATTATTTAAATCATCCTGGAGTTTGTGACAATCATCGACAGAGTTAATTTCGAGGAAAATCTTCATATCGTCGGCAAAACAAAGAAGTTTGCTATGTTTGAGAGAGGAGCTAGCACTGTTAACAAACAAAGAGAATAGAAGAGGTGATAGATGTGATAGATACTGGATTTATTTTAATTAGTTTATTATCCGCGGAGACCGTAGGAGTACCAGGGCTCTCGGTTCTTGCTCCGTGCGGTCGTCGACAAGTTTTTTTTATATAATAAAGTTGTTCTTTTTGTTATTTTATATTGCCGTCTTTTGTTTTTTCTTTTTTTTTCCTAACACAATTCTTAATCTTCATCTAAAAAACATATCCATGTTATAAATCTATGTAATATATCATGTATGTTTACAGAGTCGTATTAACGCATAGGCACTATAGGCACTGTATCTAGGGCCAACGAAAATGTGTGGCTACGATTTTTTTTGTAGCATGCAAATTGGTATAAACATTTTTTTTTTGTTTTCGACAATTTATAATATAAATAAAAAAATATAAATTTTATATTATATATGTCTTGGATTAAAATTAATTTTTTTTTTAACATTTGTTAAAACTTTTATCGTATAAAAATTTATAATAGTTACCTATCATATAAAAGTTTAAATTTGATTTTAATGTTGTAAACATAATTGTTTTTAAAACTTAACATTGCATGAGATTAAACACTTCCTCTTCAAAGAGAAGGTTTCTTAACCATTTAAATACTGGCTTAGGGCCTACGATAGTGTAAATCCGGGCCTATATGTTTATAAATATCTAGCTTAATTTTTAATTGTATGTAAACCTTTCGAAAAATATATATGTTTTTCATCATTTTTTTTTAATTTTCTATGTACTAGTATGTAAATAGTATAAAATATTAGTTATAAGTGTGTAGTAAAAAATGAGTATTCAAAAATGTATAATTATTTCATATAATTGATACCTATGTTTATTTTATATGTAACTAATTATGTTAATATTATCAAAAAATATAAATATCATTCAAATGAAACAGTATAACTTCTTAAACAAAAAAATAATTTTATAATATAATTTTTAGAAATTTTATGTTGTCAACACATTTTATGCTGCCATCTTTCGATTCCAGTCCTTATCATTTTTCGGACAACTGCCCCCAACTCAATCGACCACACGGCACTTACACACACATGGTAAATAAATAATCTGATGCGGGGAAATTATCGGTAGATTCGAATGTCAATATCTAATATTAATATCAATATCATAATTAGTCCGTGGCTGTCACGTCTTGTCAGTTGTCAGTAGTGATGGGCATAATTTAATCATTTCAATAATCGAAATATTAGTATTCGAGACATTTTTATAATCACGGGATGTCTCGAAATAATCATTCGAAATGTTCCGTTGAAATATAATATAATTTTATTTATAAACGTTCTGAGAAATTTTTGTTGTTTTGTGGTTGAGTAATTCAAAAATTATAGCTATATACTTATGTCAAACTTTAAAATATAAATAACTAAAAATAACCGTATGCCTATCAATATTTGTCTACCAACCAGTCCCACGAGTAGCACGAGTTGTAAATACAAATTCTCAAAGTGAACAACTAGTATTTATTAGTTATACGAATAGTTATTCGATTATGAAGATTTAAAATAATATTCCTCCCTCACTCCTTCGTTCCATAAAAATCATTCGAAATATTTTTTCATTCGATACACATTTCGAGATCAAGAAATTATTGTTTTTAAAATAAACGATATATCACTCAAAATAATCTCTGTGGTATATAATCGAATTATTATTTTGATAATTGAGATATCTTGATTACGCCCATCACTAATTGTCAGTATGTACTATCTACTCTGCATCTATGCGCAGCGGTGGATTGGCTCACTGGGATATCGGGAAAGTTCCCGGTGGGCCGGTAGTCATATTAAACACTGGGCCGATCTACTTGGATTAAAAATTATTTTATAAAAAAAATGTATTTAAGTATATTGTATTTAATTGTAAGATTTTGATAAAAACCTAGTGTAAACGTGATGTAAACAGTTCTACGAGCATTTTATCCATGAATAAAGGAGACTTTTATGGAAAATTATTATTATTGGATGGTGGGCCGATCATACGGTAATTTCCCGGGCCGAAATATTTAGCCAATCCACCGCTGTCTATGCGCAATATAAAGTAATTTAAAATATGATTAATACGATCATACGTTTAATTTAGTTCGATTTCATTAATTTATTTTCATTTAATTGTTGAGTTGGTATTGAAAAAGAACTGAAATGGAGCTAGTAAAAAAAAAACATTGAATTCTTATTTTAAATCAATTGAAGTGAAGCCAGTGAAGATCAGTATTAATATTAAATTTAAAATATTTGTTACGTACGCATTGATTTAATTTGATTAAATCGGCTGGGCTTGAAAACGTTATAATTATGATAATAACGTTATAAATGACAAGTTGTTGAAATTTGTAAACGTAATTATAACGAAAATCGATTTTATTATTATTGATATTATTATAAAAATATAATTAAAATATTAAATATAAGTATAATTTTAAGTACATGAATGAAAATATATGTTGTAGTTTGTCAATAGTTTGATTTCAATCAGTTAATAAAAAACCTAACAATAAGTTGATAAAGAACATTTTATACTAATTTATAAAATGATTTAACTATTAGGTATGACACCCCCCTCCCAAAAAAAAGTTTCTAAATACGCCACTGCCTTGTGTAATTGAATAGGTAGTTCTGCACAGTGTGTAGTTTTTATATGACAATAATTATTAGTTTTGAAAATCATAGTTTTAAAACATAAATCTATTCATTTTTGAAAATGAATACAAACCAAAAAAAATCTAAGGGAGGAGTGGAGAAACTTCGACTCAAAAGAAATGCTGAGTTGAAGGCATTAGCTAACGACCCAAAACAAAAATAGGACATTTTTCGAATGCAGTGAGAGCTATTTTTTTATGTTTTAGGCCACTTTCCAAAATTTGCCCACTAGGTTGGTGCCTATCCAGTCTGCCCCTGCCTGTGAGTTCAATGCAAGCATGAAAAATACATTCATTACGTAATAGTACAATGCATTTGAATGGCAATCACTAAACTATTTCAACGTTTGAATATTTGATATGCAATATGCCTATATATTACATCGAACTTGACTCAGAGTCATATGAGATTATTAATCATAATTTATTTAAAATATATATGTTACCGTAAAAGTCCAACTACTAAATTTTATTATTTAATGTTAGGTTTTACTGCTTTTACTCATTAAATTCTGAAATTCTTAAATTTATTCGGGCTTTCACTAAACACGTTGTGTACATTTTAGGATATACAAATTGTCTGATTAATCAGTAAAAACTGATTGACTGTAAAGGCATGCAAATCTTAATCGTGTCAAATTTAATATACCCGTATAATATCTGATGGCTGTCAATCGATCGAACACCGTATTAATTTTCCACCACCAATGGTGTTTGACTTGAGTAGCTGTTGCGTTTCGATAATTTCCATACAGATCAGGAAACATGGCGTTGGTGCAATTCATTTCGATCGCTCTGCAACACACACCTCGTGTCATCGTCAATGTAAATTTTTTATTATTTTTAACTCGACTATGCGGTTCAAGAAGTCTCCCATAGTATTCGAAATATGTATTTATTTAAATAGATATAATTATTGCAGACATTAAAACAATTATTTCTCTCTTGTCCAACCCCGGTCTGCACTTCGATTTAAGTTGACAACGCACTATGCAGTTGGTGAAATAATACAGTAAAGCATAAATTAATATATAGTCGACTCTCAATAATTCGAAGTAGACGGGACTGTGGAAAAATTCGAATTACCGAGAGTTTGAATTATTGAGAAGTTCGAAAAAACAAGAGAGCAAAAAAAAAAAAAAATTCGTATTACTGAGTTAAAAAGAAAAAAATTTTGTTTTTTATTATTGTTCATAATTATTAATTATTTCGGTAAAATAGGTGGTATTAGTCATTTATTATTTTTAAAATGTAAATTTTAACTATATAATAATTATACTAAGTAAATTAAATTACTATTAAAAAAAATTATTATTTTTTGAAGAAATCTGTAATGATTTTCTGCTTCATTGAATTTAGTTTCATTTTTTCAATAGTATTTTTTGAATTTGATGTACTCATCACAAGAACTTTACAACTTACCAAACGAAATTAAAATAAAACTACATTCGGCTGACGGCTATCGAAGAGATAAATTACAAATAGTAACGATTAAGAAATAAA
Organism: Sipha flava; assembly: GCF_003268045.1. Lineage (NCBI taxonomy): Eukaryota > Metazoa > Arthropoda > Insecta > Hemiptera > Aphididae > Sipha > Sipha flava. The sequence continues at coordinate 289,639 of NW_020271741.1, forward strand.
ACGATTAAGTTCTCACAATATTAATTCTATAGTTATCGTAAATAATAAGCTAAATTTCTATACGATTGTGTAATAAATTATTAACAAAATTACTGAATATACTTTGAATTGCCGATCGTTGAACAGATGATACTTCGAATTGTCACGTATTAGTGGAAGGCCATATAACTCCGAAAAATAAATTGATGGAACGTATTAATTCCGGAACGTATTTATCCGGACCATATTTCTCCAAAACATATTAATCCGGACCGTATATCGCCGAAATCAAAAATTTGAAAACCGTATTTGCCCGGACCATAAATTGCCGGAAAGAAAAAAATAATTTGAAAACCGTATTTGTCCAGAACGTATAATTCCGGAAAGTAAAATCCTGGGGTCCATAGTTTATAGTCAATATGTTCGAGAGTATTGTAAATTTTCTATATCAAACCCGTTAAAAATCGATTGTATGAAGTCTAAGCCTTAAGGTTGGCAGTAACACCAGTGGCGGATTTAAGGAAGGGGCCAGAGGGAGCTTTATATAATCCATTTGAATTATTGTAAAATAGCAGACTTTTGTGATGTTCCGAATACATTACAGTATTTTAAATAACTTTTACATGTATTCTAAGTACAGCATAAAGATATAGAATACTTTTTTTAAAGTTTAATCTTATATTCTATATAATTACATTATTAATTTACCGTATAAATCGCATTTGTTCTGAAATTTAATAAACCTAATATATTGATGATTTCCTAGTTCTCCAATACTTGGTTCAATGATATCCATTTTGCAAACCAGTAATTTTATTTTTTAAGTTTGCCATTTTTCACGTTAAATGAATTCCAAATGAAAGAGTTAATTTACTATTTTAATGCACCTACACAAATAGAATAATATCGTTTCCTATTATCATGAGATATAATTTTTTCAAACAAGTTAACCTTTTAGTATTTATAGCAAAAAAATTATTCATAAGTGCACTCTTTAACCTCGTTTTCGGTTTATGAATGCAATGGGCTACTACAAAAATATTCTACTATATTGTATAATAATTTCAACAGACAAAGATATCTAACAAGGATATTATTATTTATTATTATCTTTAGTTATCTAAGTTAAAGACGACTCACTAGCGCCTAAAAACTGTTTAGTATAAGCAATTTAAAATACATTCCGGAATAATACGGTTCGGATGAATACGTTCCGGGAAAATATGGGTTTCGAAGTTTTGATTCCGGCGAAATACGGTCCGGATAAATACGTTCCGTAACTTTTATGTTTCGGGAAAATATGGTTTATATACTTTAGATTCTGGCGAGATACGGTCCGGATAAATACGTTCCGAGATTATACGGTCCAGACATATACTTTCCGGATTGTTATAGCCCTCCGATTTCCCAAAATTTAATTTTGAATTACCGTTCTTAAATGCATTGTTTTTTTCGAATTACCGTGTGATTTTCAAAGAACCAAGCATTTACTTTGAATTACCGAAGGTTTCGAATTATCGAAGGTTTGAATTATCGAGAGTCGACTGCAGTGTTTTCTGATTATTATCATAATTCAGAACAAACTCCATAATTAACTCCAATTAATACAATTTGTACACGTATACCAGGGTGATATAATATAGAGGTTTATAAGTTATAATATCATACACCGAATGGTGTTTTTTTTTTTTTTGCAATAACTATTTAAAAGTAGAGGATCAGAGATACGAAACGATATTATACGCAAATCGTAAAAATCGTTTACTAGATCATAACTAAGTGTATAAAGAAATATAAATCTTCTAAAGAGGCATTTTACCCCGCACAGTAGTTAAGTAAATGATATTATTAGCTCACTCGGCCCGCGTGATTTTTGGGGGACAATCGTGTGGCGATTGACCAGGAAACACATCTGTGTATATTTGCATTGAATACGGGAAATATATTTGCATCGTTTTGCAAAAATTTATCGAACGCACCAAGTCGTTGATCCGCATGTCGTAATAATCGTGACTGAATATCAATAAGACGTCTTCGATGCCGCGAGCTTGCGACAAGCTGCTGATGGTTTCGGCCAGATAGTTGATACGAGTGTGTACCTGGAAAGCAAACGTAAATGTATCCTGTATTACTGAAATGACCAACTTGCGGATCACGAGCTACAGTGACTCTTGTCATTGCAAGATGTGGCTCACGCTTTTATTTATATAACTAAAATTAATTTCTTATATTTTTATTATTATGAATTTAAATTTTTAAGTATAAATGTATAAAAAAAAATATCAAATTGTATAAAATGTGTATATAAACATTTTGGCTTTTAGTATTATTGTATTTATCCGTGTTGCTCGCGAACTTATTTTAGTCGGCCATCTTTGCTCTATTAAAACGTTATTTATTATTCATTATTATTATTATTATTATTATTATTATTATTACTATTTTAATAATAATTATTATATTATATAAGTATACCAACAATGGGCAGTTTTAAGTAACTATATGGCCTGCTTTTAGACTTTTAAAATCAAGGGGGCCAGAGAGCATTAATAACAAAAAGTTATTATTATTTAAGTTAAATAAACACGTAAAATGTTCTCAAAATTTTATCGAAAACTTGTATTTAAAACTATAGGGTACAAAATTTTTATATAATATAATAAGTGGTGATACCCACTCATGCCCTCTAAAAATCTTATCTTTGGGTCTCAAGCTTTATTTTTTATTTGTAATGTTGTGTACTAGTTTATACTAGTTTGTATAACTTATACCCACTTGGGTTCTTCAGAGCCTCAGTCCGCTCCTATGTGTATTTATACTCACCTATCCTTCCGTTACCACACTAATGACAAAACAAATATCCAGGTGAAATATAAACAGAATACCAAACATACCATAGTTATATACTAAATTGTAAACTGCACATACTTGTATCAATACGATTAAAGAATTGTTGTTTAACGGACCATATACGTCTAGATTGCGTATCGTTTGCTCGTAGTTCAGTCGTTCAACGATCCTTTTCAACAATCGTACGTTGTCAAAACTCGGACCTCCGGTTATGCCCTCGCCGCCGTCAATTATTGAACAATTGGTGATTTTTAATTTTTGATTTCGGTAGAACAGCTAATTCGTAAAACAGTTTATGATGGTAAATATTATATAATAAAATATTTCTTTTCAAAAATAATACATCTATGGACAGTACCAAGTATAATTCAACGTTTTATGTTCTATACACTTACAATATCGTATTCGTCGTGTATAACAAACTCAATAATCATAATTGTCATGTGAATTCATATATAACATATTTTAATACGAATATATAAACGGAACGAAATGAGAAGGAGTTTTGATTGAGGCTGCCCTGAGCGTAAGAACTCTTTTTTGGAAATTTATTTCACACATGCTTTTTGCCTGCTGTAATGCTTATGTCTTTTTGCAATTTTAACTTCAAAAAAAAAATATAAAATTAATTTAAATGAATTAAAAATTATAAATTCACACTTATTTACTGTTAAAAAAATATAACTGTATAGAAAACTCTACGTTTAAGTATAATAATAATATTAATAATATTAATAATATTTTCGGCAAATAAAATGTCACTTACGAAAATAACATAAGAATGATCTATTTTATTTATTTATTTTTTTGTAGGTTAAGAAATACAAGACTAAGTGCTATTTAAATGCTTTAAAAATCAATGGAAAAAGCATGGAGAATGCGGGAACCATAACGCTTTTTACTAATTTTTTTTTTTATAAGCAAATGACGTCCACCTACATTTTTTTCCAGCTCGAGCGTAACGACATACAGCACAGCACATGTATTGCATTTGACTGAATAGTAACAAAATGCATTATGTTTATGACCGATAGTAAATAAAACTACGCGTATTACTAATTTCACCAAATAACTATAATCAGTTAAAATTTAAATAAGAAAACAGTCAGAGTACACATACTTGTATACTCTAACTGTTATCTTATTTAAATTCTTAAATCTTATTGGACTGTTATCTCCTCTTGTATTTATAGTTCTATACACCTACCTCTTGCTATTTAGGAGGACGTAGTACTCGCATGTGTAGTCTCCGTCATACACATGTACGACATAGCAAATTTTCTTGCATCAGTTTCAATAGTGTGCTGTTAATTATAACAGTAGAGTGAATTGACTTATTATACAATTTAAAAGCAAGATTATTATCTAAGGCCCCACGTAGCCTTTTATTTATATTATTATTTTTAAGTAAGTTATGATTTTTTTGAAACTGTATATTTTAAAAAGGTCGATATCTACCATATCGGATATTTTCTTGATTCGGTGTCTTTCGATTGGACTGTTCAGACGGTACCTACGGTTATTTATCGTACACCGTACGGCAACCCCACGGTACCGTACTCGGTTTTCAGTCTCATTCGTATTGGTAGAATCATAGACGAAAAATGACGCACTATCGATCAAAATATCAAATCGTTTCAACGTAGTGTATTTAAATACATTGCCACAATAAACCGAATTGGTTTTTCTACCGTACGAACAAAAACGATTTGCTGTGACAAAACCGAATGACAAAATTGATCTAATCGGTAATTTTACCGATTACAGTATAATAGGTACTGTATCGTCTGAGTATACGCATTTAAATTATATTAACACTGGTTTATATGGTAAAATCACCGATACGGCAAAACCGCCGATTCGGGATTGTATGAACAGGCTCCTAGGCTATAAAAAAGATAAAAATTAAAAACGGGACGTACTTGAGATATCCCCGGTAATGGCGATAATTCATAATAGAAACAGCCGGAGATAAATGATCGAAATTTGCCGAATACATATAAAAGGCTCCGAAATCATTGTTACCTCTTTTCAATATACCCTCATCACGCCGTATTTTAAGCTCTAAAGAACTGAATACAACGGAGAAGGAGAGCTGTGTGATTAAAATCCCTACATAATATAACATATTCATTGCATTTTATTTTGAGTGTATGTGTGTGTGTGTGAAGTGGTGAACAAATATAATGGTTTAATTTGCAAATTATGGCAATATCGATCATGAATTTGCAGTTTATTTAATGCATTCACGGTGAATATTTTGTTTTTATTTCCTCAAACCAAACATTTGTTTTATTTGAAAAAATATATTCCTGCTCACTCATTATCACTCACTGATTCATTATCACATAATCGACACCGCTAAAGCTATGAGTATGAAATACTACATGTGAAATACTTCAAATGGTATTTATAAAGAGGTTTGACATGAATAAAATATAAATAATACTAATACAATTATCTAAAGGTAATTTCTACCTTCAGTATAAGAACAGATAAAAAAAAAGTAAAACACTAAAAAATGAGCTTTTATGATATAAGGTATGGTAATAATCTGTTAAGACTATACCCCAGCCAAGACTGTTTCGTGCGACGTTGGGTAGTTTAATTAGTTTACATATCTTAATGTTAAATTTAATTTCGTCTTTCATGGTAAAAATGTAATATGCCATAATAGGCGTACAGCCATAAAACGTTCGCATAACTCGTTATCGTGATCTATTATTCGCACGAAATAAAAAAAGAACGAGAAGTTTTAATTACCATCAACGAAAGAAATAAAGTACTTAATACTACAGAGTTAAGCGTGCTCAGATTTCAATGGAATTCGTTATCGTGATCCATCTCATGTGATACTTTTAGGTATAAAATACCGACGAGAATTATTGATTGATATTGCAATTTAAACTTCAAACTTTCAAAGTAATTAAATAAATTGTGGGTTAGTTATAAATACTTGTAATTTTTTGAATAACTTTTTACCGCACAAGATATTGAAGTTATGTGATATGAAAAACAATATAAATTATAGTTTTATCGTTAAAATTTAGTTGTATAATTATAAAATCTGAAATCAATGATAGTATAAATCGTAATAAATAATTAAATCGTCACATTCAAAAAATGTTTCCTAGTGAAAATTATAATAGCATTTATATGGGTAGAATACGATTCCGTACGTTTGTTCTTTTTGGCAACACGATTGCGTACGTTTAAGCTATGGTTTCCTAGAAAAGCGGTGCCGTTATCTAGCGGCCGTAATATAGCGTTGGGTGACGTCACCCATACGTTTTCTATAAATAACATCGGAGTAGGTTACCTAGAGTACGTTGAGTGTCACCGTAACGTCAAATAGCGGTGCTGTCAATTGCATGACGGCCGTCATAGCGGTGATAAACAGTCATACGTTTTTTCGCGTGTAGCGGTGTACTTTTATTTAATAAAATGAGTGGGAACGCGACTTGAACGAGCGAAAATGATGAACTATTAATTGATTTTGTAAAAGATAATGAAGCTTTATACAATATAAAATATAAAGAGTATAGACAAGCCCAGATGACGCATTAAAATTTTAAATGCACCCTTAGTATCATGATATTTGAACATCACACTTTCCTCCGAACGATTTTTTCGTCTTCTGATGACTCTTCATCCTCCAAACATACCAATAATGCTATGTCCAGATTGTCCATTTTCCACCAGTGCACGACCTACCGCTCGAGTGAGTACTGTTTAATTACGATTGAACGCGGTCGCACCACTTTCTAGGAAACCACAGTTTGGTCACCACACGGTGACGTCTATACAGACGGCTGTAAAATGACGACCGTAACAACCGTAAAATGGCGGCTGCTAAATAATGGCACCGCTTTTCTAGGAAACCATAGCTTCATAGATAATAAAAATAAATAAACATGATTGCGTATGAAATTGTATGCAGCGTTGTCAAATTTACTAATTTCACTAATAATAGTAAAATATTTAGAGATAAAAAAAAATCAAAAATCAAAATCAACAAAAAAAAAAAACAAACAATAAATAATATAAATAATAGACATAAACAATAAATATATACTAACAGTTCTAATAAATATAACAGTTCTATAATAGTTCATAAAAAAAATTAATAATAAAAGAATAAATAAAATGAGGATAGCTAAATAAAGGAAAAGTAATTAATAAACAAATAAAATCGACAGTTTTTATTTGAATGAAATTATTGTTATTAAATTATTTGAAAATACTTAAATTTTGATTCCTTGACATCTATAACTTACTACATACTTTAACTGAAACTTGGAAAATACTGTGTAATATAACGGAAATGACGGAATTTTGTTATATCTGATATATTTGATATCATTGACAATAAACGTGGGCAATAAAAGCAATATAACAATAAGTAATTACTAACTTTTTTTAAGTTCTCATATAGGCATGTGGTATACACCAATACCGGTATGAAATTGGCATCAACGTTTAAAACTAAGATATTTATAAAAATTAAACGATCGCACCATTTATGTTGAATTTTCATACTGTATAGAGAGTTTACGAAAAACTTTCGGACTCCTTTTCTTCCTCATCTTTTCACTAAAATAAAATCACATCACGACTTCACCAATAGGTTTCTCATACGATAATCGATTTAGCGTTAGTTATTTATAAATATTAAAGTAATATATTATAATTGTTAGCTCTAAACTTTTTTCATTATAATATCACTGAACCTGATTTTACCACAGTTTTAGAAGCTTAAAATTAAATCAATGTCTAATCATCAATGTGTTATTAAAACGCTTGTAAATAATAATACACAATACATACCTCTTGCGTCTCTAAAGTGCATTCGATTATGTTTTTCGATTTCTGCATGCCGATATGTAAATCCAATAATTTTGACCAGCTTTTATGATATTGCGTGATGATAAATATTATCAATATCACACCGTATACCAAAGTCCAACGACGTAAACACCGAGTGGCTATCCGTTTCATTACTCTGCATAATAGGATTAAGTGATTAAGTTCGTCTGCTGTCTATTAAAATAATAATTTTTTTTTTAATTTAACTAAACAGGATTTGCTAATGGAACGATTATTCCCCCCCCCATCTTCTCAATCCAATAAAATTTATAAAATTCAATGAAAATATTAGGTTAACAACTAAACTAGGAACGGATTTAATTTATTTATGTTCATCTAAAAAATTGTTTAAATTCATTTCCGAAGGTTGTATTTAATTATCTTTAAATAACATATAAAAATTCCGACTGATATGTAATGCAAATAATTAAAAAACAAAACCAGACGACCCATTACATACAATATAAGTAAATAAGTAAATGTAAGTAAGCAGTTTTGATCGGACATGGCATGAACGCGGTGGACAAAATTATAGCTGTACGCTATTGTGAACGTTTTAAACGACCAACCATTGAGCATGGAAAACTATATTAAAAGTAATTATATATTTTGTTTTGTCGGAGGGAATAATTAATTAAATCAAATATTTATGTTTGATTCCATTTCAGTTTTATTTATAATCTATATCTTTATAATTCATATAATTATATAATCCATATGTAATTTAATTATTTTTAACTTATCTAATGTAGTATATTTCTAGTTACAATTTTATAGCTGTATGATACTAATACTTTCTTTACGGTGAACAAAATAATAATTTGTATTGTGATGAACTGAATTTACGATTTTTAATACATCGAGAAATATAAACAATTCAGAAAAACTTGATAGACAAACTTGGAATTCGATACATATATGTATATGGTCATAGGCGTGCGCAGAGGGTATGCAGGATATGCAACTGCATACCCTAAACATAGAGCCTTCTTTCTAAAATTACAAAAAATTAATAAAAATTATGACATATTTGGTCTTATGTATATTATGTGAATTTGTATTACATTATGATTTTTATTATATTTTTATATTCAGTCCTAGACAGTTTAATTTATTTTTGAAACACAAATCATATGTTATAATAACAATTTAATGTGTTAATGAAATTAAGAAGTACAATAATTCAAGCGAGATTAAATAGCTATCAACTACAGAACAAGAAATGGCTATAAATTAAAATCCCGAAAACATTATTGGTGATATTAAGAACTCAACTGTACACAGAATCGTTTTATGATTAATTTTGATTATTTATTAATTTTGTTTTTCATTTAAGTATATAATTACGTTTTTATTTATTTACCCTATTTAAACGTATTACTCAAACAATTTCATGTGTTATGTATTTAATTTTTTTTTTCGTAATTTATTTTAAATTTTAATTATGAAGACAGTTATAATGATTAAGAAATGGCTATTCAGTCACTTTTTTCAGGAAAAAAACTAAAATTTTAAATTAAATAGTCATTAAGACCAGAATTTCGAACGCTTAAATTAACTTTCAGTTTTAGGGGGGGGGACTTGATAGTGGTAGCCTTTTGCATACCCTGAAAAAGAGGTCTACGCACGCCTATGTATATGGTAGTAGTAAGAACAAAAAAAGGGTTATTTTTGAATACGTAATGATGAGGCCACACAGAACGCTACACTACGTATGCTATGTATATACTATGTATACTATGTTTGCTTTGTACGCTATGTTTACAATACGGTGTGACAACACAGAACACGTTAAGTATACTACGTACGATATTTATTACTATAATCACACTGAACAGTTCAGTTCAGACTAATTCAGAATCAGCCATGTTCAAGATCTTGTCAGGTAGGTTACCTTCGGAAAGTGATAGTAGTGATGATGAAGCTTTGTTATTGTTTTCGTTAAATAATAATAATAAGCAAAAAAGGAAATGGGTCCATGAAGTAAACATGAAACGTAAAAAGTTTGGTGAATTTCAATTTCATTTAAAACAACTACGAAAAGATGAATTCAAATTTAAAGAATATTTTTGTATGAGTATTAAACAATTTGATTAACTTTTCATATCACATTTTTATATCACAAGACACCCTGTATTCAATTTCCAATATCGAAACGAGCAACGAACATGCCTGTCGAAACCAGTACGTTGCATGTCGCAACACATCGATCAAAAAATAACCACAAATCAAACACTCGGCGACGCGTAGCAACGTAGCTAAAAACAAAACGTAGCGTACACTATTCTGTGGGGTCACTTACGTCTTCAAGATAGAAAACTATTTTTTATTCGCATAGCGAATATCGCAAACATAGCACGCGTAGGGTTCTGTGTGTCCTCAGCATAATACTAATAATTATAGGACTAGGATTATTATCCTAGTAGATTATAAATCCTATTGGATTTATATGCAATGGTATATTTTTTTTTGCAATTTATTCTTATTGCTTTTATCAGTAATTTCTATGAATCACTTTATTATAGGGAAAATTTTTGTTTTTTTTTTGTTTTATATGTTTTTCCATATTATTTATAAAATTATTATTATTGCATTTTTTAAAGTTGAAATTTTTATTTTTGAAAAATGCAAGTTTTAAGTACATTTCGTTACACGAAGTTTCATTGTATGACAGTATGTATTTCAGACGCTATATAAAAATAATCAAATGTAATTTTTATCATAACGTTGTACACTCGAATGGCTGAAGATTACCTATTATGTGACTAATAACTGTGCTAGATAAAATTATTATACTGTTAAAAGTTAGTATGCGTTTTTACATAGTTAATAACCATTGTTTATATATTGTGTGTAGTATGTAAGTTACCGTATTGTCTGTGAACTGTATTCGTTACGTTTATAAAAATATAGAATACCAAGAATTCAAATGTTCAGTACAACATTTCTATAAATTTCGGAAGAATTTTCTAGCACAGTTTTTAAAACCATAAAAAAAACATAATTTTGTATTACAAGTGATCAAGATATTTCAACAAATAAGCTATTTTAAGTAATTTTACATTTAAGAAAATGTAAAACACCATTTAATTGTTTCATGTAATATATTTTAATAGTATTAATTAAATATTAATATTAATAGTTCAATAATTCTTAATTTTGCTTTTTTAATTATAATTAAAATAATTATGTTATTGTCTATTAAATTTTGATAAATTTGCAATTAAAAAAAAAAATAAATAAAGTATGATAGAATGAATATATCATATGAAATTAAATTCAAAATTAAAAGTATTATGAAATGATAAATTCAAATCAAATTGTTTTAGTTGTTATTGTATAATTGCATTATCACTGATGATAATGTATAGGTATAATGTCGAAATCTATATTTAAACCAGATATTTTCTGAAATAACATAACTAGCTTCGGTTCGACCTCTGGAATTTATTATTGTGCTATGTTCTAATTATGTTTAATACTCAAGTATGAAAGAATTATTCATGATTACTTTTTCGTTTATAATTTAAGCATCACACTTAATTTAAAATATATTTCTTTAAATATCTACGTAATAGGCATGTCGATAATGATAATAAATATAATGAACAACTTACTTAGTAAAGTATACAATCCTACATGAGTACATTATGCATTGAAAATTTAATATACCTGAGACATATTATCACTATTCAATTTAGTATTCTAATTATTTAAATATATTTTTTTTAAAATTTACAAAATTTACAACAGAACACCAAAAATTATAAATATTATTATGTAAACATCTAATATACATATATATATATTAAAGTACTAAGTATTAAATTAAAGTAGATGTACACCGGTAGGTATCATATTTTTAAGTGTGTATAAATATTTTCATACATAGCCAAATTATATGTATAACGTTTATCTATTGCGTTGTGTTATCGCAATAATTTGTAAACTAAATTATTTCATGATTGGATTACATTTTCAAATCAATATATATCCAATAATAAAAAAAACACAAGTCACAAGGGTCAAGTGAGTCACAGGGGTGGGTGACTGATATAGAAAGTTTGTTTTTTATTAAATTTAAAAACGATTTTCTACTGACTTTGAAAAATAATTCTGAGCGAAGAAAACCCGGTGAATCATTCTATTATACACCAAAATAGTATATATTCCCATGTTTCTATAGATAATGGCCCAGGGATCTAATCTAATATAAAATAAAACCACCAAATCCAAACCCCACGTCGAAGTCCCATCGCTTAATCATGAGCAACTAAAGACAGTCCACGAACAAATTCCTTATCAATTATCGTATTGTAATTTCTTATAATATATATATATATATATATATATATACTCGTATATCAAATAATCTAATATTATACATGACAAAATATTGTCAAAATAAACATACAAACCACAGAACATTATATAAACATAAAAAAAAATAATAATTATATTGTTTTCTAAATAATAAAAATAATAATAATAAGTATATAAATGTAGTTAGCATAATTAGCATAATATTAATAGAATATTATAGGTTTTGTTTTCCTTATGCATAGTCGTACTGTGAATCAATATGGACATAAGCAGACCCATCTTTTTCGTTCAAGTTAATTATTATTTGTTTTCTTACGTTTAATGTTGGATTATTTAATCGTTGTATTTCTGGTATTTTTAAACGAAATTTTTTAGTTTGAAAAAATATCAACTGTTTTTTATATTCGTTCTTGATTTGCATTCTTATTTAATCAAACAGGAATATTAGATTCTTGTTCATAAAGCATTTTTAAATTTCTGTCTAGGGATAAATTAATTTTATGTCAATCATTCAATTTACCTGCTTGTGACACAAAAATTAAAACAATGCGCCAACATAAATTGAATTTTTTACTAAATTATTTTATTGCAATATGCGCACTCAAACATTATATCGTCGCCTCAGTTCAAGACTGCAATAACACAAAAAAAACTAATTTTGAGATATAAACGCCTCAGTTCAAGACAGCAATAACTCAAAAATATTCAGAATTGAGATATCTACATAATATTATTTGCAAAATTACGACGATTTCGATTCTATAACACAATAACTTTTAGTTGTATTATTCACTTCTAGAGGTCGTTTATTTCATTCTAGAAGCAGTAGTTTCATAATTTGAGTTATTGCAGTCTTGAACTGAGCCGTCGATATGATATTTGATAAGAAATTATGATATGATAATTAATAATGAATTTGACTATCTCTAGACGCTCGTTTCTTCATCAAGACACCATGTTAAAGAAATAATAATAAAAAAAACCTCATTTATACGTGTACCACATATTATGTACCTATATTTTGTTAAATACGCAAATAAAAAAAAAAATAATAAAATATTTGTATTTTGAGTTTTAGAAAAAAAAAAATCTCATATAATAATCATAATTTAATGACTTAAATGTTATCGATTTATTAATAACAATTATAATAATTAATAAATATAATACTGAAATAACTATGAAGTTTATAAGTCCCTAAAATTAATATTTCAAAAATAAAAAAATTATATTGTTTACTAATTTTTCTTTTAGAAATATTTGAATAATTCAATTAATTTAATTAAAATTCGTTTTTCTTTAAAAGTACTTATGAAATAATATTGCAACTTTTCGATATTTTTTTTTATTGACTATAAAGAAAACCTGAATTGTGTATAATTTTCGAGCCTAATAAATTTAATGCATTTTTAACTACACACATTATGCAATTCTTGTGCTTTTGGTCGAATTTTGTAAAAAGTTGTACAAAATACTTGTAAAAAAATTATTGCTTTGTTTTTTTTCGATCATTTTGCATTGAAATAAAACGTACTTACATATTTTGAGTAACAATACAATTTTATTGAAAACTAGTATCTTTTATATCTTGCCGTAATTTTGTAATTTTTCTTAATTATTTGGAAAACTTTTTAAGTACTATACGAACACAAAAAAATAATTCTAATTAAAACACTAACTAGAAATATTTTTTTTATCAAAACCATTGATCGGAGCAATCTTTCTAGTTGAATTCGTGTAAAAAATGTCCAAAGTGTGTATCGCTGCACTCTGGAGCGCCTTAATGGCTTGACGGGGACGCTGTTCAGCCAACCGTTTTCTGTAAACCATTGTAGATTTTTTTAGTTTTATTAATTTTTATCTAAAAAAAAGTTTATCTTATTTATCTATCGGTTATATCAATGGCACCATGAGATAGTGAAATAACCTGAAAAAAAACTTTGAAAACCGCTGGTGTAGACAAACACAAAAAATAAAAAATAACTAGTTAGTTCTATATTATTGAGAGAATAATACGAGTATCTCAAATGTATGACAATACATTAATGATTATTATATATATATGTTTAATATACTCGTATCCATGACAATGATATTATATGAGAGTAAATTACTTACTATTATTAGAGTAGGTAATTTTTAATTCGCATATAATATTGTTTACATCACCATGTTGTATAACTCCAACAATGTTGGAGATAAATAAATTAGCTTTTAAAAATAAAAAAATTTATTCACTAATTATTAAAAAAAAGTAATAAATTGACCAAAAAATATTCAAATTGCTATAATTTAGGTTTTTTTTTAATTTAAAAAATAAATTCAACTACTACAATTTATTAAATATTCCAAAGAATTAAAAAAAAAAAAATGTGTGCATGCACAAATTTACTGAACAGAAAAACAAATCTGTAGTTATATAAGCTAGTAAAAGTAACAGAATTTAATTATGTGTTTATGCATGGATATTTATTGTTTTCACTTATCGTTATCATAAGAAGAAGTACTTGAAATGTTTCAGAAAATTAGTTTTAAAGTAATTGACAAATAAAGTGATAGATAATATTATTATATTATTATTAGATTATAATTGTATTAATTTATTTCTCCAAAATATATTCTGCACTAGATTAAATACGTATTTTATTATTTAGTTAAAATCCTGGGTATAATTATATTTTTTAACAGTACTAAAACCCAAATTATATCCAAAAAACTGGATGTAATAACTACAATTTTTTTTACGGGGCATGAATTAAATTTAAGAAAAAATAATGTACAAATTGTATACATCTTAGGATTTTTTTGAAATCCTTCTAAAATTAATATTGTAAATTATAGTGTATTTGTTACATCAAGATCATGGTCTTTAATATTTATATCTTTAATTTATTTAACATCAAAAAACATGTTCATACAAATCACAATTTATGTATGGTCATGCAAAAATGTTACCTACATTCTATGAGTTAAAGAAAAAAATATTATTACATAGTACGCTTAACATAAAATAGTTTTAAATACCATTTATATATGCATATTGTTTATTTCAATACCTTGTAATTGAACTATTGACAAAAATCATGAATGTACTATGAATATTTTAAATATATACGGAACTAAAATATTAAATAATGAATCGGTGATTTTCTATATTTTTATCTCTCTATATCAATGTCTTCTCCATATTACATTCCTGATGAATAAATAATTAAGTCATGTGAGTTAAATTAAATGTTTTACGAAAACAAAATATAGCTTTTTAACAATAAAAATAGTCTAGATTTTACTACCATCGGTAGCATAAATAATAAAATAGTGTATGCTATTGTGTACTTATTAAATTAATTTTTTTCTTTATTTATCACTTGAATAAGCGGTTTCTAGTTTAATAAGTTTTTATGATGTAGGTTTACTAAATAACGTCTTTCTTTAGTTTGTTATTAAGCTTTATACTTCATAGTTATCTTAAGTAGTCAATATCATTAATTTGCTATGGAATATTTTATTTTACATTACACAATTTCTTATAATATAAATTATCGATATTTTAATGGATTACACACTAGGCCAGTGGTGCCCAACCTTCGGCTAGCGAACCAAATATGGCTCGCGAAGGTATTCTATGTGGCCTGTTACAAATTTTAAATTAAAATAAAATATTTAAAAAAAAAAGTTATATTATTATATAAAGTACGATTTTTATATTAATTTATTAATTTTATTAATAAGAATATTTTTAAATTGATATTTTACGATTTAATATAGATGTGAGCCATTTACTGAAAATAACATACTGATCAAATTAATGTGAACCGGCAGCTTGTACTTCAATCTGTAATCTTTTCAATAATCAACAAAATATATGAAAATAAGTTCAATACGTATCCATATTTATATTGTACACGAACTACGTGTAATAAAATAATATTATTAGATTAATATTGACCTTATTCGTACTTTGATATTTTATTTGATGGCCCGCTATTGTATTATGTTATACAATTATTGTATATTTTATGCTAAAGTAGCTAGTCGAGAAAGAAAGGTTGGACATCACTGCACTAGGTAATTCGATTGCATGCGTTATTGCTGAAAATTAAACATAAGGTTCTTTATGGGTTGTCTTCATGAAGGAAAATGAGACGTACGTTCGATAGCGTTTGGTCGCACCAAATCATGCATGCTTCATTTTGATCATTCAATCGTGATTTTCAACTTTAATTTAATATTATTTTTCCCATGTAATTCCAATGTATTTCCGTCTTTGCAATACCGATGTACAATTTAAATTCCACGATTGCCTCGTGTTTATTTACGTTCATTCAATCAACTAAAATGTTTTCACTATTATGAGCTGTACTTAAGTATCTATATATTTACTGCTTTAACATTTTGAACTCTTCTAGGTAACTACAAAGGGTCATAAATGTCGCCTAGAATTGATTACTATCTGGTCTTTTTGAATTTAAAGGATGGACTTATTGTCACTTTTAAATTTTGTTCGTTGCTATTTCTTACTGTTTTTTTTACTATTATTTCCTCTTCCTCGTATAGTGCAGAAATAACACATGCGGCTTAATATCATCGAACACTTCCATATTGAAAAAAAAAAACAAAACGAAATTTAATGTTCAATATAAAATTAACAACAGTCATCCTTTAATGAGCGGTACAGCAGTACTAACTTAGTATGTAACAAAACACAAAGAATTTAATTGTTTAAATTCGAACAGCATTTGATACGCTTTTTATATTTGAAAAACGCATACAAATCGTCTAGTGTGAAAGCGGAGCGCGATTCTGAAACGCCGACGCGCGCATACAAATCACTTAGCGTGGAAGCCACTTTAAAGTAAATTTCAAAATAAAAAAACTACATTGGTCAGTGTTAAGTGAACTGAATGAATATCATATGAAATAAATTAGGGTTGTTTAAAATATGTTTCATATTTATATCAAGATATGATGATGTGTCGAAATTGAGTTGTTATTTATAAAATTTTAAATCACATTAAGTAAAAAACAATTTAATTTAATAAATATCAACTAAATTTTTCTCATTCAGTAAGGTGAAATAATTGACAACTGACTAAATAATTATCATGACCTTACATTTCACTATTAAATAATTACAATTCACAAATTAATTTAATGAATGTATTATATATATTTTTATTACATAAAAGATTATTTACAAGAATCGGTCGATTTGTTGCTGTATAAATGCTCATAAATACTGATTAAAAATTATTTAAAGGATTATTAATCAATTTTATTCATCTTAATATCTATTTTTTTAAAAAATGAATACTTGCTGTTTTAATTTTCTTATATTTCTTTAATTTGACTACACGAAAAATTATTGAATGTTTTTAACATTATTTTATATTAACATTAGCTATAAAAATATGAATTCTTTAAACATAAAAAAACATATAAATTAGATATTAAAACATAAAAAAAATGATCGATAAAAAACATTTTTATAACCTCAACCATGATTTTTCTATATAAGTAATGATATATACTTTATAAAGTACATTTCTCTGGCACCACAATGTTGAAAAATCCATAATTTTTTTACGATATTAACTTTACCATAATTTGTACCACTAATTTCAGAATTTGTACCAACGAATTTCTCATGGAAAAATCGATTTCTCTCTACGGGTGCCAGGGAAACGTTTCCCTGGCATCCGAAATCATACATAATGAACAATTCCACATTTTTTTTTTTTCGACTTTAATTGTATCATAATTTGTACCAATTTGTATCTACTCATTTCAGAATTTGTATCAACGAATTTCCTACGGAAAAAATAATAAAAATATTTTCGGGAGGGCCTACTATGGACAGAGTTAAATTGCCACTGCTATCAAAGTATTACTAACAAGACACAGTAGGTACTTATCTAAATTTCGCTTACAGAATATCCCAAAACTATTTGACAAAGACAATAAAAATTGTCTCAACTGATCACATAATTTACATATTTCCTATATTAAGTATAATCCTGTATTTATAAACAAAGGATATATGATGTGGTACTTGAATATAATATGTATATAAATATCTACTGGACTATTTCTATAATAAAATATACTTTGAATAAAATGTTCTCTTATTATAAAATTATAATTTATTTATTTATTATACGAGTATAATTAACTCTTAAAGTTCTCAATTTATGGTTCAATGCTTATTATTAAGAGTTAATTTTTTTTTTTTTTATTAATTAAATCTTAATAATAAGCATTGAATGATAAATTGAGAACTTTAAAACATTTTAATGAACTATTAAAGTATAATTAAATAAAATAAATAAAACCAGGTTAAAATCATTTTTACCTATTTTTTTTATAAAATTATTTTTAAATAAGCATAGAGCACTATTAAAATATAACAAACGTTTAAAATAATTTTTAAGTTTTTTGAAACTTTTTTTTCTTTTGGGGGGGGGGCTGTAGCCCACTAGGCCTCCCCTATATACGCCACTGGTAGATAATAATAAACATTATAGATATTGTATAATATTAAGACTATGAGATTTCCCAGTCTCGCGTCTTGGTATATTTTTCTAGGAAATAAACTGGAATAAAAATAAACAAGCAACTTGAAAGCTATCAAAATTTACTATTGACTAATAAACACTATTTAAACTTATTTTAATCTATTAATGTATAATATTATTGTATTAATTCGATTAATCGACGTACTACATCTCTCTGTAACATTTTACACGGATAAATTATTCATTGATTAATAAATATAAGACCGCACTCATTATTTACGTTCATATAAATCCTGATTTTGTTCTACGAGTGCGAAATTTGGATGTTAAAACGATTTTATTCAATTGGTAAAAAAAAAATACACTCAAATAATACGATATAATAAAGTATAGTATCTTATCTAATTTTCCCTGGAAAACGTATCCCTGGCACCCGTAGAGAGAAATCGTTTTTCCGTAGGAAATTCGATGGTACAAATTCTGAAATGAGTGGTACAAATTGGTACAAATTATGGTAAAATTAATGGCACAAAAAAAAAAGTGGATTTTTCAACATTGTGGTGCCAGGGAAACATACCTTACTTTATGATAAAAATAATAAACTAATTAACATAATTTTTTTCAACAAATAATTATTACTATAACTAGTAAGAATTAAAGTTATGAATGAAGTTTAGAAACTTATTATCTTCTAAAAGATAATATACAGCCAGTAAAATAAATACACTATCATCATCAGTATCTTAATTGCACATTTTTAAAGTTCAAATGTCGGTACACAATAAAAAAAATAATAATTTAAATCATTCTGCCTACCTATTTAAAAATAATATTATCATCAAGGAACGATTACAAGGCTCAACACTAAAAATTGAATTTTAAACGAAATATATCCAAATATTGTATTTTGTTTTTATTTATTTTAAATTAATATTATCTGAATCTGGTATATTTTATTTATTAACCAGTTGTATGGGATTTTTAAATATTTATTTTAATTTTTAGACAGCAATAAAGTTATATTGGATTTTACATAAATCATTTTCCTCCATAATTAATTTAAATATCCTCGGAAAAAGTTTGTAACACGACAGTAGATAAAAAAGAAATCGTTATAGTTTGTTATCAGTCTGATAACTAACCTGAATGAACGAGATTAAACGATCGATCGAAAAATATATAACATTATATCTCAACTTTTCTAATAATTTATCGCATTTTGTAATATATGTTGAAAAAATAATATAGATTCGTGTGAATTCCATCTGCATTGTATCTTTACCTGGTGCATGTCGCTGAAATGTGAACCATCTCATGAAAAAACCAAATAGTAGGTACGGATCGACATGACGTACGGTAGTCGACTGCGGTAACAAATTAAACAAGTTCGAATCGACACTATTCAAAACCCGTGGAGTTGGCAAGACCGCACGTGTGAATGACGTGAACTTCCCGAGTTACACAACGTTTCGTATACGACCGTACGCAAGAATTTATTACTGTCGAATAAAGTATTTATTTATAATAGATTTGACTATCATTCAACGGGTTACACAATAACGAAATGTATATATTATAAATATATATATATATATATATACACCTATATTTAGGTATATATAAATAATGTTTACGGGTAGTCTTCGCGGGTCGTGGTCGATGTTGTCGTCAAAATTGTGTTTTCGCTGGTTCAGAGAAGCTGAGGTGGAGAGTCGCGTCGCATGGTCTCGTCGAAACGTCAACTGCACACTGAAGCTGCGGTCCCGCTGCAAGTTAATTTTTTGTGATGTAATATTGTATTGTGACGATCGTGACGTCTTTGAAAGTCCGCGAACGATGCACAGATATACCACGGTCACCAAAACTTTTGACCGTTATATTTTTTGTTCATTTTTATAAAGTGGTATCCGGTTTCACGTAAAACCGCGAACCGTGTAAGTGTGGCGTCACGGCTGCGTATTACGAAACGCATATAGTAATATAATTACTGTTTTGGCGCGCATCGTCTTTGACGTAACAAAACACGATCCACCGAAACGTGTCATTAATCGTGTTTTCTACAGTCGTTACAAGTGTCGACACTTTTCCAGACAGTAAATCGTAATCGTAAATAATAGAAGCAACAGTGCCGATAAAATACAATGTGGGAAGGAAAACAAATACGAAACGTCGATGGACAATAAACGCACATTTAACAGCAATCATATATATGTGAGGATAAGAATTGATGCGAAATATTATTATACATAGCGTCGCAAATAATGCACAGCAGAAAAATGTGCTCGTAGATTCGATCTATATTAAAAGCACGTACTTAAACAAGATTGTTGCATGCTCCGGCGCTCTAATCAAACAAAACATAAACAATTTCTTGCAAGATTAATTTAAGTGTGATGTTTTTTTTCTTAGAACTATTTTTTTGACATAATACAGTCGATTCTCGATAATTCGAAGTTGACGGGACTGTTGAAAAATTTCGAATTACCGTGAGTTCAAATTGTTGAGTAGTTCGAAAAAACAAGAGAGCAAAAAAAAAAAATTCGTATTACTGAGTTAAAAAGAGAAAAATTTTGTTTTTTATTATTGTTCATAATTATTAATTATTTCGGTAAAATAGGTGGTATTAGTCATTTATTGTTTTTAAAATGTAAATTTTAACTATATAATAATTATACTGAGTAAATTAAATTACTATTAAAAAAAAATTATCATTTTTTGAAGAAATCTATAATGGTTTTCTGCTTCATTGAATTTAGTTTCATTTTTTCAATAATATTTTTTGAATTTGACGCACTCATCACAAGAACTTTACAACTGACTAAACGAAACTAAAATAAAACTACAGAATTCTGAATATACTTTGAATTGCTTAGCGTTGAACGGATGATTCTTCGAATTGCCACGTGTTAGTTGCAAGTTTTCCCAAAATGTAATTTCGAATTACCGAGTGTACTTAAATGCATTGTTTTTATTCGAATTACCGTGTGATTTTCAAGAGACCAAGCATTTACTTTGAATTACCGAAGATTTCGAATTATCAAGAGTCGACTGTACATATTACTTGATTAATACGTTATAGGTACACATACAACAACTTTCTTGTTATTTTAGAAAAAAAATAAAATACTGACGAATTCAAATGCCCTCTATATTTATATATAAAGTTTACACTCATATACTAGTATATTTAAGAACACTATAGAACTGAGGCTGTTGAAATTATTTATTTATGTATAATTAACGGGTAAACACCCTATCGTGAAAACTTTAAGTATGAGTTAATTATTTAAGTTATTTACAGTCAAAACTATAAACGACTAATTTAAGACATTACATAATGAAAATAACAAATACAAAATAATAAAAATAAGACAAAATCTAAATAATAATAGTAATTATGAGACAATAAATAAATCAACAGTAATATAATACAGTATTAATAATAATATTTAATCTGCAATTGAGTTTGTAAGGAATTCAAATAATTTATGTTATAGTTGATAAACTTTTCTTTAATTAGGAGTTAGTAGACATGAAACATACAACACATATAAAACATAAAACACATTTAATAAATACATAAAATAAATGAAAATATTCTGGTAAGTTTATATAAACAAAAAAAAAAATAGAATAGTTAAAGATTTTATAAGCAAATGTTCATTTATTTATTGAACATGTATTATATAATAATATAATATTTACAGTTATTATGCAGTCGTTTTGATATTATGGGGAAAATCCTAGAATTTGGTGGCAGATAGTGTTTTATTCGATCGTTGTCCTTCTATTAGACTCTGTGACGCACTTTAAAACTGATACTGCGCAATAATCACGATTATGGCTATGATATTCAATGCACTCAACAAAACCTATTACTTCCGATAGAATAAATACTCTGTAGAATGTAGTCAGTGAAAGCAGAAGTAGGATCGCGACGCTGGGAATAGATACACTCAAAGATGTACTTCACTATCTAATACTGTTTTGTATGAATGCTAAGATCTTTTTATAAACAAGATGGGAGTACCTGACTAATTTTACCCCTACTACTAGGTTACCTATTTCTGCATTTACGCTCGGTAGTTAGCATATGTAACTTTTCGACCAGTGTTTTTTGTTTTCATGTTTAATAAGTACCTACTTATGATATATATATATCAGTACACAGATGTACTTTTGATTTTGTATTAATGGAAATATTAATTTTTGTATTTTGTAATAATTTATTTAATTACATAAGTTCCTTAAATTGCTACCATTAATACTCGCTATCAATAAACCTTGTGAGAATGCGTTGTGTAATTATCGAGTGATTAAGATGCGTGGTTGTTGTGGTGTTTCGTTACAAGTTTAAAGCTATATATACATTTTGATTAAAAAATGATACATGGCATAAATAAAAAATAAAAATGATCCACTATCCGATTTACTAATATTAATGTCCTAAGGAAGAAAGAAGTGAAACTATAATTAATTTTTTTTTTAAATGAAATAATGGAACATGAAACAAGTTTGATTTTCTTAAAAAGTGATTGGATATCGATCATAGACAACCATTCTGGGGGAAAAATGTGACCGTTCAATAAATAATAATTAAATATAACATCTGCAATCTTTCTTCTTACATCACAATATATAAACTCCAATTTACTAATTCACATATTGTAGGAACTCTTTGAAATAAATGGAATATTTAATTTGAAATAAATTATTTTTAAGAATTTATGTTGTAAATTTACAATAATACTAGTACATGAGATATAATTAGGTAACTAGGCGACGCAAACTCAAGATGAGTTCTAACAAGCACAGTTTTCAGGGCATTAATATTCTTAAACTGTATTTTTGTTAATAAAACTTAGCATCTTGAAATCTGAAATACTATTATATTCAATATTTGATTACTATAGGCCAATGGCGTAATTTGGGGGAGGGGACAATTCATGAATTTTCCTCAGTTCATAATTTAGCTATTCCAAAATCGATATATCATCAAATTATAAGTACATCTTTTATAAAGTCATTATCATGTTGTAAACTCGGAAAATGAGACATGTAATAATATACATTACATTACGTCAAATTATATTTTTGGACTAGTTTAACGTCCCCCTCTCCCCACGTTAATCGGCACTTCGGTAAATGAGTCACCAAGTCAGCAATTTAATAAAAACGTGTCGACTGCCTTACTGTGGAAAAAACTAAAATAATTTCATTACTATAGATACTTAATAATTGTAATTCTAAGTTTTCGAAAAAAATATTACATGTATAAACACATGTAAAAAAGAAATAATAAAAAAAAAATTAAATTTTATTTTTAATTCGATTGTATATAAACAATAATTAAATTTTGTTAATGGTAAAGATATTTTTATCCTTGAAACTTACAGGGCTTTAGCTTGATATGATTTTTTTTTTTATAAAATAATAACCTATTAATTGCATCCATTATTTAATAAATACCTTTGTACCATGTTGTTTGTGATCGATGAAACTGATTTCTAGAGCTTTATTCTATGACATGTGTGACTGACACAATAGCGTAATCAATTAATAACAATAGTCGTGCCCTTACTAGTGTATCATAATAAAAACTACAGTAGCATTTATTACAGCTGTTAAAAGTGGTCACGCATTGGCCTACTACTCAGTTAGGTTTTACCAATCATTCGTAACACATGTAACTGTTTGTACAACTCACGTAAGTATATTTATATATCAATATATATATATATATATATCAATATATATATATATATAAAAAGGTTGGAATAAAATATTTTACATTTACTTCAAACTTGAATAAGAAATAAATCTTATTATAATATATTTCATTCATTTTCTGATATTTTAACTTAAAAAAAAATTTTTAGATACAGCAATTATTGTTTTTGGTATGCAATATAACTAAAAATATATTTATTTTTTATAATAATTATAATTTTTACTGATTATTTGCACTCAATAATGTTAATTTTTGAAATATTAGTAATGGCTATACTCTTACAGTCATCAATACTGTTACACTGCTATACTCGCTAAAGAAACCATATATATTTTGAGTTCAATGTCGAATTAATAAAAGCCATTAGAGTTGAAGTCTAACATGATACTATAAATTGATCGTGTTTAAAGCCAATTTAGCAGGTACCTATCGTGAAAGTTATGTATTTTTAATAAGTGCATAATATTGACCAATGTACTCGTATTTATAGAATGTCCATAATACTCGTAAAAATATATATATTAGTATTATAATAGTTGCTTGATATAATTATGAAAATCCAGTTACTTGTAGTAACACATTGGTTAATTTTAAATAAAAAATTATTGAAATTAATATGATTTCTTTATGAATTAAGTAAGAAATTATCGTTAGTGTAATACAAAAATAAAATTATATGAATTATAATTAAGTATAATTCATAATCCAACATTTTTGAAGATAATTATATAAATATTTAAGAAGTTTTTTGAAACATAAAATTTATATTAAAAATATTTGATTTCATATTTTCATATAGAAAATATTAGTAAATTATTAGTTAATAAATTGACAATTTTAATTTAAATAAAAAAAAAAAAAATTGTGTTTTTAGAATGAAGGACGGACTATCTGACACCGATCATAGCTGGTTCAAGTATTTTCTAAATACAATAAAATCGGTGTTGTCGTGCCGGAGTCAGTAAGTATATTAAAATTATTATCACCCGCAATTTATTTTTGGGAGATATAAGTTTATTATAAAGATAACTACGATTTTGGAAAACTATAGAATTAAATAAAAAGATTTAATTCTGATTATAACTTAAAAACTATTGATTTTTTATGTATTTATATGGTATATAATGATTAATTACAAATATAATATAAATCTAGAGTTTTTATTAAATATAGGAACCTACACAACAAATTGGTTCATAATATATTAGGGTACCTATATACTTATACTATAGTAGTATATACTTATACTAAGCCCCCCCCCCCCATAAATGTAAAGTACAGGTCTTAGCCCTCCTAGCCCTAAAAATTGTTAAGTGACTAAAAATACATTAATTATTATAGTTGTAAAATGCATTTTTAATAATTGAATTAAAAAAAAATATTCTGTGATAAAAATTAAATCAAATTCATAAGATTTTTCAAACTTATTGTCATGACTTATTGTAATATTAATAATATATAATAATACACGCATTGGTTGTTTAGTTTAATTAATTAATAATTTCTGTTTAGAATGCCTACTCCAAAAATGTTTAAGATAAGGCCCCTAATTGTTTTTTAGTTAAATTGTTGAGTATGTCAAATTGTCAAACTTTGTAAATTGCCTTGTTAAAGTAAACAATTGCGTATAGGGTTACCTATAGGAGTAATAAGCAAATAATGCTCAGTCCCCACTAATTTCACCAAATTTCCGTTTATGACGGTGCACAAATACAGTAATTACGTTTGATTATAGGAACATGGAATGTATAAATGGATCATAATGAGAATATTGGGATGTTTAAAGAAATTAGGGATAATACCTCAGGACATTCAATATTAAGATTCATCAATTTATATAGCCAGATCAAATCATTAAATTGTCTCTAAATTCTAGCGTTTCAATGTTAAAATTTGTTACTAGAGATTTTAGTGTTTGATCAACATTGTTTGTTTTGTAGTCTAACATATGCAAAAAATGATTTTGAATTCGTTCTAATCTTTAGATTAGTTCTAACCTAATCTTGGTGTGGGTTCCAAATTATTGATCCATATTTTAAAATTGAACGAATAAGGAAAAAATAAGGGACACGTAAATACATGGGGTCATTAAACTCTCAACAATTCCGGTTTAAAAATCCAAATACACGTTTCATATTTCGTTGAAAATATTATTAATTTGAAGCAAATTGAGTGAAGCAAAACTTTCGTAAATTGTATTACCTGATTTATTATGAAATCAAGGCCAATAGAATTGTTTATAAATCGAATACCAGTAAGTTAAAATCGCCGATAAGGGTAAAATTAATATCAAATGAGTATAGTCTATATATGTAATCAACGGTTTCGGTTAGGGCTGTATATATTTCTAACTTACTGACAGGTGGGATATAACATGAACCTAAAATTCATTTATGACCAGCGTGTTTAATGAATTCGGGGTATATCCCATCAAAACCAGCTGCCTTATTTAATTTGGTTTTGCTTAAGGCTTTATTAACCTCATCGAGTGTGAAAGGTACACCAAACATTGTATGTTGTTGTAGTTTTTTCTTTTGACGCCTGAGCTCTGTTTTTATGGTCCTATTGTGAACCTTGCATGATTGTGTTTTGCCCATCTCTATAATTCTCGATACCACCTCATTTGCACTCAGAATTTCTTGTTTCTTCTTGCTGTGACTGTGGTCTCCTAGTCTCTTCATCAGGCCCCACGCTTTATGACTCGAGTGAGTAAAGTCTAATTCCGCAGTAGTTTCACTTCATCTCTGTTTCCTTATAGTATTTAGCCTACCAATGAGATCATCTGCTATAGTGCTGTTATTATTTTTTCTGAAAGTCTTCAAATAATTTTGTACAGTCTTCATCCCAGCCAGGTATGTAAAGTTTCCTAAAGCCCCTAGGGATGTGTTTACTCGCTACCGATTTGATAGCTCCCACAAATCGATCATAAGAGCTAGCTTTAGGCGGGATCCAAGAGATTATATGGTCTAGTTCGTTTCCATAATCGACCCAGTTAGCCTTCCTAAAATTCCAACGTGGTTTAGGTAAGGATCGTATCAATGGAATCTGTAGTCCGTAGTTCAGCAATATCGGACGGTGCTGACTATGTGGGAAATTTCCCAGGATGTGTCTCGTTACCATAGTGTTGTCGCTTAAGGAGGTCCTAGAAGCTATGCTTAAGTCCGGAGTATAGTTTTTTAACCACCTTGCTGACCGGAAAGTACCCCTATCTTTGGCGTTATATATGAGTTTCATGTTGTGTAGTACCATCCATTCCTGAAGTTTGTTTCCATTAGCATCATTTTCGTCGTACCCCCATTCCAGACTGTGACTATTAAAATCGCCTACGTATAAGGCAGGGTGATCGAATGTTTTAATTGTGGGGGACTTCCATTGGGTGTTAGGTGGCTTATATATATTAGCGACAGTCACAGTCCCTATGAGGGCTACCAGTACATGGATGTCATCTTGGTTATCTTCGAAAATAATCCGGCACGTATCTATATCTTCTTTAATATATGTGGCCACACCGTATTGTTTATGGTGTATCGCTCCGAGTAGCAGGTAGCCTTGTATGAATCCCCTTTTTCCTATATCCTCATCGTTTAATGTGTGGGTTTCTTGTAGTGCGATTACATCGACCCTTTCTTTATTCATAATTTTTGACAAAACTTCACATTTTGATTTTGAAATTCCTTCAATATTGAAGTGGCAAACCCTGAGGTCGCCACCAATACTTAGCGTTAGGTGGTCCTTAAAAGGACCATTTTTATTTGTCATCGCTGACAGTGGCGTTGATTTGGGTTGCTGGGTATCAGCGCCTAGTGGTGGTATTGATACGTTAGTTTTATGTCGAAATCACATAAACTAAACGCATGCAGGGAGGGCTACGAGCAAGCTACCACCATCCTCCCCATATTTGTAGTATTTATCACTTATTAATATTGAAAATATAAAACACGCACCGACAATGAAGACGCATTGTTAATAATAAATAACAAATACGCAGGTCCTATCAGATCGGCGTACTGTACTGTATGTGTGAATATAAAATAAAGTAAACAAGTTTATAAGCAAATGTGAAATTAAACATTTAAATTTTAAAAATATTTACTATTTATATAAATAATTTTATTGATATTAGGAACATCATGAAGACAACTCGAGATGTTTTTTATGTTATCTGTTACTGTAAACCCAAGCTAACATCATACCATAAACTGCTGATATTATATTGGATGAACACTAAGAATTTTTTTTACCATCATGCTGTATTAATGACTTCATTTATGTTATGGTTAATCAAATATAATTGGTGGCCAGTCAGATTCTTAATAGAAAAGTATTATTTTATTTTGAATTTTTTGGATCAAAAATTGAATTGGATTGAATCAGAATTGGATGGTCCTAAAATATGTGAAGTGAAATGTGAAGTACTTTACAATCCAGGACCTCAGTCTACTTTTATGGATGTAGTTTTTATACATGGACTAAGAGGTGACAAACTTAAAACATGGAAACAAGGTGTATGGAAACAAGTAGTTCAGAAACCTGAACCCGTTGTTGTCAGGAGCTCAGGATTGTCGACTACCAACCAACTTGAAAAATTGGCCATAGACAAGAAGATTAAAGAGTTTACAAATTGTTGGCCTAGAGATTGGTTGCCACTAGATTGTCCATACGTTCGAGTCATAACTATTAGCTACAGTACCGATCCTTATTTGTGGAGACCTATATGGCTTAGAAAACCATTTAGGTAAGAATCTTAATTAATTTTATTGATTTTTTAATAAACGAGTATCGTATTCTATTTGTTAACACTATATTTAAAATTTACCGTAGAACTTTAATGAAAAAAAGAGTAATTAGAAAATATTTTCTAAATCTTATTACCATTGTCTATAATAAATATGTATAGTTTAAGTACATAAACAATTAATAATCCTATAAATAGTGTTGTTATACACAAAGGCAATTTCCAAGGGACTATTATTCCTACCTTATCGTAAATTTAAGTTAGATGACTTTTTATAGTTTGATATAATATGTTTACCAATCATCATAAATAAAATTACTCTCTTTCGCAGGGGCGTATTTAAACTTACTTCTAATGAGGGGGGGGGGGCTCAATTTTTTTTTTTAATTCAGGCTTAAAATTTATAAGTAAAATTTTTGGTAATATTTAAATCAGGTGAATCCTTAATATTTGTGTTTTTTTTTTTTTTACTCTAATGCCGGATCCAATTAGAATGGACTTTTGTGTAGTTCTTTTTTAACACCTATCTGTGTTTTGAAAGTTTCGCTTGGATTAGGTTAGGTGTTTTATTTGATTTTTTACTAAGTATGGATCAGAGCTTAAATCAAAATAATATATATTGTTTACCGTTAAATGGGACATTTAAACGTTTTAAGCAATTGAGCGTTTAACGCTATAAATAATTTAAACATTATTGACAATTAAAACATAACGAATTTATTAGCGTTTTGCGTTATTTAAATTAGTGTAAAATTTGAAACGTTTTCAAATTTAGTATTTAGTAATAAATACTATATAAAATAAATAACATTACATATTTTAAATATTATATTATATACGATTATATATTACTTTTAACTAGTGGTATATTGGTAAATATATTTGTATGTATACGCACTAAAAAAATATGGATATTAATACTAAAATACATTTTCTTGCTTCGCTTGATACGTTGGAAAAAATGTAACTAATCCTTTGTAACTACATGTTTATAATTTCTATTAAGACTATAAAATATAACACCACAAGATATACATTTGCAGCGCATTATAAATTACAAGATGCAGATTTAAGAACCATGGGCTAATTGTTCACTCTCCATACTATTTTATTTATTGTTATTCACTACAGTTAACAAAATAAACGTACACTGTAATCTTTAACAGCTAAATATTTCAGTCAATTTCATGGTTCATAATAACTTTTTCCAATGAACTATTCAATTATTATTAGTTTTTTTGTTTTATAGTTATATTAGAAGCGTATACCCGTAAAATAATATTTTACATTAGGTATACGCCGAAAATCGAAAATCTGCTGATGTGTTTGCGTCGTATACCCGCGTATACGTACCAATACACCCTTGTCTTAACCTCTCCAAAAATAAAAAATTAACAACAATTCTTACATATTTGCAGAATTGGGTATATTAAACATTCACAGGGAAGTTGAAATTACTGTTGATGAAGTGATAGAGGAGTTGGCCAAAAAAATCGATACAACTGGAATTTATTTTATAACAATACTTTATAATATATAATGCTAAATACAATATATAGGTACATATATATAATATTACATAAGACTTTACGATTATTACATTATATATTTAGTTCAACTTCCTCCAAAAACTGTATAAGGACGTAACTATTACAATATAATATAAAATATATATTAATTATGTATAAACTGTGGATCCCCTCCAGAAAAAATTGAAAATACACCACTGCCTGCCTTTGACGATATTTTCTTTTTGTAATTCTCATAACTCATAACTTATAAATAAAGCAATCATATTTGTTGTATAACAACAATAAAATGCACATACCACGTAAAATATGTATTTATTGTCAATTTATAACTTATGTATGGTGTGTATTACTACTAATATTTCATCGGTGTTTACCGAAATTATTTTTGGTAAGGCAGGCCTACAGGTTCCGCGCCGACAATATCCGACGTATTTTCAGAAAGCATATTTATAAATTATAATTGTTAATGCTTATTTATATATTATTAATTGATAAATTTATTGCTGTTTTAAATATCCTTTTTATATATATATATATTATTTAGATTACATAGTAATTTAAGTCAATTTTACAAAAATAATTATGTTCCAAGTCTATTTTACTGATTGATATAAATATTTTTTGATGGCAATTTCTTTTAGGTTTCAATCGTTAATCGTTTTCTGTTATGTTATTAAATATTAATTTTAATCGTTTTTCGTTTCTGTTTTGTTAACTGTTATCGATTTCAATCGCTTTTTGAATAGTTTAACGTTATACTTATAACGTAATAAAAACGTTTTGGTGCCATGGTATGGACACTAAATATCGTTATAAAATGATCCACATTAAAAAAATTTGAAATGTTTATCTCACATATGATTGATTCCTTAAATACGAATTCAGGGGGGCGAACGCCCCCTCACCCCCTAAAATACGCCATTGCTCTCTCGACAAGCTGAAAGTTGTATTATATTATATTCCCACTGAAAATAATATAAACTGATAGATAATTGATATTAAATACACTATAATATTTAACATTAAAATATGATATTCTTTTAAGTTATTAATTTTTGTCTGAAATACTATGCACTAGTATGGTTGCCAACTAGTGATGGGTCGAACTGTTCAAATCTCGAACCGAACCGAACCCTTGATGTTCGGTTTGGTTCGAAATTCGAACTTGGCATGAAAAAAAAATCGAACCGAACTATCGAGCATCTTTTACTGTTCGAAAATCGAACTTGAAAATATTTGTCAAACCAGACTTACTGGCCACGATGGTTCGAAAACCAAATATTTGTACAATTCATCAAAAGTTATTTTTGAAAAAATAAAATTTGATAATGATTATTTAGAAATAATTAGACTATTGGCAATGGAAAGTGATAATCTGTAAAGGGCACGTTATGCATTATTTATAGTAATAACACTATTATTATAATAATAATGTTATTTTTCCAGTCGCATGTATACATCCATCTTCCGCCAACCAAAACATTAATAAGTTGTTTATCGCCAATAGAGGCAGTGTATCTACATTCATAAATTAGCTATTTTTGTTTTTATTATATTTATTATAGAGGTTAAAATCTATTTTAGGTAAATCCAGTGCTCTAATTGGGGGGGGGGGGGGGGGGCGTGGGGGGACGGAGCTCCTCTACTTTATTTTTTTTTTGCGTACCCCAACTATATTTTTTCTCCGAAACGGGGGGACGCCACGGTCATCCTAATTGATGTCTAATTGAAATTATCTAAAATTTAAATGTATTGTAAATAAAAAAATTATTTAGACTTAAAAGTTAAAATGTAGAATAAGTAATACGAAAACTTTTTTTTTTTTTTTAAAGAAATACAATCTGTACACAATAATTACAATAATCAAATTTGATAAAATAAAAAGAACAAAGTAACATGAATATCGTGTTGAGGAAGAAAGAAGTAATACCTCTTTTTATAGGCACAACTAGAGTTCAATTTCTGGATGGGCTGAATTTTAATGATATCAGCGACCCGTGGAGGCTTCGTCCCCACACCCCCAATATTGATTATCAAAATTAACATTTATATTTATATAAATTAGAAGTCCTTACGACCTTACCCATAGTCGTTAATAATTTATTTCGAAGTAAAATGTTGTCACTTACCTAATCACTTATTACTTACAGACTAGCTACCTAAATAAACACGAATAATAAGGATATACATATATAATCAATGAAATATACAGGTCATAGCTATTACATTTTTATTATAAAGCTTAATTAAATTAACAATATTTTTTTATTTTTTTTCAACAAATTTATTTACAAATTCATTTTCTTCAAATTTGTTGGTTACATCTCTCTTTATATTTAAAATAGATAAATTTGTAAATCGATCATGGGCCATGGAAGATCTAAGCCAATGTTTTATTCGTCTCATTGAAGAGAACGACCTTTCACAGGTGTCTGAACTTATAAAAATAGATTAAACCACTTGTATAAGTTTAGAAAATTTGGAAATATTTGTTTATCGACTGCTTTAACATAATTTATATTGAAATCTTCTTTTTTTTACTATTTAAAGGTTAAATGCCATTCTAATTTCTGCTCCTAAGCTACTC
The DNA here is from genome assembly GCF_003268045.1 of Sipha flava. Lineage (NCBI taxonomy): Eukaryota > Metazoa > Arthropoda > Insecta > Hemiptera > Aphididae > Sipha > Sipha flava. The sequence goes on from NW_020271741.1 coordinate 322,757, forward strand.
TTTGAAATATGAAGTAATTTCTATAATTATAATTATTATAATTAATTAATTAGTTATCATTAATCTCTTATACAATTAAAATGTATTTATATACATGGTATTACCAAATTACCTTATAATGATCAATAAACTTCATTGAATCGGTTGTAATTTACAAAATGAACTACAACCGAACTGGCCATAGCCAAGCTTTAATCATAAAACTTATATTTAAGATTGAAAATAACACTGTCCATAGTAAAAAAAATATGTAAAAGTTTTCCAATAATTTTCTACATAATTTGCTAATGACGAATATGAATCATTTTCTGCCGCCGTGGTAGCTGTTAATACATAGCCATGAAGGCTAGTTGACTCTCTTCTGCGATGCTCTAATCCTATATTTTATATGTATTATTTAGGTTAAAAAACATAAAACAAATTATCAAAATCACAAAATATATATACCAGCTAATGGAGTTAGTAACCACATGTCATTTTCTTCAGCATAATATTTTTAGTTATTCCCATATTTTCTTAAATTCATCTTCAGATCTTAGAGTTTCAAATGTCTTAATTACACCAAAAATTACATTTTTAGAAGAACCAAGAGTTGATGTTTTATTTTGTAGTGAAACTGAATAGGCTACGGACAAAACTGGGTAGGCTTAGCCCACTCAAGCCCCCCCCTTAGTTGCGCCTATGCCTTTTTTACTAATTTAATAGGTCTCTACACCATTTATGTTTTAGTCTGTGTGGCGGGATTTTTGGGAGGGTAAGGGAGAACATGTTTGATATTAATGTATTGCTATGCGTGTTTAAATTTTGGTGGAAACGTTAATACATTGTTTTGGCTAGTTCAATAGTAATTATTATTTTTAAGTTGTTGTGCAAGGTAGAGTTTGAAACGTACCAAGGGGCTTTGGTTACTAACCTTAGCGCAATTGATTGAAAGGCCTGAATTGGCCTGATGTTCGAGGGCTTTTCTGGATCCCAGATTGCTATTCCATAAGACCAAACTGGTCTTATGATAGAATTATATATAATAAGTTTGTTTTGGAGTGTTATTTTGGAGTTTAGGAGTGGTCGAAAGATGTGAAGTCTGTTGTTCGATGTTTTTCTTTTTTCTTTTAGGTAGGGGCCTCAGGTTAGTCTTTATTAAGTGTTAGGCTTAATTACTTGATTTTGGTTTGGACAGGGATAGGGGCGTTCTTCATAATTAATTGAGGACACTCACAGGGAGATTGTTTTAACGTGAAAGTAACTTGTACAGATTTTTTTGTATTAATTTTTTTACTTTCTATTTTTTTGGCCAATTCTTCAATTTTATTAGCATGATCCTGGAGTTCAGCTGAAGCTAGAATAGGATTTGGACTGGAGGAAAGAATAGCTATGTCATCAGCGTATGTTGCTTGAAAAATGTTACTAGATTGAGGGATGTCTTATGTGAATACATTATACAGATCAGGGAATAGATCACTATCCTGTGAAACTCCAGCATATATTGAGTGAGTAGATGAAATATCGTTACCCTATCGTACGAAAAACGAACGATTTTGTAGGTAAGATTTGGTAATAAGATAGTAGGGAGCTGGCATGAAAAGTTTTAATTTGTATAATAAGCCATCGTACCAGACTTTATCGAATGCTTGAGCAATATCTAAAAAAAATCCGGAACAGTATTCTTTATTTTCGAGAGCAGTTAAGATTTCATTAGTATGACGATGAACTCGATGGATTGTTAAGTGCCTGTTTCGAAAACCGAACTGATTATTCTGTATGATATGGTTGTTTTGAAGGATGGGACGTAATTTTTTCAGGAAAGCCTTTTCGAAAAGTTTACCAAGGACTGGAAGTAAACTTATGGGACGGTATGATGAAAATAAGTGTTTAGGTTTATTTGATTTGTGTACAAATATAATGACTGCAAATTTCCAGATTTTAGGGAAGTGGGACAATCTTAGCATAGAATTATATATGTGGGTGAGCAATGATAAAGTTTTGAGAGACAGATTTTTCAGAATTTTGTTTGTAATGAGGTCATTTCCAGATGCCTTGCCTGGAGGTAATATTTTAATTATATACTGAATTTCACCAGGAGAGATGGGTTTTGCAGATAGCGAAGCTGATAGAAATTGTTGAATTTCAATAATTGTGTCATTTTCGAGATCGGTGCAGGAATGAGGCTGGAATGTTTCAGCTAATTGAGAAGTGAAGATGTTAGCTTTGTCTTTATCTGTAATAGCTAATTGACCATTTTCTTGTCGGAGAGGTGGGATTTTTTTTCTGTGTCTGTTGAGCCTTATTGTTGCTTTCCAGAGAGCAGTTATTTGGTTGCAAGGATTTAATGTATAATTGAAACTGTTCCGATTTGTGGATCTGTAGTTTACATTTCAAAAGATTTGTTAAGAAATTTAAATTTTTTTTTTATGACTAGGCAACCTAGTACTTTGCTATTTAGCTCGAGCATGATGTTTATTAATTATTATTTTATGTCAGCAGATAGGTTTTTGGAAGGATTTTAGATGAGTGGGTTGATAGATGATGAAGCTTTGATGGCTGCTTGCTGGATTGTTCGAACTATACCTTCGGCAGCATTGTCTATATCAGAATGGGTCTTAAGTGCTACTTTTAGATTAATAGTTTGATCCAGATTAAATTTGATTTTGTCCCAGTTTATTGGTCCATTAGTAAAGGAAAATCTAGAGTTTAATAGAACATCACCAATAGTCGCTTGATAGATCACAGATATTTTCGATGTAAGTATTTAGGAGATTGGGGATTTTGGTTGTATGTAGGATTTGGTTCGGAAATTAATGACAAATGGTTTTTGATCAAGGATCTATGGAGAGCAGAACCCCTTTGGTTAAAAGCTCTGCTTCCCCAAAGAGAGTGTTTGGAGTTAAAGTCACCACCAGCTATGAATGAATGACCTAATAGTTGAAAGTACCTATTGAAGTCCTCGAAATCAATTTTGTTACGCGGTGGGCAGTAGATAGAGGCAATTTTAATCGGTGTATTTTTTATTTATATGGAAATAATTGTTGCTTGTATATGAGGTTCTTGAAAGCCTAGTAGTTCATGGTTTTTTATTTCGGAAGAAATAAGTATTGCGGTGCCAGCATGGGAAGAACCATCAGGATGGTCGGTTTTGTATAGTGAGTAGCCAGGTATATTAAAGTATGTTTTTTGGGTGAAATGAGTTTCAGTTATGAGGGCTAAGTGTATTTTTTTTTTCATTCATTTTTTTTCATTCACGAAAACTTAAAATACAATAGTAATTAATAATTATGGTTGATTTAATTTATAGGTAGATACAATGTACATGATAAAAAGTATAGAGTTTGAGTTCGAGTTCGACTTCGAGTAAAATCATAATAGGTTCGGTTCAGTTCGGTAGAAAATATGAAGGTTTGGTTCAGTTCGAGTTCGAAAAAATAATTTAAAGTTCGGTTTGATTTAAAAAAATCAGGGTTCGACCCATCACTATTGCCAACTATCTTCATATATACATTAAAGTTCTTGTCACTATTATTTAAATATAGCAAATTATAATAAAATAAGTTAAATTTTTACAGATGATTTTTGTTTTAAATTGAACAATGTCGTTTAATTAATACCTCAATCCTTCCAATTCAATATCCGCTTTTCTGAATATATTTAATACTTTATTGAACCATTTTATTGTTTTCACTCACCGACCATCATGGGCGCCCAAAGGGGGGGTGTAAGACGGAGAATTTTCTCCCTTCTGGAAAAAGTTAATTGAACAGTTAATGTCAAGGTTTGCAATTGAACAATTGTGAAGATTTCAGTTTTTATTAACGACTAAAGTGTATATAATTCTGACATATTTTATTATTTGCTGAGAATACATTTCCCCGTGTGGTCCGGGGTTAGAATAGAACTATGAGCTGTTCTCCCAGTCGTAAGAGGCGATTAATAAGAACACCGGAAATCTCCCGGGATAAGGAGATCCCTCTACAAAGCCAATAGCTTTCGAAGCAGATGAGCTGCGTAGAGTAGGGCACTCTTATGCTCTTGAGTTGGTAAACCGGCTCTAAAGACGGAAGAACCACGGAAGTGGTCAATGGCATAAAGATGTAGAAGGTAGAGGACAACCACTATATTAAAGATCCTACAGGATAGTCCTTGTAAAATCATTTATGGCAATGTACAAAATGAAATTAAATTTCGGAGTAAGTACTCTATTCGGATCTCCGGAGAGGACAGTTATGAGTGTGAACAAGAATGATGAGTCAACCAGTTTCAAGCAGCCCTTAAAATATGTACCTGGAATGTTAGAATAATGGCACAAGCAGGCAAAATAGATAATACTATCAAGGAAATAAAGAAGATGAAGATAGAAATTATGGGTATAAGTGAGATGAGATAGCCTAGATCAGGGAATATAGAAAAGGAAGGATAGAGAGTATTCCATTCAGGCTCAACAGAAAGAAGATTTGAACGAGGAGTTGGGGTTATAACATCGAAGATGATGGACGAAGTGTAAAAAAACTTTATACCAATGTCAGATAGGGTATTACTTCTGCAGGTACAATCAAACCCGGCCAATATGAATATTATACAAATATATGCCCAAACAGCAGACAAAAATGAAGAAGAAGTAGAGATATTTTATAAAAATATACAAGAGGTTTTTTGTCGTCTTCCTAAAAGTAATCTTAATATTATAATGGGTGATTTCAATGCCAAACTAGGGAAAGAAATGAAGATAGCTTTTGTCGGTCCTCGTGGACTTGGAGAAAGAAATGAAAGCGTTGATCAACTAGAAATGTTTGCGGAAGAAAATGAACTTGTAGTGCTTAACACATTTTTTCGGCTTCCACCAACAAGACTCTACACATAGAAATCGCCAACAGATAAAACAGAGCAAATTACCCGCAACCAAATAAATTTTTAATTTACTTTTTGATTTTTGATTTAATTATGCCTTCCCCTGATAAATTTCCTGCGGGCGCCCATGCTGACCATTTAAATAAATTCAAAACAAATTTACCATAATTGTTACCATTAATTATACTTAATCTTTATTTTTATAACCAATGGTGTAGTGCAGGGAACACGGACTTCTTAATTTTATAATTATCTGTAATTCTCAACGAAAATCGTAGTACGTGTAACGAACAATACGTATTAACGTAACCCAGTAATTAATATTTATATTATGTAACATTTATTACATTTTGATATTCAATGAGTAAAAAAAGATGTGTTATTTGTTTAATTCACTGGTAAAAAATATATTCTAAAAGGACTTTTAGAGGACTTAAATTTTTAAAGTTTACTTGTACCACTGTTATAGATAGTATTTACTTTAATCGTGATTTGTACAGAGACCGTTTGTACACAAATCTATTTTTAAACCATTTGATAACGTTTACAATATTGTACATACATTTTTTTACAATGATTCAGGCGTGTACCCATAAACTTGTTTTGGACTACATCACTGGTTATACCTTATACAATCTTTTATTGTTATAAAATAATATAATACCCCTATCATTATTATTTATTTTAATTAGGCAATATATATAGAACCTTATGCCATTTTATTATATATAACTGTATAACTGTCTGATTATATTTAGATATATCTAATTATTTTGACTATCGACCTATACTAGTTTATTTTAAAAGAATAAAAATAAAAAAAATAATTTATATACATATATTATAAAATATGTAGGTTTTTAGCATTTATAAATTTTCATATAAAATATCCTGCATTTAATAAATGTACGATGTATAAAATATATATAATGTATTTAAATTTCTTTTTTATTAAGTAATGATATTGATCTCGCTAAATATTAATTATTAAAAAATTATAAAGTGTCTTTATTTTAATTATATATATTTTGATTAAAAAATTATATTATAATTAATAACCATTGGATAATCATTAGAATCTTAAAACCTTTTATTAAAACTAAAATATATTCTAAAATGATCTGTATTAATAAAATATATGGTTTTTTTAATTATTAATAAACTGATTTTAATAATTATTAAAATTTTCATTTTTAAATCTTATCGTTAAGTATACATTTTACCAAAAAATATTTGTAGCTAATTTTGTACTAGTATTATTTAAATGACGTAATGCTCTCACGTTAAGTTATAATTATTTGAACGATTTTGTTTTATTAAGGACAACAATGAAAGATAGAGGATTGGAGATGATATCACTTCTAAAAGATTTTCATGTCGGACACAATCCCATTACTTGGGTTGGTCATTCTAAAGGAGGATTGTTCATAAAACAAATATTAATACACGGTATTATTTACTTTAATCGTTCTACGTTGCTTGGGTATATACTTAAACATAAAAATATAAAATATATGTAATTATGTAATTTTAGCTTCTGAAAACCAGCAAACTCACCAAATAATAGCAAATACTAAAGGGATATTGTTTTATAGTGTGCCTCATAATGGATCTCCATTGGCTAACATAAAATTACCGTTGTTTGAACGATCTATAGAACTGCAAGAACTGGTTAACGGTAGGTAATAATATTTGTAATTTAATCTGTAATAGGTACATTATTATGGTATATTACTAAATAATATATTAAATCATAATTATGTTTTGTCATAAAGATACACAAGATATACAAAAACTACAGCAAACGTTTCACGAGATGATGAACAATAATAAACAAATACAAGTCAAAAGTTTTATTGAAACTAAGTTGACTTTGATGAAACTTATTTATTTAAGAATTGTTTCCATACAATCTGCAGGTACATTATACTATAAATAATATATAGTATATATTATATAGCTGAAATTGATTACCTCGCCCCGGAGATATTTTTAAAGATATAAATATTCAGATAAAACCAATAATATTATAATTTATGATGAAAAAAAAACGCAAAATCTTCGTATATTCTAATAATACCTATATTATTTTAATTTATACTTAATAATTATACTATATTAATTTACAGATACCTAAATCTACAGTTATTAAAATTAACATATTAAATAAAATAAAATATTTCCAAAAATTAATAATAACCATTCTAAATGGGAAACAAAAAAGTAAAATATGTTTAATGTGTACATGCAGCATAAATTCCAAAAAATTTTCTTTACTCAAAATGCTATTTTCGAAAATTCCATTATTATTACAGTATGGTACGAATTAGTATGGTTTTTTTGGTTATATGCTGATCAATAAATGAGTGAACGGTAATTTAATTATATAATATATTATATATATATATATATATATATATATATATATATATATATATATAT
>NW_020271741.1:330044-364746 GCF_003268045.1 Sipha flava
ATATATATATATATATATATATATATATATATATATATATATATATACAAATTCAATTACCATTCACTCACATGTACATCATCGAAACAGCTTTTATCAAAATTATGAAACAAAATATTAAGTATCAAATATTAGTATAAGATTATTAGCTTTTCCAATACATCATAAGTAGTATACATTTAAATGAACTATATTTAAATAACAAACAAAAAACATAATTTCAAAAAATGGATATATGGTTTATATAAAATATAAACTTTTGATAGATTAGCAGTTAAATTAATATAAATTAAAGTTAGTCATATTTAAAAAAAAATTGTTAATTAGGTAACTATTTGAATTAAAATCGCCATACTCTAATCTGTCCATGCGACAATACTTACTTTTAAGCTGTATTACCTACCACTAGTGAAATAGAATATGTAGAAATCAACCACATAATATGTAGAATGAATTATTTACAATCAATAGTAAATGTTATGTACAAAAATGTTCGGGTTGCCCCAGAGAAGTTAAAACCTTAAAAACTCTGCGAGATTTAAGTACTAATTTTTTACCAACTTTTCAATTTTTAGTCGTAAGTGTAAAATTCCTTCAAAGCCCTACCTTCATATTAATGTCGATGCACATCAAATATAAACAATATTAAATATCGATATATATCTGCATTCAAGGGCGCCCATATGGGGGGGCAAGGGAGGGACATGTCCCCTTCTGGAAAATGTCAAAAATCATGGAAAATTGTTTACTATGATCAGAAAATATTTATTTAAATAGAATTTAAAAATTTAATTTAATAGATGATTTATTTAGTTTGGAACATCAGGTTATCAGTTATAAATAACAATTATTACAATATATATTGCATTACTTTTATGGTAAATTGGTTAAATAATTATTATTTTATAGTCTTCCAGTCAGGGCTGGGCAGGTTAAAGATTTTTTTAACCCGTTAAGTTATTTTAAAATAATAAAGTTAAATTAAATTAAAAGTTACTTATTTTTTTTCGTTAATTCGGTAAGTTAAAAATTAACTTTGAAAAAAAAATAACTTAATTTAGTTTAAAGTTAAAATTCTATAATTTGCAAAATTAAAAAATTGCACACATATTATTTTTACGCTCAAGAAAATTACTGGGGAAATTTAAAATAATACATACAGAGGCGTAGCAAAGCCATTTTTTTAGGGGTGAAACTTAGTCCATTTGGCCGACTGACTTAAAAAAAAATGTGTATACATGTATAAAATATGTTTTATTTTTTTATTTTACAATATTGTCAGTGTTCTTACTTTAATATTAAAAATTAAAACTAATTAAACTTATTTATACTTAAATAAACTTGAGCTTTAGAGGATGAACTTTACAGTAAATAAAACAATGGATATTAAAAGTTATTAAATACAAATTCTTCTTGTTTTTAAAATTGACCATTGTTTAGCAATAATATCTATTTTAATATCATCTATTATATCTTTTTCCGAGGAAAGTAACAGCAAATCGCTTAAACGGGAGTCACTCTGGGTTGTCTTTAAGTAATTCTTTACCAATTTCAACTTGCTAAATAAACCCTCATTTCTAGCAACAGTTACTAAAGCTGTAAATAGCAAACGTACGAGAAATGGGCATAATTATTGCATGTAATAATTTTTATTATATTTTCAATTAAAAAAAAATTGTATGTTGTAGATATACCTACGCAACTAAAAATGAATATATCATGTGTAAACGCAATATTTTTATTTATTGTTGCTATAAATATCTGTACATATATTTACCAATACAACTAAAACACTGCCTAGTGCCTATAATAATAATTTATTAAATCAAAAATATAAATAAATGTATTGATTTACTTTAAAAAAAAATACGTAATTTTATTTTTAATTAACAAGGTATATTTATATTAATGATTCAATGTCAGGCCTGGCTCAAGGGGTAGGCGATATAGACCCACGCCTAGGGCGGCATTTTTCCTGGACAATTTTTATGTATAAAAAAAAATATTTGATAAAATATTTACACGTAAGGGGCGGCAAAAACTAAATTTCGCCTATGTTTAAACACTAGAGCCGGGCTTGTTCAATATTTTGACCTAGCCACAGGGCCGGCTCAATGTGGTAGCAAAATAGGCAGCCGCCTAGAGCGGCACTAGTGGGGGGGGGGGGGCGGAAAAATTCAAATGAACCAAAATAATAATATTTATAGTATGTTGAATTGTATATGTTCATTGTTCAAAATATACTAAACAAGTTTACCGAGAACGCACCAGTCATAATACTGCATGAATATAAATAAAACGGCGATAACAGTGGTACATGCATTAGTCGACCACAGATGAATACACGTTCTTATCGAGTTCAGAATTATTATGTAATTGGAAAATAATGGTCAATGACACAATTAGTCCCGGACTTTTAGCCGCCCGCCAAGGTACCTTTCCAGCCGCAGCTTGGAAACCGTACCTTAACACGTAAATAATTTTTGCTGTAGACTGTGGAGTGATAGTGATAGTGTATCAAGTGTATGAACGTGTACAATTTTTATTATAATACGTTTTTAACTGCAACACTTAATTGGTATTAATTTTGTTAAATTATCACGTTAATATTTATTGAATATGTCAGAGCAAAAACGTATACGGTTATCAGGAGCTGCATAACGAAAACAAAAATTAAAACGTGATGAAGAAATTAAAAAAAACTCTGGTTCCTTTGAAAAATATTTGAAAAAAAATAATGAACTTTAAATAATCCAGAAACACATTCTAAAATTATTTTAGAAGAATCAAATACCTTAGAAGTTACTGACAATGAAATAAACACAACTTTGAAAGAATCAAATACCTTAGAAGTTACTGACAATGAAATAAACATAACTTAGGAAGAAAATACGAGTATTAAATATAATGAGAATGAAAATAACATATCTGACCCCGGGACATGGCCAGCGATTTTTTCAGATTCATTACGACTTCAATTAGTAAAAACAGGTCCCACTAAACCAAATAAAGATTTCAAATATCCTAGAGATGCGTTAAATCGACGGTTTCCAATTTCAATTTTAAGTAAAACATTAAAAAATGGTGAAGTTATAGAACATACGTAGTTAATTTATTTTATTAAAAATGATGTTGTGTACCGTTTTTGTTGTAAAATATTATTTAGTAGTGAAAATTATGCATTGACTAAATTTAACTGTAATGATTGGAAAAACGTACACAATATAGTTAAAGAACATGAAACAAACAAAATACATTTTAATTCTTTAAAAAAATGGATGGAACTGTCTGCTAGATTAAATAGCAATCAAACCATAGATGCTGCCCATCAACGTGTATTAAATAATGAAACTCGGCATTGGCAAAATATATTTGAGCGTTTAATGGCAATCATTGAATTTCTTGGTAAACAATGTTCACCTCTTCGAGGTACAAACGATGTTCTTTACGAAAACAATAATAGCAATTTTCTCGGACTAGTACAGCTTCTGACAAAATTTGATAGTGTTTTATCAGAACATTATTAATTTTTTAAAAAAAATTTGATGTGATGAGAGTTTTGATAAATTTTTAAAAGATGCTGAAACCGTAGCTCTTGAATTGGATATTGAGGCTTCTTTTACGCAACAAACTTCTATACGCCCACGAAAACCGTGTTCTTTTCTTATGAACAACCAGATGAACCCATAATTAATTTAAAAACTAAATTTAAAGTTGAATTATACTTTTATATATTAGACATAGCTCTCAATTCTCTCGAAGAAAGATTTGAACAATTACATAACCACTGCGATAACTTTAAATTTTTGTATGATATAAGTAGTCTAAAAAGTATAACGAAAGATAACATTGTGAAAAATTGTATGGATCTTCAATTGCTACTCTCAGAAAATGAAAATGTTAGTAATTCAGATATTGATGCCATAGAAATGACAGATGAGTTAGTAGCAACATCCGAGTTATTAAAACCCAACAGTACTACATTAGAAGTGTTACAGTTTATTGTAAATAATAACAATTTTGTACCAAATGTAGCTGTAGCACTTCGAATTATTTTAACTATGCCTGTGTCGGTCGCATCTGGTGAACAGAGCTTTTCAAAATTAAAAATAATTAAAAACTATTTAAGGCCTTCTATGAATCAAAAAAGGTTAAGTGATCTTGCTACAATTTCTATTGAAAAATAAGTAATGGAAAATCTGGAATTTAAAAGTTTACTGATTGATTTTGCCCAAGAAAAGGCTCACAAAATTAATTTTATTTAATATATTTTTAATTTTTTAGTTAAATATTTGTTAATGTTAAATTAAATACATATTTTTATTAATTTATTTCATACCCAACATTCATTTTAATTTTATTATTATTATTTTATATTTTGTAAAGAAAACTTAAGTCAGTCAAAACATTTTATTTTGTTTAAATAAACAATGGTTCATAAATAAAAATGAATGTCCTTATTTTATTCAACCCCTTCCTCTCCAAAAAATTAACTATTGCATAGGGTAGCGTAAATTAGATTTGCCTAGGGTGGCAAAAAACCTTCAGCCGGCCCTGCCTAGCCAATCATTTATAGTGTGAAATATTATATTTTGTCTTTAATAAATCTATTCTATTCAATCTTAAAAATAAAGTATTAAAATTATAAATAATATTTAAAAATTACAATTTTGGCGATATGTAGTAAAATACGAAAGTCAATAATAGTCACAATGTAATCCTTAATTCTTATTACATATCATATTATACTATAAATATTATATATAAAATTACCTATAAATATATACCTAATATAAAACTAATTAATAATTTTTATATTTTTTCATGGATTTAGATCCTGGATTTGGAGATTTATACGGAGTACCCTTGGATCATCGAAATATTTGTAAACCAAAAAATCGGTGAGAAAATATTTAATTAATAAATAAATAAGTTTATTATAAAAGTATGTATAATAAAACCCTTCTTTAGTAAATATTGAAGTGAAATTTAATGTTTTCTTGTATCAAAAATATTGCATAATTCATTAATTTTTTAAAACAGTTTCATATTTTTTTTTTAAACATATTTTTTATCTGTTATATGTATTGAATAAATAAATTTAATCATTATTTTTATAATTGAAAGTATAGATAAATACAACTAATAAGTTTTTTTATCCATTTTTTAAAAAATATTAGTTTTGACACCAACATGTTCAAAGTAATAGAAGAGTAGAGTAGATATGATTAATTGATTTTTAAATACTTGAATATATGCCTCGATGGCCAATCCTACAGAATCCAAAGTATACAGAATACCAGCTGAAACAAAAGATTATTAAATTTGCATTAACATTCTAACAATAAAGTTAATAATAACCAAGATAACATTACATTTTCTTAAACCTATTAAGAAAACTATTATTGTTTTATTTTTACTTTTCATAAATTATATATTTTTACTTATTATGTAAAATATTATTTACTCAAATAATTTTATAGTATCCATATCCGCTATTGATAATATTTTGTTTCACATGAATATATTTACTGGGGAATAAAGTTATTGAGAGTATTTCCATTATTAAGTGTTCACTAACTGAGTTTTTACTTCATTATTTTAATATTTTAGAATTAATTTTATTATTAATTATTAATTATTTACATGATATTTAAAATATTAATTATAGTACAATATTATAGGAATTGTTTTTTGTATCAAGAATTGGTCAATATGATACATTCATTAACACAATTAACACCAGAAGGAACTTCATATTCTATGCATAATGGATAAGAAAAACTATGATTGTCACTAGGAATCAATACATCATATAATATAAATAACAATTCAAAATAGATGAATATATTCCAAACTCAATCATAAAATGTGTAAATAATTACAAAGTTATATTTTATTGGTTTTATTTTACCCAAAAATATAAACATTTTTAAGTTCCATTATTGTTTTTTTTAATCCAAATTTTATAAATTTTAGATAAAATCATGTAATATATTAATCATTTCTTATCTAATAATTCAATAATTGTGTTGACGCGGCACACAGGTGATGGTGTGTGTGTGCACGGTCGCGGTGCGGTAAACCGAAATTGAATATTAAACAAAAAAAACAACTTCGACTTAGGGTGACACAAAATGTGTATTTATGTGAACACACAGTTTAAGTTGATGAGAAAAAAACAATTAATAATAATAATGATCACAACAACGTCCACCGTAGAAAATATCACAATCAAAAAAAAAAGATAATTATGTGAGTCGAGAACGTGCGATGTGTCTCCGTACACGATCTCGGAAAAACAGCCCGGTTAAAAGGTGGTACCTGTCGGACGTCGTAGCGACCGCTCGCGTCCCCTGTCCGGTGATGGATGGGTGGACGGGGGTCGCTGCGGCGTTGCGTGCCGCGGAGTGGCGGTTGATGAGAAAGATAAGGACACGGTCGGCGACTGCCGTTTCGATAACGGCTGCCGCACGGGTCCGCGTCAGTGTACTTAAATTTTACTAATTATCTATAAAAAACCTGATTCTGTCACTATTTACAATGTTGAACTTGAATGTTCATGAAGTTCTTATATCAAAATTACTAGGATTACAGTAATATAATTACTATTATTATATACATGGTTGCATACTGAATAGTATTATAAGTATTATTTTGGACACGGTGGCATATTATTATGTACATAATGTAATGTACTTTACTGATAGGGTAAGTAGAGGTTCCACTCCTGTCGAGTCATGAATTATAACATATTTACTATCATAATTTTTTTTTTTATGAATATATAATATATATGTTACAGTTAAACCACAAAATCTGTCAAAACTAGTTTTAACTAGTCAAAAGTTAGTCATAACTAGTTTCCACAAATACCTTTAGCAGGATCATATTGGTGAGTTAGTATTATTTAATGAAAATCTGTAATGCTTATATTGATAGGTAAAACTAGAGAAAAGTAATAGTAATAAATCAATTAAAAAAAAAAATTTTATTTTTATACATGTAGTTTAAAACTATGATTATTTTCATTATTCATAGTTTGCGTTATATTTGTAATATTTATAATAGCAAAACATTACATAAATAGTTTTCTACACTAGTAGAAGTTGATCAATGAAATTAATTAATTGAATAAAACATTAATATCATAAGAAATAGCTTATTAATATATGTAAATAAATTAAATTATACTTTTGTAAAGCAAAAAAAGGAGATCGTGCGAAATCAAAAATAATTTAAATTTAAATAAATAGTAGGTATTGTTTTTTTCCATCACGTTTAAATAATAATTATAAATTAAAAATAAAAGATCGTCCATATTCCAAAAATCATACTGACAAAAATAGTAATTAGCAGAATTAACTGCTATAAGCAGCAACCGTTTTGATCACAGATAAAGTTTTTTGATACACAAATGACAATCTGTAAATACAATAGAACATATTAAGTAATAATTTAAAAACAATTTTTGTTTTTTTATACTTATATTTGCTGAAAATATTATGTATTTATGTAACCATTGATATTTTAATAATTTTGACAGTGAAAAGATTTATTCAAACCTTAATTAATACTTACTTTGAATCAGCTTTGCAAATAGACATGTGATTTAATGGCAATTCATAAACTTCACCCACAGATGGATCTAAGAATAAATAGTTTAGAATGAAAGAAATATAATCAAAATATGGTTGAATGTGTGTAAAATTAATTATTGTATAGTTGAATACACATTTTACATAGGAAAGCTTAAACAGTTAAACTGAAAATTATTTAACCAATTTTTTTCTGAAATATTTTTAAAGTAGTACTTTTACTGCATTTTTATCTCAAAAATAATGACTACATTACTAATATAAATTATATTACTGTTTAAAAAAATCTTGAAATAAACATTATTATTTTAAATCATTTAAAACATTTAATTTAATGATGAAGCTTACCGGCTGCATTTTTTGGTACACACAGAATTGGTACCTTTAAGGCAGTAAACTCTGTAGGAAGACTTTCAGCAAAAGTTATAATCTTTATTGGATTTTCATGTAAACATTCAAGAAAATCAGTATGAAGCTGCACTAATTTGGGAGAATCTATTAATTTAAAAATATATTTTTATATAATACTTTGAATTACATTAATGAAATAAACGAAAAGTATTTACCAGTTCTGAGTTCATCAACTTCTACTGATGGCCACAAAAAGAATCGATATGCACTGTTCAGAGTAGCCAATGGAGATCCATGATGAGGAGTACTGAAAAAGAATACAGATCTCGTCTTTTCAAAAAGCTTTCTTTCATTTGGATTTTTACTGTTACGTGCTAAAAAAAAAAAAAATTAATATTTTTTTATATTTCGAATTATCATATATTCATTTGTTAATTAAAAACAAATACCTGCAACTAACATATTTTTCACTAAAAGTCCTCCCATAGAGTGAGCCAAAAAAATTATTGGGCGATCTCCAATACCAACAGCCAGCAATTGTTTCATTAATTTATCTGTGCGACCCTCCAGAGTACGATGACTAGAAAAATGCATAATCAGTATTAGCTCACACTTTGAAAGAACCAAAAATTAACTTAAATAATAATATTTTTTTTGTTTCAGCGGACAAGATGGCAACCATTCGGATAGTGTTGTACTATAATCAACACCAATCACACGAAGGCCTTCTACATCGTTGGGTAACCAATCAGATGGCCAACATTGACTATAACCTTCATTAAGAGCTGTATTTCTTACAGTAGAGTTACTCCTAGAGAAAAAAAGTTAAATTTAGTGCAATTTAAATAAATTATAAAAATAGAGCTATACCCATTTAATGAATATGGCCCATTTCCTTTTGCGTTTTCTCTTTCTGGTATATCATTCAAAACAAATTCAAAATTGCTTCCAATCATATCCCATTCTCTAGCTTTCACTTCTTTGTAACTATCTAAATATTCTTGCATATCTTCACCACCTGGTATTTTTTTGGTTGCAGTAGTTAAAGAATTATGAGATTCTACTTTATTACTCATATCTATCATAACATGTAATACATAATTAAAATACAGTTTTTGTTAGTTTGAGGTCTATAAATTAAATTACATGAAATTAATGAACAATCTTTTGATTAAGAAATAAATAAATAATAAAATTTTTTTTTTCTACAAATAATACAAATAAATATTAGAGAAAAAATTACAATGCATACAGTAAATACATTAAATGTGAAAGCATTATATTTGAAAGTCATAAATTAATTAATTTTTTATAATCTTCTTCAATTAATAATCATTATTCAAGAACAATTGAGAACCTACTACTAGATATCAACCTAAAATATAGACTTAAGATGACTCCGAACAGCCTAAGGGTAGAACTAATAAGCACTAATAACCTATAGGGATATCGAAAATATAAGAAACTGTAGAGTGCAAATTCGGTGACATACAAGACAATGAACACAAAATGCAAAAGGAATGAACTCTTCAAGGAACCAAAGACCCAGGTTATTAAGCTGATAAACTATTTGTTTAAAAAAGAAATATAACATTGTTGAATAACACAGAGAAGATTAATAATTATTGAATATTTAAATATACTAGATAAATAAACTTACCAAAAAGACCAAGAGGTTCATTTTTCATTAAATATTTTTCCCGCCATGAAAAGCTAACACCACCCAAAAGGCCATGTACAAGAACTATATCGATTTTAGTATCTTTCTGACATCTATTTTTTGGATGTAGTAAGACAGTTTGCTTTCCAAATGAATAATTTCCATTGATTGGATCTTCATCATCCATATTTAACAGAGTTCGGTTGGCCCAGGATTGAATTCTAAAATTTTGATGGGTTTTCCAATTAAATAATACACTGATCCATCCTAAATCATTGGAAAATAAATTAAAACTTTATAAAGTTAATAATAAATGATAATGATGAACATCAGTCTTTTAATGTTTTCTTTAGCAAAATAAATAAATAAATCTTCAATAATAAATATAAATTACAAAAATATGTTTGCAAAATCATACCAGTCAAAAAAATATCTTCAATTAGATTTTTGTTCAAAGATGCAACGGATAATAATTTCCCGATTTCTTCCGCAACCTCTTCATCATATTTTAAATATTGATATAAAGCCATTAAAATTTGTAGGCCTCCTAACTTCACCATATCTATAGAAAATGTTACCATTTCTTCAAAATTGTAAATTATTTTTAATTAATATAACATACCCGAAACTGCTTTTTCATTATTACAATGGTGACGTAAAGCATTTAAGCTCAACTGTAAAATGTTATCATTGTCAATTTGGATATTTCTAAAATTAGATGGTATATCTTCTGGGTGGTAATAATCATGGTGTTTATCCTATTAAAAAAAAAAAAATGAACATACAAACATACATAAGACAAATTTTATTAAAATTATTTTGAATACTAAGAGGGCATTGTATTTTATATTTTTAAAATTTTCATTTTTGCTTACTTCAAATGCATGAGCCACAAAGTAAGATAAACATTTATGTTCATTTAGTGTATTTAATTGAATCAACAAATCACGAATTTTTTTTAAAATCTCCTAAATGAAAATGAATTTGATTAAAATTCATGTACAGTAAAATAATTAAAATTATTAAGACTTGTACATCTTTTGTCCAATTTATTTTTCTAGGAGGAAGAAAGAATTTTGGATTTGCATTGGCCGATCGAGCTAAACCAACCAAAGTATGTGCTTGACTCATTTGTGCTAGATGTTGAAAATCAGAATCTAAAATAAAAGCAATTAACATATTTAGAAACTATTAAACAGGAAAATATGGAATCACATTTAGAAATATTTACCTTTTAGATGAACCATAGTTGTAAGTCGTTGAGTAGCTGCCCAAGCTAGCTTAGAATTTTTGCATTTGTTGATCATTTCTAAAAGTTTCCAGGCTTTTCTATGTTTGAAATCATTCCATTTCCGTAAAAAAAATACAGGAGGATTTGTTGGCTGGATTATGCTGTGGCTATCAATGATTTGATACTCATCGAGTTCTATGCAAATTTTAATTTTAAGTATTTTAGATATTAATCATTAATAATCATAATAATCATTTGTTTTTTTCTAATTCAGTTAAAATTATAAGATTACTAGAAAAGACATGCGATTTATGTTATGTTAATCCTATCAATATAAGAAAAGTAAATATTTTTACTTAACGATGATTACTATAAATAAATAATTGCATTAGTTTTTAGCACATAATGAACTTTTTTCAATATATAATAATGAAAAGTTCAGTGAAATATTATAAAAAAATTAAAATGTTTGAAAAATAAATGTTTTAACTGTAACAATGACTAATGATTTAACGAATATTTTTGTTTATCTAACAATTTATGATATACAATTATAATCATAAATAATAATTTACTGATGTGTCATAAGTATTTTATATAATACTATTAGTCTATTTCTATCAATAATTTTTACATTACAACTCATTGAAACCATAGTTCCTAGGTTCAATTATATTACAATTATATTACATTATGTAAAACATTTAATTTGATATAATCCATATTCCAACTCTTGTTTCAAAATTGTCAAGCTAATGATAAGTATAAATATTATAGTTACAGAAGAATGAAGATACAACACATTTGCCAAGTCATTATTAAAATGTTTTATCTTTCTATTTTCCAATTAATAAATCTAAGTCCACTTCTAATTTAAATTAATCACCAAGGTTACAAATCATTTAAAAAAATAGGCTAATGGATTAGTACTTTATATTATTTAATGCAAAATGTTGATATTTTATAATTTAATTGATTTCTACGTTATATGTTTTCTAAATTACTCATGAGTGTTATTTAAATGCTACATAAGAGATCTAATGGGTTTTAATACATATAATTTTTAACCACATTAAAAAATTCTAGAACAGATAAATAGATATGAGATGATGATGTCAGTAATATTGATTCTAATAACATTTATTTTGCTTAGCAAATTCATTCTGTATCTTTACCAGTGAACGCTGCTTTATCAATGAAAACGTATTCTGGAACTTTGTAGTTGAGGAGTATCGGGTCTTTTTGAACACAACGTTCGATGGCCAGTACAGTTTCGCGTACCTCATACGCAAGCCACCCCAGGCCGCCAGTGAATACGCAAAAGGCAACAGATTCAGTAAATAGACGGATACGCTTGCGGTTGCGCAATACGCACCCTGAAAATTTGGCTAGTGCCCTGTGAAACTCGCTAAACGGCATCGATTTGAAGAATAAGTACGTCTGACTTAGCATGTCGTCCGTCGCCGATTGGACGCTGACATCATCACTGCAGACAACTGACCAGCAAGAGATGTAGCCATCGACGAAATAACAAAACTTACGTTTAATGTATGGTACACAACGTTAAACGACGATGACTGCGAGGAAAAAGACAATAATTCTTCACCCGGTTACCAGCGACTGCGGACAAAGTATTAATAGTAGTAAAGCACAGGTAATGGTGAACGATAATAGACTTTTTAGACTTTTGGAGGACAAGTATATGGTAGGTGAGATTAACAGGTCTTAGTACTCGGGGTCCTAGATCGGAAGTAAATAGGAACAATGGCTTCGAGGAGGAGTACTCATGAAGAATATGTAGAAATATATAGAATATATAGAAGAAGAAATACGAACGATGAACGAACAGCGAACGTCTGGTAGCAGGAAAACTTTGTCGTCCGATCCATATTCATGACGTCAATATGATAGAGCTGATAAAGAACGTACGACTATTGTTTGCATCGATGAAAACGGCCGAGGTAAATAACAACATAGGAACATCCCAACATTCTTAACGACCGCTGCCAATTTTTGTCATCCCGTCGTCACTTGGCGACGTAGCGTCAAAGCAACAATACAACGTTATCACGGACGCGACTGATGTTTTTGTTTACACCGTCCGAACCGATAACAGGCCCCGCGAGATAACGATAACATCGCGTCGTCCGAATATGACGTTCGGCTGTTCCCGTCGTCGCCGTCGCATCGGGTCGCAAGTGCCGCGGCGTCTCGTGCTCCTCTCAACAGTTGTGCGTTATTTATTTCCATTTGTTTGTCTCGCGTTCACTACCTACTCAAGCTTTTACGTCGTTATTGTTACCGTTCCATTTTTTCGTCGTGAGGCGTGGTCGCGAAGCCGTGTCACGAAAGCAGTTAACCCAAGCGACACGGTAACGGTATTAACGGCCGGCCAGATTCTCGTCGCCGAACATCCGCCCTGGTGGTGCACTGCCGGCCGGCCATGTCTGCGTCGAGCGTGACAGGCAGCTTCGATCATATCGTCGACTCTGACAGCATGATGCTGTTCGACTGGAACGATATCAAGGATGAAATCAAGCCCAAATACTTGGTGGACATCGACGACAACGAGTGAGTATTGAAATGTCTCGTCGACTTAAACGTTACAAGAGCAGTTATGTACCAAACCTTTGGGAACACTAAATGTTGTGTCACCAACTATCATTTAAAATGTTCAACTGAGGAGTTTTATTTAGGTACCGTTTTCTTATACTTTTGTATCCTCTTTATTGGACACTATTTCATGAAACAGATACAATATTATCATGGAAACCAATGATTAAAACTATTATACGAACCTAGATGTTATATTACCTACAGTATTCATTTTGTAAAGAGGAATATCACTTGTTCGATAAACGGAGTATTTATAAGTAGGCTTAAAAAAGTATCGTTACTTGACAAACACTGACCGTTTTAAAATCAGCTTATATTTTGAGTGTTATCAAATACTGTCCCTTTGTATTTATATTTTTATTTTTATTTAGTTTTGTGAATATTTAAATTTAAAAAATATATTAACTAGATCAGAGCACATAAACTTCATTAGATGTAACTAAACCGTGAATTCTTCCAATAGTCCTTTATCATCTGAAATTATTCTATGGTATCTTATCCCATGGTACATATGTAAAGTTTTAGTGGAGCATAAAAAAAAATTGTGTATATTTATACTTAAAATAATAATGATGATATTATTAAAATAAGAACTCATATTATTTTTCCAGGAGGAGGCAAGTGCCTCTTTCGCCTAATAATTTTTTTGTATGTTTTTTTTTTCTTATTCTTGTCCATTATTTAAAACAAGTGGAGGCGCAATGTTAAAAGTTCTGGTCCTCATGTAACCTTAATATCTAAAAATCTCACTAATAATTAAATAATACAAATTGTTATTGGTGTGTCCTTATTTTGTATATACTTTATGACTATTCAGAAAATCAAAATAACTCACTTGCCTATTCTATAACAAATTTGCTATGAAAATATGAAAACCTGAAAACATGGTATTTCTAATCCAACACACAAATCATCACTTTTTGAGTTCTGTAAGTTTTATATATTTCTATGTTGATCAATAATAGTGTTAACATTGAAAAAAAAATGTACTATAAATCATTTCTAGAGCCCTTTGATTTATTGTTTAAATATCCCAGTATAATTCCATTTCTATAAGTACTCAATTATGTTAACCTGAATTTAATGTACAAATAATGTTCTCACTTTTATTTACTTATATACTCCTTTAGACTTAATATTATATTTGTTCCAGGTTGTTTCCAAAATATGATGAAAATGTATTTGAAAATATACTTGATGAAGAGGTTATTGAACACAAAGATATTAAAGTTGAAGAGTGAGAATTAATTATTATTATTATAATTTTTTTGTTTTATCAATTGTATTAAATGACATTTATTTCATATTGTTATATATTTTTAGATTTATCATTTTTAATGAAATTCCAACTACTCCGAATGTTGTTGAACAAATTGAATTTAAATGCACTGTTTGTTCAAAAAAATTTGGTCATTCTGTGGATTTGAATCGACATAAAAGAATTCATACAGGGGAAAAGCCATTTAAATGTGAAAATTGTCATAAAGCTTTTACTCAATCATCACATTTAATTGCTCATCGTAGAATACACACCGGTGATAAACCATATAAATGTGACTTATGTGATAGAGCTTTTGTAAATTCTTCTCAATTAACAACACATAAGAGAATGCATTCAGGAGACAAACCTTATAAATGTCCATCATGTGATAAAGCATTTGCTAGTTCTTCAAATTTATGTGCACATAAACGGACTCATATAGGTAATAAACCGTTTAAATGCCCAGATTGTTTTAAAACATTCTCAGAAATGTCTCATTTAAATCGACACAAAATTATACACACAGGGGAAAAGCCATTTAAATGTGATTTGTGTGATAAACCTTTCGCTCGGTCATCAGATTTATTAAGACATAAGAAAGCGCATGCTGGTATCACACCATATAGTTGTGATTTTTGTAACAAAGCTTTTGCTAGTAGATCAGATATGATGAGACATCAAAGAAGGCATACCGGTGAAAAAATATATAACTGTAAGATTTGTTTAAAACATTTTGCTGATTATTCTACAATGGTTAACCACCATAGAACACACACCGGAGAAAAACCATTTGTGTGTAAGTTTTGTGAGAGATCTTTTGCCTATTCCTCAAGTTTGATTGCACATAAAAGAAGTCATACTGGAGATAAACCATTTAAATGTGTAGTTTGTCAGAAATCATATGCAAATTCTTCAAATTTAGTTGCTCATCTATCTGTTCATACTGGAGAACAACTCTTCAACTGTAATGTTTGCCAAAAGTCATTTGCTAATTGGTCTAATTTATCTAAACATAAAAAAATCCATGAAAAACGAATACCATATGTGTGTGACTTTTGTGACAAGAAATTTGATGATGTACTTGAAATGGTCAAACATAAGTCGACCCATTGGAATAATATAGCTGAAGTTTATTCTATTAGTTCTTTTGGTTCTTTTGATAATAATACTATTTATACATAATATGTTAAACAATTTAAAGGAACTGTGCATCTAAGAAATATTAAAGTATATTTTATCCTTAGAAGTCATTGATTTAAGGTGAATTATTGTTCTGTTATCAAAACATCACTTAGTTAATAAAAATTCTTTCATTACATTTTTATTAAATCAATATTTAAACAGGAGTATATTTTTTAGTGTTTATTTTTTAAATTTGATTGATGAATCAAGTATGAACCACTTTATTATGTTTTTTTATTTTTTATATAATTCCGCAGATCTCAAAACCATTTGATATTAGATTGTTTGGTTTGGTAGTACTGTAGTTTTATATTGGTTTGCTTTTTGGATACACATTGGGTGAGGAAGCGTTGTCGGTTTTTTCTCTCTAGGCAGTCTTTCTGTCTTGAAAGCGAAACTGCTAGTGACTGGATTTAAACTGGCCACTCTACTAATCCTGCTTTACCATGACACTCTTGAATTTTTTTATTATATCATCTAGTAAGTAATTTTAATAAAATAATTAAAACAATTTAAATATATTTATTTAATAGTTTTACAAACTTAAATCCTAAATCCATTAATTGTACTATATTATGATATAGTATTTGATAAAACTATTTCTAGATATTACATGGTTGTATATGTGTTAAAAAAATGTACTTTATTATCTATTTTAGAAATACTAATTCTAGTAAAATCCTATATCAATTACAATTCTGAAAAATTAGAATTTATTAAAACATTTGTACTATTTAAAAATGTATAAAAACAATAGGTATTATAATATTCAAAAATGTTTAAAAAAAGAGCCTACTTATGTATATTTTAATTATTTAACCTAACCTAAGTTATAATCATAAAATTTGATTATCTTATTTATAATGATCAAAAATAATATAATTTAGATTCAAAATATTTTATTTGCATTTAACTATGAGAACTACTGATATGAAAATATTTCCTCATCTTAGACTTTATTCAAAACAATAAAATTATGATGTACGACAAAGCTAAGGAGGTCAGTACTTTAAAATTACTAAAATAGTTTTATTGTTTAGTAACTAGAAACAACTATAGTTATAATAAATTTAGATATGTAGTTATTATCATAATGTAAATTAAATAGTTTGAATAACTGTATTGCCTATTTTAATTATTTGTATGTATATATTAAATATTATTTTTTTAATAAATTTAAATAAATAAAAACTAAAATGGTTAATTATTTTGTTTACCACTTGTACATTATCTGCAGTAAAGTATATATTAAATGTTTTATGCAATTTGTTATATCTAATAGGTAGGTACCAAATTGATGAAATGGATTCGGATCACAGTCTGTGATGGAAAGTGTTCGCCACTCACGAATCGCAACATAGTATGTTGAACATACTATATAGGGGGTCCCAGTGGCGTAGCCAGGATTTTTAAATAGAGGGGGGGGCCAACCACTTTTTTGGATAAGTAAGGTAAGAGAGGATATGAGAATTCACCCTTAACCCCCCCCCACAATCTACCACCAAGTTTGTAAACGTAATTCAAGCATTTTATCAAGTTATCGTTCAGACCTCGAACCGAACGGTTGTGCGCTTCGTTTAGAGCAATTCATATCATTTTTCCAGCTAATTAAGTTCATAGTCCATACTATATGTTTTGAATTTAATTACTCATTATAACAAAATCGATTTACATAATTAAAATTTAACTAAATTATCATATTACACATTAATTATATCCAATAAATCATGCCTATGTGTAGCAGCTGTACTACAAATATAATAAAAGCACCTTCTGTAAATTGTAATGATTGTAAACAGTTTTGGCATGCTAAATGTCAAAAACTCAACAAGGAAGATGCAGATTATATAAAAGAAAGTGGTACCATTTGGAGATGTGACAAATGTACTGCTGAACGAAGAGCATCACTTCAAATGGAAAATAAGATAACAGAAGAAAATACAAATTTATCAGAGATAAAAAGCATTATCTTAGAATTTAAAGATAGTTTCCAGAATTTCAAAGATGAGTCCTATAGTAATTTCAATACTTTAAATAATAAAATAAATATGATCGATCAAATTTTGACTGAAAATAATCTCTTAAAATCACAAATAAACCAACTCGAAAACAAAATTGAAATAATGGAACGCCGCTTAATAGCCAACGATGTTGTCATCGATGGAATACCGGAAAATAAGTTGGAAAACTGCGCTGAGTTAGTACAACAAATTGGTAAAGAATTAAAAATAAACATAGATAAAACTTTGATAAATGACTGTCACAGAATTGGACCTATAAGAAATGGTGAACACCCGAGAAGAATTTTGGTAACTTTTATGAGTCAACAAGAAAAAGTTCAAATTCTAAAGGCTCGCCAAATTAATAGAAACTTTTCTACGAAATATATTAATATCCAACCTGACAAACCAATCTATATAAGAGAAAATCTAACTTCCAAAGGTAATAAAATGTTTAAAGAAGCCAGAGATCTACGTAAGCAGCTCAATTATCAGTTTGTATGGACAAAAAACGGCATCGTCTTCTTAAGAAAAAATGAAACAGATAAAATCATACGTATTGATAACGAGGATGTTATACAAAGTCTCAAATCTTAGAACAAACATTTAAACGCTACAAATTCCAATTAGTAAATATAAAAATCA
Source organism: Sipha flava (assembly GCF_003268045.1). NCBI lineage: Eukaryota > Metazoa > Arthropoda > Insecta > Hemiptera > Aphididae > Sipha > Sipha flava. The sequence continues at coordinate 348,589 of NW_020271741.1, forward strand.
ATTACATTTCTATTACATGTTTTTTCTATTTATCCAATACTGTTCATCATATTTATTATACATATCCAAATTTACTTCATATATTTAGTTTAACCAAATTCGAAAATGTACTTATATATTATATATACTCACACACCTATTTAATCATATTATTATCTGTTATAACAACAAGCGCTCATTCATGTTATCATCCAGGGTATTTTCTGCGAATTTATTTTATCAATTGCTATTCTCTTTACAAAAGTACAATGTTCCATAACCCAATTAATTGCTTTATGATTCAATTCCAAATTATAAATAAAATTAAATACAATGATTAATTATAACACTGATTGTACATTAGCTCTAGATAATATTAATGAAGTAAACGTAATTGAATGTCTATGTGATAAACTTGATGCCATAATTTATAGACGAAACGCGATTAACATACTGTCAATGAACATCTGTAGCATTCAAAAACATTTTGATGAACTGTGCACTGTTTTAGATAGTATAGAAACTAAATTTGAGGTAATAATCTTAACCGAAGCCTGGCTAGGTCTAGATAATATATCAAGTAATAATTTTCAAATGAATGACTACACTGTACATTCAACTGAGCTTAATAAAAATAAAAATGATGGTATTATAATTTATTTAAAAAATACTTTAAATGATATTTATGTGTCAGAACTAAATACTCAAAATTTTACATCCCTAGAAGTTGGTTTTAAATTTGCTAAAATAGCCTTCTTAATCTATCCAATTTATCGGTCACCTAATGGCCATGTTGAAACTGCTTTAAAAGAATTAAATGATACAATATTGCATGACTCCACTTTAAAAATTGCTAAGTTTAAAATTATACTAGGAGACTTAAACATTGATCTACGTAAACCGTCAAAAAATAAAGAATACTATTTGCTATTGATGGCACGATTTGGATATTTACCCTTAATAGAAAACATCACTAGACCCTCTTCAAAAACACGTATAGACCACATATTTATCAAATCAAAATCTCTTAATAGTTTATTACCAATAGTTGTTCATTCTAACATTACAGATCATTATCCGACTGTACTTAGTATAGGAAACATATCTGATAACCGAAACAATAGACCAAATCCCTTAAAATTACTAAAAATAAATGATGATAAGTTAACTGACCTTATTCAAAACTACAATTGGTTAGAAATATCTGAAATTTACGATGTAAACGAAGCTACTCATTATTTTATTGAATCTATAAATAAACTTAAAGAACATGCTTCTTCAACAATATCTATTTCTTCTAAAACTAAAAAATTAAAGCCATGGGCCACAACTGATATTATCAACTCTATAAGACATAGAGATCGACTACACATACAGGTAAAAAAATCCCCACATAATCTAAAATTAAAAAATTACTACTTAAAATTTAGAAATAAACTAACAAATTCAATAAAAGAAGCCAAAATAGCATATTTTAAATTAGAACTAAAAAATTCAGGTAATAATATAAAACTTAAATTCAGTAAATGAAAATACCATTTAGGCGACTAGTCAATCCAGCCAAACGATTCATAATATCTAATGCTCACCCAATTATACCGCATGACATAATCACTGAACACCTATCATTCAATATTAAAACATTATCTCCAATATCATTCTTAAAAGCCGGTTTCCAAGACGAACTCTCACACATAAGTAGTTTTAGGCGACAGATATATATACACCCAGATGATATAGAAAAGGTACCCGGATCGTTAATAGTTAATTATGATAATACAGACTTCAGAATATTCTTAACCGATGATACACTCACTTGTTACCTATGCAAACAAACCGGCCACACATCCAATTACTGTAAAAAAGAATTAAACTCTACAAACACTACCATAAATATCACACAAAAAGCAACAACAGAAGAAAACACCCCCATCACTTCTTCGAACTCTACTCAAGAAAATAATAAAATCGAAGAATATGTTAACGACATCCCTAAAAACAGTCACAATCTAAACACATTAACTCAACCCAATACTACTAATACTACCACATGTCTACCCAATATACAAACCAAAAGATCTCCTCCATCATCAAGCTGCCCCTCATTACCTGCAACCCCGCATTCACCCGAAACATACCCAAACAACGAAAATCGTGATCAGTCCAAAAATCTAATAACTAAATTGATTGAATCCAAAAATACCAAGGGGAAACTCATAGAACCAAATAAAAAACTCAAAAAAAGCAATTCACTTGAAAATTTAACAACTGAAGACATTCTTAAATCCATCCAAAATATATTTTCTAAAAATGACGAAATTCCAATGTCATTTTCTCAATTCAATTACATATTAGAAAACTTCTCAAACAAAGCTATAAACATTCATACACTCTGTAATGAAATCATGGTAGACATATCTACAGTATCTACAACTATTGAAATAGTTAGGCCAATGATAAAAGACCGGGCACTAAAAATAAAACTTACTAAATTATCTAATTTATTATTCCAATCAACACCTCAAGAATAAGAACATATTAATAATAACCAAAAATAAAACAAAACCCTAATATTAACATCCACACACTATGTAATGAGATTAGTTCTAACATCTCTGAAATGCTAGATTTAGTTGAAAAAATTCGTCCACTAATCACTGATCGTGCAATTAAGTCCAGACTTACTACAGCATCTAACCAATTGTTTAAAACTCTCCCCCCAGAATAAGCAAAATCAGATCAACAATAACAATCCCATTTCTCTATACTATCAAATATATTTGTAAATAATATTTTTTTTTTTCTTTCTTCTTTCCTCTTTTAATCAACATGTCTTTAAATATTATACAATGGAACATAAATGGACTAGTTAAAAAACTAAGCAACATCCAAATACTAAACCACAAATATAATCCTATACTTCTCTGTCTTCAAGAAACCAACCTCAGAGATACTTATATTCCATCAGTGAAAAACTATAATCTCTACTACTCAAACCGTACAATATGTGATAGAGCTAGTGGTGGAGTGGCCATATTCGCTCGTTCTGACTACCCTACTACACAAATACCGATACAATCCCCTCTTAAAGCAATCGCTATCACTATTCAACTTGAATCCAACATCACTATTTGTAACCTGTACATCCCCAATCAAAAACCATTCTCGTCCTCAGATATAGAAAATTTAATTCAACAACTACCTCACCCTTTCATACTCGTAGGTGACTTCAATAGTCATAGTGAAAACTGGGGATCGGAGAGAACCGACCTCAGAGGTAAAGAAATCAACAAAATCCTAGAGAATGAGAATATAATCCTTCTTAATAATGGAGAACACACCAGACTTAACCCGGCTAACGGCCTTTTTTCAACTATTGATCTCTCACTTTCAAGTCCAACATTAGCTCAGCGAATCTCATGGACAACCCTAGTCGAGATATACGACAGTGACCACATCCCTATAAAAATGGAATTACTAACGCATAAAACTTCACCCATCAAAAATCCTCCCAAATGGAAAGTCAAAAACCCTAACTGGAGTCTCTTCACACAATTAATCGAAATTAATTTATCTAGGAACCTTCCTCCAAGGGACTGCCCAATTGATACAGATGTCACGCACATAACTGAAACAATAATCAATGCTGCCAATTTATCAGTAGGCAAAACCAAAAGTTCAACAGCAAAACCTAATGTCCCTTGGTGGAACTCTGAGATAAAAGAAACAATCAAAAACAAAAACAAAGCTCTAAAGGCCTTCCAAAACTCGGGAAAAACTGAAGACCATATAAAACTAAAGCAACTAAGGGCGAAGACAAAATATCTTGTTAAAATTAGTAAAGAGAAATCATGGAAAACATTTACTTCAAGCATTGCACCCACAACCGACACAAATATAATCTGGAGTAAAGTTAGATCCCTATGTGGGCGCAGCAGAGAAAAACACACACACCTAATCATTGAAAATACACTACACACTAAACCAAATGATGTGGCCAACCTTCTCGGAGCATCTTTCCAAACCATCTGTTCCGACGACAACTATGATAACACCTTCCTCTCTAACAACATACAAAATAGGAATAGTCAGTATATCTCAAACATTTCTCCCTCGTTACAAGACCAGATACATCTTAACCTTCCAATCTCTCTAAACGAACTAAATTGGTCACTGAACAAATGCTCTAGTTTATCACCTGGTCCTGATGATATCCCCTACATCTTCTTGCAGAATCTACCACTTTCAGCACTCTCTTACATTATCCACATCTACAACAAAATATGGAACTGTGGTAGGTTACCCAAAGCTTGGAAACATTCAATAGTGATCCCGATAGTAAAACCAGGAAACGACAAGTTCAAGTCAAACAGTTATAGACCCATCTCCTTATTGAATACCATGTGCAAACTACTTGAAAAGATCATCGATACTAGACTGCGGTGGTTTCTAGAAAAAACAAATTACTTAACTCCTCAACAAAATGGCTTTCGAAAACATAGGAGCACCTACAACTCTCTACAAGAGATCCAAGGGAACATCGAAAAAACTTTTCATAATAAACAAGCATTAGGTCTAGTTTCTTTAGATATAGCCAAAGCCTACGATACAACCTGGAGACCAGGTATACTTAAAAAACTACAGAACATCCTATGCAATGGCAACATGTTAAACTTCATAAAGGACTTTCTATCGGATAGGACATTCCAAGTTAAAATCAATAACCATCTATCTTCCATCTTCAATCAACAAAATGGTGTTCCCCAAGGCTCTACTATCTCAGTTACATTATTCCTCATCGCCATAAACGACATATGCGAAAATATTAATTTTCCAGTTCAATCCACTCTCTTTGCAGATGACTTAAATATTCTCTGTAGAGGAAAAAACCCAAATTCCATCCAACTAGCATTACAGAATACAATCAACTCATTAACCCTATGGTCCTCTAAAACTGGTTTCTCCTTCTCTGCTTCAAAATCTCGCTACACCCTCTTCACCAAGTCCAGAAAATTCAAAAAATTAGACTAAAGTTTAAACAACACCCCGATACCATATTCCAAAACCATAAAGATCCTTGGGATTACATTTGACAACAAGAACACGTGGCAGGCCCATTTGAAAGAAATCAGAAAAACAACCCTAATAAAATTGAATATCATAAAGTTACTAGCATATACTTCGTGGGGAGCAATTGGAACCTCTCTAAAACAAATTTACAAATCCCTTATTCTCTCAAAATTAGAATATGGTGCCTTCCTCTTCTCTAACGTTAAACAGTCTTCACTCAAAATGATAGAAACTATCCACAACTCGGGTCTAAGATTCACCACAGGCGCATTCCGTTCCAGCCCAATCCCAAGCATTTTGACTATTGCAAATACCCTCCCTCTCGACCTAAAAATACGGCAAAATGCCATTATCCAAAAAGCTAGAAGAGCACAAAATAACAACATCCCAAACTCGGAAAACATAATAAAACTCAACAATTTTGAATTCAACTGTTCAGAAATACTTAAACACGAACATCCTATCAGTCCTCCATGGGTAATGGAACTACACTTCAACATCGATCTCTCACAACATATCAAACGCGAAACCATGGACAATAGATTCAGAAATCTGGCATATTCAATATTGGAAGACTACCAGGATCACACAAAATTTTATACCGATGGATCTAAAACTGAAACAGGAGTAGGGGCATCGGTATACTACAACAATGTAATAAAAATGATCAAACTCCCTAATTTCTGCTCCATTTTCACAGCTGAAGCTCTTGCGATCTCACACGCACTTGAGATAGTTAAACAACAAAAGATAGACCAAGCACTAATACTAAGTGACTCTCTTAGCGCTCTAAAGAGCATCTTAAATACAAAACAACCTAACACCATATCCAGAATAATCCAAAATCAGATCTCTCTACTAAATATTAATAATCAAATCATTACGCTGCTATGGATCCCCAGCCACGTTGGAATACCAGGCAACGAGACAACAGACATCTATGCCAAAAGAGCCATAACTTCCCCTGATGCCATCTCTGTCCAAACATGTTCTCTGAGTGACATCAAGGGCGTCATACAGGCCCTGACACTGGAAAAGTGGCAATATCGTTGGGCTTCTTCACAAACAAAACTAAACGAAATAAAACTCTCCATTAACCCTTGGCCAACTTACCTCACCAATAGACGTCATGAAGTAATAATCAATAGACTTAGAATCGGACACACCTGGCTTACACATCGCCATCTCATGAGACGAGAAGACCCAGACTTATGTACAACTTGTGGGGAAGCTCTAACTGTCAAACATATCCTCCTATACTGTCGAAACTACGCAGACACCAGAACAGCCCTAAGTATACCTGAGCATCTATATGAAACACTTGGACCCGATCATGAAAATACTGTTAAAATCATAAAGTTCCTTAAAATAACCAAATTGTATAATCTTATCTGACACTTGTATTTGTATTTGTATTTGTATCTATTTTGTACTCTGTATTATTATTATTATTATTATTTATTTTTTTTTTTTTTTCTATTCGTCTTTCTTTCACTTCCAATACTGTACTTCTATATTCTAACCATTATAAATTTATAAACAATCTACATTGTACTTAAGGTTCATAATGTTATTTAGCACCTAATTTAATTTAATGTTTATATTGTACAATATGCCAATAACCTCAGTTGTTGCGGCTTTAATTAAAAAAAAAAAAAAAAAAAAAAAAAAAAACAATATACATACCTTCATACATTATACATTTATTAGTAAATATATAAATAAATAAAATTATAAAATGAACTCTTTGTATTTTATATAAAAAAATATTTTCGGTAACTCGAATTTTTTTTTCGTCCCCAACTGATTCGAGTTACGAGGTTCCACTGTGTATATATTTATAAAATATGATTCACATAATGTATGGATTGGTGTGCACGAAAAATTTGTTGGAGATGAAGTGTGCCGCATTGTTAAAAAGGTTGAAAACCACTGGTTTAAGACGTATCTACTACCATTGATTATAGAATAGATAGATCAGGGATTGGCAACTCGCGGACCGCGGTTCGGATCCGGACTGCGGAAGGCCAAACTATGGACCCTATCAACACATTGTACTTCATTATGTTATTTTCTGTAATAGTATTATTATTAATACAGACAATTATTTAATTTAATTTATCAAACTCAGATTATAGTTATATCATAATTTATTGAAAAATATTTTATCGGGCAGGTAATAATCGGTTTTATTACAATGTTATCGGCCGACGGCCGAGTCGCGACAATACCAAATATTTCGATTTTCTAAGAACTCCGAAGAACCGACGGCGTAAAATTATATTTATTGCTTATCGTTAACTAAATTGTTAACTCTTTAGTTTTAGTACGTGCACATTCGCCGGTGGATACAGTGCGTGTTTCGTTTTATATTATTCGTTCAATATGTTGAGTAAAAAACGCAAAATCGACAGCGAAAATAGGAAGTTTATGAACGAGTGGACTGAACTATATTGTTTTATATTGCCTGAAAGGGTTGGAGACATTCCAGTCTGTTTAATTTGCAATTCAACTGTCGCTATTATTAAAAGTGGAAATTTAAAACGGCATTATGAAACTACTCATAAAGATTTTCATACAAAATTTCCTCCAGGCAGTGAAGTGCGTGAAAATAAGCTCCATGCATGTATGTTATCTTACAAAAATAGTACGACTACACTTATACGGTGTATGAGTGAACAAGAGAAATCAACTGAAGCAGCGATGCGTGTGTGCTGGGTTCTTAATAAGCACCAAAAACCGTTTTCCGATTCCGAAATAGTAAAAGAGTATATGTTGGAAGTGGCCACTGCACTTTTTTAAGAAAATAAAAAAAACCGTCACCTCTATCCAAGATATTCCTTTGTCGGCAATGAGTAACACAAGAAGGACAGAAATGTTGGCAGCCGAAAACAAAAAAAGCTTATTTGAACTTTTACATAAGTCACCGTGCTACTGCATTGCGCTTGATGAATCTTGTGACTTAGTTGATTCTGAACAAATGTCAATTTTCGTGCGATTATTTGACATTGAAAATAAAGTGTTTAGAGAAGAGTTACTAGCAATATTGACATTTGAAGGCAAGACTCGTGGAGAAGATTTATTTAAGAGTTTTGATGACTTCATGAAAAAATCGGATTTGAGTTATGATAAAATTGTGTCAATTTCCATTGATGGAGCTCCAGCGATGATGGGAAAAGAAAAAGGATTGTTAAAAAGAATCCGAGATAATAATTCCGGGATATTAAATTATCAATGCATAATTCACCAAACATCGCTTTGTAGTAAACTCAGTGCTACACTGAAAGATGTTATGAACGGTTTGATCAAGTTAATCAATTTTATCAGGTCGCGTTCTTCTCTTCAACACAGACAGTTTAAAGAGTTTCTGTGTCAATGTGATTCGGCTTATTCAGATTTACTACAACACAATCATGTTCGTTGGCTCAGTAAAGGTTGAGTAGTTGAACGTTTTTGGAACATTAAAGAAGAAGTAAAAACATTCCTAAAAAATGTAGATACTGAAGAAGCAAAGAAGTATTCGGATTTCTTAGAAAACAATCGAAATATAGTTGCAATGGCTTTCTTAAATGACATTTTGAAAGTATTTAAATACGCTTAATGTCGAATTACAAGGAGAAGGGAAATAAATATGTGATTTAATACAAAGTGTGTCTGCTTTCCGTCGCAAACTATATATATTTAAAGGCGATATTGAACAAAAAAAATTCATTCACTTTCCCACAATATTTGAATGCAAAAATTATTCTGAAATTATAAACATCGAAACATTTTTAAGTTTTTTGTCAGATCTTATGAAGGAATTCGATGCTAGATTCAAAGACTTTTCTGAAATAGGAAAACTATCACAATTCTTAAAAACCCCTTACGATGTTCTTCCAGACGAAGAATGGACTGATGTAGCTGAAAAATGATTTAATCTTTCAAAGTCAAAACTCCAAATGGAAATAATAGACCTATAGGAAGATGTTTCCTTGAAGCAGTACAGAAGTGCGTCAACTGAAGAATTCTGGGCTAAAGATGCCATTGACAAGTATTCAAACTGTAAGCAACTGGCAATCAACTTGGCTACGATGTTTGGTTCGAAATACATTTGTGAAACATCGTTTTCAAAAATTAATTTTTTGAAAAACAAATAATCAATGCTACTACGTATAGTCTATTCAGAATAAGAAACGTAGTCGCCGACTAAGCGGCCGACTACTGCGCATGGGCGTGGCCTCACTACGCACACCTGCCTTCGGCACCGTTGCCAGCGAGAGCGTCGAATTATTCTACTGTTGACCAGTGACACGAACTAATAACTTAAAGTATATTTTTTATGTAATAAAATAATTAATATTGTTAATGTGTTTACGTCATGCGTCGACAACGGTCGTATCATGATAAAATGATAAATATTATTATATTATGGGTCGTATGTCGACGGCCGCCGTTGCGACTCGTCGGTAGAGTAGACGGCACAGTGGAGGAAATATATGACTGCCGCCGTCAAAAACTGTTCGCCGCCGACTACGTTTTTTATTCTGAATAGACTATAGTTAAGTATATTTTAAATCATGTTATTATAGAGAGCAAATATATCTGTGTTATGTACTTATATCTTATATTATAATATGTTATTCCAAAAATGATTGACTATATAATATATTAAAACCTGAAAAAATGTTCTTATATTGGAAAAAAGTCCCAATTTTCTAAACTGGATAGTTGGCAACTCTGGATGCCTCAGACAACGTTTATAATGTATTCGTACATCGTCTGACTTTACTATACATGTATATATAGGCGTACGTATAACTGTATTTCAGGGGGTGTCTTCAATACTTTTGGGACATATCACGTGATACCTAAATTAGAGCGTAATAAACGCGCAAGATAAGGCGTTGTATCGGCGTTGCCAACATTTAACATGTCCAAATCCGTATTAATTTAGTCAAATTACCGTACAGACTACGCCCCTCCTCCCCGTTAGGTTATCACATCATCATAGATTAGAAATTTTGATATAATCTGTGCTAAAATTAACTATAAAAAATTAATTAAAAATAATATATATATATTTTTAATTAACTATATTTGCTATTATACTATAATGTATGACGTTTTGTAATTTTGATGTACAGGTTACTCAACGTCCTATAGCAATTGGTTTTCAAATGGTACGCGTCGTATGTCACTAAATATCAGTTGTTTAGCACAGTGAGGTTGATCACTATCGCTCTCGGTGCCAACAGTTTTAAATTATATGTTACAAAAAAATTATATATAATATAAAACGATAATATGGCTAAATAATAATAATATCATCATGAAATAAAGTATTTAACTACATTAATGGGCGTTAGGTTTACACCTCACATTCCGTATTCGATGACAAACTCCTAGCACCAAAATATGATACGATGAGTAACCTGTATATCTTAAATCATGGTAGCGGATAACTATAATCATTGCCGATGTCTACTTTTTCTTGGTAAAAACATTGCATCTATTATGTGGTAAAAGTTTTGCTAACAATATACAAATATAAGATACAAATTCAAAATGACGACTTGCCTGCGATGTGCGTCTAATCCAATATAACCAACATCAGCAAACTAACTGTATGTTCTCGTAATTTCGATAGGTCTGCTAATGGACCGTATGAAGAGCCAAATTATCGCACCACCTCCAACCAAACCGTACGGTTGGCAACGCTGTGTTGTACACCGTATTTGTATACTCCTTCAGTGTACAAAACATCGTAACTTCGTCGAAACAGCACACTCGATTATTACCACGGTTTAAAATATATCTTAAACCATGGTTATTACTGATTTCGGGAGTGGCAATCCATTCTACAGTCTATAATAGAGTTGTAAATTGTGACTGGCTTTGATGAATCAATTCACTCGATTCAATTTATTAAGTCGACTTTTGATTTATCAAGTAAATTATTAATTCTAAATTTATTAGTCAAGTCATATCTTACCAAGTCATGGTTTGAACACAAATCAAACAAATCAATTAAATTGTAAATTGATAACATGTGTTTTGATTGAGCTATCTTACACCCACGATTAAATATATAATGGTTGCCCGGTGGGCTATGAAATTGTGACACTCGAAGTGGCTATCGTGATAAGCAGATAAAACAATCACGCAGCGCTCATAGGCTGCAGTGGACTATTTATATACTGTACTGTCCCACAGTAGTGATGGTAAGAAATAGCAATAGCAGTGATCGCTAAATTTTGTATTTTAGTTTTTATGTTTTCCTAGTTTCCTGCACTGTTTTGTAGCTGCTATTATGTTAGAAGTTAGAACACTCAATATAATATGAAAAATAGCAGTAGCATCTTGGCGGTTGGCAAGACGTAATTCACAGATATAATAATATATAATAATATATAATATATTGAAATATGTGTTATATTTTCTTCAAGAGGATATTGACGTGTATCTGTCTCAACTCCAAGGTAATAGTTAACGTTAAAACTTAATTTAGTCTATAATTTTTCTTGGAAGTACGTTGTATTTTATCATTTCGAATTACTTATTGATCGACTTAATTTTTTTTAAATCTTGATACATTGAATCAGCAATAGAATACAATCTATTTAACAAGAGCTTACGCAATGATAGCTGAGGAACATAGCAATGTCATTGTCCATTTCGAGGTCTATATGAAGGAAAACCAATGCGTGAATTTGACTTGGAAGCAATCAGACGGTTGACATAAGCATATCAAGATTTATTGAATGTGAAATTCGGTCAGTTGATTCATTTGGAAGATGTACTTGGATTATTGGTCAATTAGGAGCAAATAATAGCCATCACTTCTATGTTGGACCGAGTGCGAGACGAAGTGCAAGCCATTTGCTCGGACGTCAATAAAGTCATTTGACAATTTTCTACTTTGGGACGCCATTAGGGACCGAGAGAGAGCATTTGATTTATAAATTTAACGGTTATATGTGCGGGTAAATTTTCGGCATCAATGATGGCCCGTATAAATGAATAAATTGGTAATCCCCAGAAAAATGTCTCCAAAGTCAATTGACTTAAAAAAATATTCTTTTGATTACTTTTTATGTGTATGTCTTATGTATACCATCAGTCAGTCGAAAAATCAATTTAAAAAGAATCACAAGTGTATTTGTAGGTTATTATTAGAAGGTAAAATACAGTATTTTGAGATAACCATGTTATATTGACAGATAAAATTTAAATATAATTTTACTGGTCAAATATATATTAAGGTAAATTTACTGGACCAACAAATCTAGAGTTAATAATAATTAATTATGAACTATAATAGTGTACAATCCATAACGTCCATTTAAACCCTTAAGATTTTATTTCTTTTATTCGTAGGATGATTTATCATTTTCACAACGTCTCTCTATACGAGTAACTAAGTGGCAAACTATCAAATAGGGTGCTAAGTTTGTCCAATTGAATTTTGTATTAATAAATGATATTCTTTATTATTCTATTCTGGCTTTTGAGTATATAGTATACTTTGTGTTAGACAATTGATTACATTAATACTCTACACTTATTTTTTTTAACGATAATATTTTTGCAAAACACTAGAAAATGCTTAATCTGTAAATTTGGTAATTTAGGAACAAGTGGACAATGAATTCGAACGACATAATATAATATCTGGCGAACAGGCTACCAAGGCATATTTTAATGTCTTGACAATATGCAAATGGAATTTCGAATCGACGAACATGTATATATTGGAAACTGCTTTGAGTTATTCGATACACTTTAATTGGAGTTATTAATAATGCATAAGAGAAGCTCAACAATAATGGCGATAATGAAATAATACGAAAAAAATTTGTTAAATTAAAATTAGAATATCTGAAGAATATTTTAGATTTCTCTAGGGTAAATTCAAATTTACAACCGGCAAAGTTGATCGAAGAATTAGAATCTGAGAATTATCTGCGGGATGAAAAATACTTTGTTAATATGATTTTTAAAGAAGAATTATGGGATGAAGTTGAAGGATTGCAGGATGATGTCGAAGAAGAATTGCGCGGTGATATTGAAGAAGATTTTTTTGACGAAGATCTTATCACGTAACTTCCATAGAATTAGAATACTGGTAATAAATTATTATTATTACTATTTCTGTAAGAAATGAAAATATAATATTTGAATAAAACTAATTTATCAATAACATTTTATGTGTTTTAACTATCACTCACAATTTTTCAATTATGCCCTTTATAGGGCATAAGGCGCTTTTGCTTTGTTCGAGTCAAAATTTATTTTCCAGATTCACATACATACATATTTAATAAATTTGAAAAGAAATTTTTTTTTTTATAGTTTGGAAGTTATAGAGTGGTAAAATAGTTCACCACTGATCATCTAGATCTTGTAATAACACTATATAGTTACTGGTAAATTATTTTAGCAATTACATATCTTAATAATTGTTAAATATAAATTAAAATTAATAATATTTATAACTAAATAGTCTTCAAAAAAGCAGTACAATCTCACTATATAATCTTGTGATAAATGTTTACCTGAGAACTATAAAACTATTTTTTTAACGCTATTAGTTTCAAAAATCTTAGAAATAAGTACACACCAATTTTATAAAAATAAAACAGTTTTACTTAGTACTTATCGTGGTCAAATGATAAACACATTGTGTTTATATAAAAAAAATTGTATAATCATTTTCTTCTTGTGTCAAGTTTAATTGGATATAATCATTCATTTCTTATGATTTCAAGTTTCTAAAGTTGACGACAAAACTTATAAGTACGGATGATAATTGACAAATTCAATGACACTAATTTTGGCGGGAATAATTTTTATCAAATTCAGCTGGTTCCATTTCAGTCGATTCATAAAATAGCAGATTGCTGATAAGTCAATCTGCTTGATTACCTCCCCTCCAACGGATTGGCCATCTGCCGTAATTAGGAACAGTCAAAACCAGCGGCTGACCAATCTGATGAATTTAGGAACACACGGATAGATTCGATTAATTTAATCCATTAAAGAGAGTCGTCTTTACATTTTTACTGTTTAATACAAGAAATAATTATAAATACAATATATGACTAAATGTCTTCACATGTACATCAGTTTTTGTAACCGTGTACGGTATAGTTCGTAAACTCTACACTGAGTGGCGGCGCCAGAGAACAGTCAAATTGGTGTGTGGCCTCTTCGTGGACGAACTATACTGCTGTGTTCATAGGCGGTACTACGGGAGGGGCAAGGTAGGCGGCTGCCCCCCCTGCGAGTTCTTACTCTCTCAATACATTTCAAATATTGGTTGGTAACCCCTCATATTACATGCTTATTTAGAGTCTGCATGTTTATAAGTAATAATATTATTATCTACAACCGTGGGAGCCATTCATGTAAATATGCTGATAAGATTTTTTGCGTTAACATTTTTAATATTATTATAATTTATTTTTATCATTGATAAATCATGAACCAATATTATTACTTTATTATTATCTGTATCACTAACGTTTTGTATGATTTTATACTTTGATTTTAAGTGTGTATTTTATTAAGTATTCTTGAGTTTTTTGGATAATATTAATTATAATAAAAATTATGAACACAAACCAAAGTAAAAAAATAAAAACTTTATACGACTTTTTCATATAAGAACCATCGTAGGCGGCTCTATGAAGTGTGCTAGGTGTACCTCGGCACACCCTAATGTGAATAATGCGAATAAAAAAATTGAATAATTACAATTGAGAATATATGTGCATACACATTAATTAAATTTTAGTTTTTTGTAAGTAATATTGCAAGTGTTCAGAATTAATCTGAAATAATAATTACGTGTATATTTTATCAATCGTTATTTAAATCATTAACAAAGCCTTTATTTTTAGAATTAAAATTATAACACGGTCTACACGTAAGTGTTTATAGCCTCCTCTTTATATTTTGAAAAAATAACCAAAAAATGACAGGGCACACTCAAATGTATCACTCTGGGTCCGCCTATGAGAACCATCACAGGTAAATTGTGGTAAGTTATTATTTTAAAATTTTAAAATAAAAATGTAAGATAAAATAATATAAATTTAGGTATTTGTAAATGTATTATTTATTTTACAAAATAATCTATTTTGAAATAAGTTAAAATAGTTATCAATAAAATACTTTTTTTATAGTATTGCTAGTCCAAAGAATTAGACAAAATAGTGTTAATATTTTACTTAAAGTATTTCCTCCCCCCCTGCCAAGAGGGTTTAGTACCACCTATGACTGTGTTAATTAATTATTTAACTATACCGTACACCGTACATAGTTTCAAAAACTGATAGGATATGGGGATTAGCATTTGAAGTTTGAAATATTTCATTTGCAATATTTAATTTTAAAAAAATTAAAATTTTAAATTTAAAATTAAATTTCACAAAAATGTGAAACATTGAATTTATTTTTAATTATTGTTGTTACTAATAGGTCTTATTAATTTGTTCTACCTAAAAAATGTGTAATAGGTATACATAAAAATTAAATTTATATAAAATAAAAACAATTTTTTTTAAAATACTGAAATATTTCATAATCTTATATTTCATGAAATTTTCATACACTAACAGGGATCAAATAGGCATCGGAGATAGTTTCCCCCTCAGAAGAAATATTGAGAGGGTAAACATATCGATTTGCCTCTTCCTTAGTTAAATATTATTTAAACAATTTTAAATTTTTATAAAATATTAATGTTAAAATTACTTTTGTATAAAGTGTGGAATAATATATATATTCTTAATTAGATAGTAAGTTAAAAGTTAGGTGGAATGTATTAGTTAAGTTAAATGTGAGAAGATTTTTATATGGGTCAGTAAATTGTGAATTAATATTTGCCCCTCCCCTCCCCATAAATTAGAAACAAGTTGATACATATGATGGGAATCTTAAATCAAAGTATAAAAGATTACAGATACTTTGCAAATAGATTTAAAATACATATCTAAATAACTTAAAACTTATAAAAGTTGAATATAAATATATTTTATATAATATATATATATATATATATACATTCTTTTACCTAAATACTTGACAAGGTTGATTTTTTTAATAGAAAAATAAAATGTATAT
>NW_020271741.1:364958-560062 GCF_003268045.1 Sipha flava
GTAATATATGTTTAACATTATATAAATATAATTTTAAGAAATATAAGCGTTTTATTTCATATTTACAGTTCTTGGAAATAAACTTAATGATTATACTAAAATTAGAAATTTACTTGTTTTCATTAATTTGACTTCTTCAGTGTTGTTTTAAGTTATTTTTTTTTCATTTTGTTAAATTTCAATATTTATAAACAAATTTTAAGTGAAAAAAATGAGCTAATCTAGTAAATTATAGGACTCTTCTACAATAGAAACAGTCAATATAACAGCTAAATGTGGTCTGTGCCTTATAAAATTAAAAAATAATAAGGCTTCAACATCCAACTTGATTCGACATGTATGATCAAAATAACCAACTATTAAGTTGTTAAACCGGAATATTAGAATGGTAGAAGTACAAGATGATCCAGCTGAAACTACTTCTACTTCAATTTTAGTAAGTATTTATTTATTTTTTAAATACAATTACTATAATTTTAATATTATTCATTCTATCTAATTAAGTAATAATGTAGATAATTATATTTATATTATAAATGTATATGTAGTAAATAAAACATGTACATACAATTTAAAATAAGAAATTTTTATTTTTAAAATTTATAATTAAAAAATAATTTATTTAAAATAAAAGTTCAATAATTAGTTTATACTTTATAAATTTTCTTAAATTTCAGATATTTCACAAAAATCTATACATACTGTACTCTCACATACATTGTTTCTTTTCAAAACACTACTTCTACATTTTCGAATGAATATACAAATTATTATCATAACCAAAAATCTAAAACTGCAATTACATACACATCGATAACGTAGTACTTATCTAGACCAGTTTTAGCATACAAACGAAGACTTTTGGACAGGCAAATATTGCGAATTATTGTAAAAGATTACTAGTACCCTTTAGTAGAAAACAAAAAATTTATTAAATTAGTAAATATGTCCTCTTCTATCAAGTAAAACTCTTTCTAAATCTCTATTACCAATTTTATATAATGAAATTTATGATAATGTTAAAAAGTATATTAAATAAATGTCATGTATATCAACATTACTACTGATAGTTGGACTTTGGTCAAAATAAACATTTTGTAGCTGTAACTGTTAATTTTATCGATGAAGAGTGTGATTTAAAATCTTATCTTCTGTTTTATTTTTATTATTCAGAATCACAAATTTCAATGAATTTGAAAAGTTAGCTGTTTAAAGTTATTAAAGAACAGCGTCTGGATAATCGTTAGGTGTTTGTTACAACTGACAATGCTCCCAATATAGTTAATGTTATTTATTTATGAAACTGATGACGAACATTTTTTCTTTTATTTTTGTGATATCTCTAATTTAATGCAGGTGTAGTAAGTTTAGTGTTTATGTACAATATTTATAAATATGTGTCATAGTATACTGTGTATGTACATATGCGCGCGGAAACCTTTATTTCAAAGGGCGTTTGCGCTGCAAACAGCATTTGTGTAATTCATGTTATCATTTTCGTGTGATGCGTAGCGGTGCGTTGCGTACCCGCAGCCATCATCGGTGGCGGTGATAAGCCTCCGTGTGCGACCAGCCGGGTACGTAATCGCATTGTTATCATCGCCCGTTAATGTTCGTTATTTCACGTTCTCATAGTTTTCCGGTTATGTTTTTGTAAAAGTTAAAGTCATGCTCTCAGAGCCACAAAGTTCATTAATTTCGCGTGTTTTTCAGTTTTGTGTGGTGGCACTGAGACATTTTATTTTCTTTGTGGTGTCCGGCGGCCTGAGTCTTCGTGGTGAATATCGTCGGCACCGTTTCGCTCTCGTCTTTGTGTCTTCGTGGTGTGCACATCAAATTTCATTTTGTCAAGCTTTCGTACGTCCACAGCCATTTTATTTAAACCACGTTGTTGAGTAGTGTCATTTTCGTTTGTGAATTGACCGTTTGGTAAAGTACCGTTAGAAGCAATCTGATATTGTCCAGCGATTAATTTCATTGTTTTTCAGTTTTATCAGCGGTCGTTTTGTATTTAATGTGGTTTTCATTCGTTGTGTCATCGTCCAGGGCTGTGGACCATTGCAGTTTTTTCATTGGTGACTGTGTTCTGCTGGTCGCACGTGCCAGTCGTTGTGACTTATTATTTCATTCATACACTGCGGTGTGCCGTCGTAGGCATTTTTTAAAGTCACAGTGCTGGTGCGGTCGTGTTGGGATAAAATCCGCCATCAATCACTGTCACATCCAAAGTCGTTGGTACAATTTCGTGGTCCATATAGTCCTCGTAGTCATCCTTGAAGTCCTCAATGTCTCCGTTAACAACGTTTAATAATAAACGTTTTACCAGGGGACATTGATCGGTACACGACGGCAAACGACTACGCTTACGATAAACAAGTGGAGCATATGTCATTGTAAATCCTCAGCGAGTTTGTAGTATTCGGTTTCCGAGATGCTTGTCCAACTCTTCGATCCTCACAAGACTCATCGACGGTTAAATATTTGAACGGACGGTGCGGAGAGCATGACTGCGATCGACAACGACTACGTTTCGATGCACGACCGATAAGATTTGTGGAGCTTTTACAAATCTATAATCGCCTACATTCGGCAGCCGGATTTTCCGTTCTCAGGTATTTAAAAGGACGGCCCGAAGAACACAACTGTGATCGGAAACGCTTCTGGGCGGATGTACGGGTCGATTTTACTTCAAAAATGTTTCTGTTGGAAATCGTAAAGTCCCGATGTTCGATTATCCGGCTCTCGTTTTCATATTCGCATATTCTATATTTTACCGGCTGGCATGGGAGAGAACAATACGACGAACGACTACGCTTGAAAGTGCAGATCGAATTCTCCCCGTTGTATTTGTAAGTGCTCGAAATCCGCGATACACGTTTGGCTAGCCGATTATTACGGAATTCGTCTACAATCAAATATTTGAATGGCCGGTGCGGAGACTATGACTGTGATCGACAACGACTTCGTTTTGGTGCACCAGTAGGATTTGAATGTTTATTACTTGTAGAAATCGAATACCGCCCACGTCCGACCATCGGATTTTCCGTTCTCGGGTATTTAAAAGGACGGTCCGGTGAATACGACTAATATCGACCACGCTTCTGGATCGATTTACGTGTCGTTCTTACTTCAAAAATATTCCTGGTAGAAACCGGAAAATCCTGGTTTTTGACTACCCCGTCCTCGTTGTGATGTTCGCATATTCTATATTCAGTGATAGGGTTCCCAATCTTGCACTTTTTAGTCAGCAGATTATTAAGTGCTTCGTCCATGGTGGATAAAAGTTCCACAAGGTATGAAGTTTCGGAGCTTAACGCCTGTGCAATTTTAGCCTCATACAAAGCGGTTCTAATGGTACTTCTTAAGAACAGCAACGTAGATTCCGTCGGGTCGTTGGAGTTCGTTTTAGGTATTGAGGGAGACGTTTGGTGCTTCCTTTTCTTCCCGGAAAGGTCATCAAACATCGAGCTGCATTGGGATGCCGGGCTTGTTGCTGATGGGGCATTGCTCGATTGGCCGACTGAACTACCGGTTTTCTCTATTTGGACAGTTAGAGAAATGCTGTTTTGTGTTTTCTTTATTGTATCCATAAAGTTCCCACGAGAGTCAAAGGAAGAGGGGGTCCGCCGTGCCAGAGCCTCGATTGGCACGGTAAGGCGTTCGTCACGTTGGGACCGTACGACAGACGACTTCTAGGACCAATTAATTAAGACCAGCCCTGGCCACTCTCTGCCTAGTAATCTTCATTTACGGTCATGAGGGGTTGAGTGGGGGCTAATTTGCTGTTTGCAAGCGGGAGATGCCCAGTCCTGCCGGGTCCAACCAACCAAGGTAAGAACCAGGACTGCGGTGGTTTACAGTATCCTTCTGGGCCCGTTTGTGAAGTGCTCACAAGTGGTGCCTGCCTTGCCGACTCCGACTAGTTAATGTAAGGACCGGGTCGATGTAGCACCGGGGGGGGGGGGGGAAGGGGGAGAGTTGGCTCCGGTGAAGCTTGTCCGCGACCGCTTATTCGCCAAATCCCGAAGAATTGATTTATTTCGCGGCTACCCTGCATATCTACAGGTTATTCCCCTATTCGCAACCTGAGGACGCACCTGATAGCAGCTCACGCCACGGGCATTAAAATAGCCACCGGCAGCACTTTCGCGGATACGGCGAATGAGATTCGAAAATCAAATGGCCTCATCCCCGAAACTATCGGCTATAGAGTGACGGGCATAATGAAGATCATATTGAATCCATAGCACTAGAGAGGGACGACGATCACGGGTGACCAGAACGAGTCTCCAGAACGGATGGTCATTGATACCGAGTGGGGAAGATTTTATATCAGTAATGAGATTCTAGGCCGGCGGGCGTTCGTCGGGCCGGGAAGAATGGTGCACAGAAAATGATAACCTACAACTATTGTATCGATAAATTGTCATAATCGTTACTAAGCGCACGTGTTTTACTTCGCTCCTGAGTTATTCGTCGACAACTTTCTTCAAACTCAATGGATTTTGTTCTTATATACTGTAATATATAATAAGTATTGTTTATTCAATATTTTATTTTAGTGACCAATGCCATTAAGCGTCCATCCGGACTTTTGACGACTTAAATTAAAGAGGACGTATAATCTTACCTTAAATAAGAAGGGGCACTCCGTTCCCTTCCGTCTTCCCCCACTTTAACCACTGTGTAAAGGCCGACAGGCCTAGCCACCAACGGCTGTTATTTTTTATTACATATTTACTTATATTGCCGTGGGCAATTCATATATTATTATTATTATTATACGTATTAAATTATTTATTTATTATTGTGTGCAGTATGGGCCGCATATTATTTAATTAGTATATATTTTGATTGTGCCGCTGTAAGGCCAATTTGAAATTATATCATATCTATATTATTATTGTTCATTGTATTTATTTATTTATTTATATTCATTTAATTATTCTTGTGCCAATCGGGCAGCATAATATTTTTTATACGCATTCTCTTTTTTTTTTCATTATATCATTATTGTAATTATTATTAATAAACTCAAAACCTTAAATTTATAATACTTAAATATTTTTTAATCATTGGGATTGTGTTTTGAATTATATATTTAGATATTTAAATGTTATCATTTTAAGCGATAGAGATAGCCCATTATTACTGTGGGCTCTTGATTAACCGCACAGGGCGCCTACAATACTTTTGGAACCTATCTTAAGAAAACGTTTATATTTATTTAATAAATTATTAAACAAACATGACTTTAATTTTTTATTCAAAAATATGATATATTAGTGCCAATGAATATGTTTTCCTTGAATATCGTATATTTTTTTCAGAGAGCTTCAATTATTTATGATTTATACTATTGTAGTCAATTTCAGCTGTGTTATTATCAAAATAAGTTTTTGGACGAACAATTTTAACATTTAGTTTTATTTTTTTGATTACGAAATATCATTTTTTTTACCAAATATTTTAGAATAAATTACATTTAATTTGAGTAACGTCAGTTAAAATATAGGCCCCTTACTCGTAGATTAAAATTATAAAGTTCTAATTTCCAATATTTACAGGGTGCCTGGGCATACATAGCACCAACCGTACGGACACCTATGCATGTATATAGTATACAACATTAGAGTGCAGGAAAGTGGGTATTCGTTAATTTTAATTTCTTACCTTTTTCCTTTTATGTTTTATTAATGTCTAATATTTTTCATAAATTAAATTTAAATATATTATTAACTTTCATACTACATACACTTTAATAGATAAGAATCGTTGTTCCAGCACAAGCTTTGCTGATATGGATAGCTGTAATATTGTAAACTATTTTTCGAAAATGTAAAATACTGAATGTTATTGTTACAATAAAGTTATTATCTATTTTGTTATTAACATATCATATAATATGCAATTTATACACGTAATTTATGTTTCGGCGACCGATAAAAGTTTATTGATGTTTGACAAAAAATATATATGAATTTAAGTTTAATGGTTCTTCCTGCCCACATATATTTCTTAAGCTCATATAGCACTATATAGTAACGTTTATATATTTTATATCAACCCATCGGCACTATCAGTAGCCTCGCACATTTTCTGTAACGGTCCCCGTACATTTTTCGGTTTCTCGCGCGTCAGTAATATTATGCGTTTATGAAATATATTCATAATATGAATACATATCATATTGTAGTGCATTATATTAATATACGATTTCTAAAGATCTTTGTGCGCTAGGGTACGTATTTCGAGGAACCTAGCTTCGGGTTTTAACAGCCCTTATCACATTAGTTTTACTGCCTTACTGGTGTGTATCATAATATGATGCATCAGGAAAAAAATAGCGTGCGAGCCAAAGCGATTCTTCGTTCCGTATTAGTTTTTCCATGTCTACTTATTGATGGTGCGTATATAGTAATGCGTTTTTTTTCTACTCGTTTGTGCACGGGGTAGCGTTTTCATACCAAATTTCATTATATATTATATAAATATTTAAAAAAAAAAAAACTGTAATTGGAATTTATTTCCGTAATAAATAAATATTATTATTATTGTTATTCAAATTGTAGAACGATTAACGTCGACGTCGATTCGAGAACGCCTAGCGCGCGTGATTCCAAGGCGTCTGTTCAAGTACTAGTGACGTGTGAATGTTAAGTAAAAATAAACCATTTAAAGGGTTCTTGTGATATGGATTTTTCCCCCGTGAACTCAAACCGTACGGTTCAGCTGGTTGAACGGCAACGACGGAAGACGTCTCTGTATTTCGTCTAACGTCATTTTGGAGAATCGCGGGATTTCATTAATACGGTTTATATTGGTCGGTGTAACAACTCCCTCGGTACACTTTTTCACTTTCTCTTATGGGGCGACTGAAATCCGATATCGTTCTTGGTCGCTACCCGATTACAATATAAACATGGTGCCGCCGTCGTGTCGTTGCAAAACCGTTGTCGTTCCGAACGAAAATTAATCAACTGTAATTGTATAATACCAATGCAACTCGTTTGCATTCAAAATTTTTAGGTGAAAATCGACGACTCGTTTGCGCACAACGACACATTCAACACATGACACGTGTTAACATATATTGTCACAGACTGCAGTACATATTATCTTAATATTATCTTATAATCGACTGTGTAGCTTGTAGATTATATAAATTTGGATTTTCCAAACAACTTTTAGTAAAGTTTTAGTAGGTATGGACTATGGATATAGACGGTACAGTAGTGACTAGTGTGTTGACGACATAAATTTTAATATGGTGTAGAAATTTCTAATACTTTTGAATCTCGGTGATGAAAACGATGTTTTAATATTGATAATTATAAATTTAGTGAATACCGTGTTTTAATGAGTGGATGTTCAAATTTATGATGCACTAATAAAAAATGTCCTGTGAATGTTATTGTTAATAAATGAGGAGTATAATAATCAATGATAATAAGCAAACTAGTTCTGGCACTAGGGATTTTCGTCTCAGGTAACCAAAATATATGTGCGCAATCGAGTTGTGCATTTTTGTGCAAACGAGTTGTAAAATAGGTAAATGTGCGCAAACGAGTTTTAGTCTATAATACACGTATTGTTCAATCACCCGCCGGCATATAAGCATAGTGTACATTGTTAGAGAACCTAATGAAAATACTGTTCTACGATTGGCTGTAATCCCAATGAGATAACGACTTCGCTATGAATTATCTGGATTTCATAAATCACGAAAATGATCAGTTATCAAATTTCTGAATTTTGAATATTTTAAAGACGTTTTAATGCTTTTAAACTTTTAACTTTTTTTTGGAATTTGAAATTTGACAACATGTTATTTCCAAAAAAATATACAAATGACATTGTTGGAGAAATTGGGAATACCGTATCTTGAAATAAAAATGTTATATTGAATTTAAAATTGGTATCTTTATTTGGTAGATAAATTTATACATTAGATATTTTATGTATACTTTGAGGGTCTTATAATAAATAACAGTATTTATTATTTTATATTTTTATTAGATATTTATTATTAAATATTTTAATAAATAATTAATAAATAAATAATTTTTTTTTTGGAAATATAATTTTCGTGATTTATCAAATTTGATAACTGATAATAGATAATTGATAGCGAAGGTTATCTAATCCCATTGGAATTAGAGCCAATCGTAGAACAGTATTTTCATTGGGTTCTCTAACAATGTACACTATGCTTATATGCCACCCGCCGTGCCGTCGTTTTCCATGCCGCATGTACGTATACGCTACGTGCCTGTATAATTTATGTGCACATTAAAACGCACGCGTTTCAACACCACGCGTGTGGGTGATAGGCTAATTACCATAACCTACGTTACGTACAACGTTCTCAGTAGATACGCGTATTTTGTGATATACCGATGGCTGTTGGTTCAGGCGTATAAACAATAAAAATATTTTGCGCACGTTTTTTTTTTTTTCAAAACATCGCAACGATTACGTAGTAACGACAGAAAATTTGATTTTGGTGTCGTTTACCTATCTAATGTACTAGTTTCACGGGTAAGAACTTCTGATTTGCGGTTGAGCGTGAGTATAAAAATATAAATATTCACTAAATTGCGGGTCGAGGGTTTAAACCTTTAAAATTTCTCCTTGTACTAGACGCGTCTGTTTGTGCCGCTGTAAATTCGCAAAACAAAAATATCGCGTGACCAACGGACATCATTGTGGAAACAAATGCCTTCCATATCCAACAATGTAAACTCGGATATAAGTATAACTCTAATTTTATTCAACTTGGCGAGAAGGAAGGCGTTTAACCGGACGCTTTTCGGCATCTCATACTTACGCACGTGTATTCCCTACTGCTTGGTGCGGACACGTGTTCGTAACCGTCGAACGGATGGAATGTAAGTATTTCAAGACGTGATTTTCTCCTCTGAACATCCATCGTGTACGATAACGTCACGCACCGTCATCCTCCAAGCATAGATCGCGGAAAAAACGGATTGGGAGGTTAAAAAAAAAAAAATAAGAAATAAAAGAAGAAGAAATGCACGATCATATTTTTTATTGAACGCATACATCACGTTCCGTGGAAACTGTATTCGAAGTGGAATAAGAGTGTTTCGGCTAAAAAGAAATCAAGAAATTATTTAATACAACAAACTGTCGACTGCGAATATAGACATCAAAGTACATTATACCTACATACTCGTAGTTTTCGAACTCATTTAATTATGACTACACGTTTTCGACGGGAATGGACGTATGCCACAAGTAGTTCTCAATATCAATGGCCGTCCGATGGGTCCTCTGTCACGTTACCCGACGAATTCGTTTTCGGATTTCGGTAACCATTAGGAGTTATAAATTGGTCACTGGTCCACAAGGACTAGAACCGGAACTGAAAATACCGGTTCTGGAACCAGTTAACCATAAAAATTCGGGAACCGTAAACTTAACCCTAACCTTAATTATAAAATAGTTAATTTTAGTTAGTAGTTGTAACATTGTATGTTGGTTCAGAAAAATAAAAGTTATTTTTTATTAATGTTAAATTATTTATTTTAATTAAATTAAATTTTTTAATTTTTTTTTAATTATTCCCTTTTTTATTAAATTATTTAGTAAATTATTATTTGCAATGCTTAAGTATATCTATAAATAAAAAGTTTTTATATAGATATAAATAAATGAATGCATAACCTGGAGTATTATTATATGAGTTATGTACAACCGATTTCTAATAAAAATGCATCATCAGGTATATACAAAATAAATAAAATCGTGACTGTAAATATTTATTTATTTTTTTTAATTTGATCAACTGAGCACACTTTTATGAAAAAAAAAAATAAAAAATTATTAAAGATATATGTTTATAATATATAAAATGTATAATAAATTTTTTCATACATTATATTTAAAGAAAAATATATATATCTGAGTTGGAAACAAACGTATAAATTGAACGTAAAATAACACAAGTATTTTCTTATTATTATTTTTATTTTAAAGAAATTGATTAATATATTAATTATTATAATTACATTTATATTTATAAATTTTTTTTAAAAAAAATATCGATATTATTTATTATTATTTATTATACTTAATAAATAATATTAATTCAAATTTGTACGATATGAAACTCTGGGTGTAGTGAACGAAAATATACTTTTTTCTCATTAAATACTATGGGTTGATTCTATAGTCGGTGGTGTTCTCAAACAATGTAAAATAAATACATTTAATACTGATTATAAAAATTAATTGAAATTTAATTTTTGTTTTTAAGTTTTAAAATAGAGTATTAATTAGTGACTATATTCAAGTACTTGTTGTTCAGTAAAATCTCTTAATAATTGATCACAGTATTGCTTATGACAGTATTCATTTTTTTTTTAAGAACCGAAAATAAAAGGTATTTCTTAAAACTGTTTTTGACCGGTTTTAGAACTCCCTGTTGGTCCGCACTATGCGGAACCGCATATGGTTTATAACAGAGGCGGCCAAACTTTTCGGCCACGATCTATCAAAAATATACTTCATCTTTGAAGATCGACTTTATTGGAAAATTTTTTTATAAATCAGAATAAAAGATAAAAACTAAAGAGATAAAATTTATTGACAATTTGTTCATAACGATTAATTTTCGTGCAAGTGGCCTAAGAATGAATAATAACATGATCGACTCTGAAATCGTCCGCGATCGACCGTTTGACCGCCCCTGGTTTATAATATTTTATTATTATTATTTATGTAGCTGGTATTCGTGGATGATTTTTCCCGATTTTGTGGGGATTGTTTCGCGTTATTATACTAGTTTACAATGTTATTATACTAAAGTACTGTATCGTTTTTTATTAAAGCCGACTACGCGATTTCGACGGCGTTCCGTGTAGACAACACAATGTTGTGCGACGTAAAATTACTAATCTATCTCGTCCGTACCGCAATAAAATAATCTAAACGCGTTACAAAAACAATGCTACAGTTGTTCGCCGAAGCCCTTGCTAGTCGAGCAGTTAGCTTGGACGATTTGAAGCACCAAACAGAAGATGATAATGTTTTATTTTACAAGTTTAACCTTATACTCTGGAACGTGTACAAGAATGGTTTGTAAGAGTTCGAACTCTCCTCCTCGGAATTTAGGAAAATTATGAAATAAGTTTTTATTAGAGAAAAAATGGTATATAGACTATAAAAGTATGGAAATTTACAACCTCACTCCTCCCCCCCCCATAAAAAAATGTTTGTGTACTGCTTTTATTAGACAGCATGAAACATGATAATAACTAATAACATAAATAATCCAACTACCAACCCGTGGTAGAAATGTATGCAATAAATATATTTAGATATATACGAGTATTATATATGTGTAAAAGATGGTCACAACGTTCAACGACCCAAGAAGTTCAACTGGCTTCTGACACATGTGACAAAAACTAAACACAATTAAACAATTTATTCGACAACTCCGGTTTCGGGACATGGCAACAATGTGGTGTATCGACAACGAAAATGGGGATTAAGCAATGTCTCGCACGACAACTCCAGCTTTGGATATGAATAATGTTGTACAAAAACGACTACTACAACGTACGTACGCCAAGAAAATAGTAACAAGTAAGATTGAAGACTTTTACCATAAGTTTACAAGTATACGGTGTAAAAACCTTAACATCTATGTGCTTAAAAACAAAAAATATGTACTAAAAAATTTTTAATTATAATATTTAAATCTAAACATTTTTTTAGAAAAATGGTGTTATAATTAATTAACGAAACTTTATTGCTTTTGTTTCCTTCACAACATCTTAAAATAGTTAACATTTATTTTGCAAAATTATTTTAGGGTATGAATAGGTAATAATACTCATATGTAACTATATGTTTTATTCGAAAATCTTTACTTTTGTATTGAATGACAAAATATTTCAGATTTATTTAGATTTTGAAATGAGCGTTTGTTTTTTTAAAAATGTTTTTATATTCAGAAACATTGTGTTCTACATCAACAGAGGTAAACAGTGCGTATTTAAAACAAACAATACTTTTATATTTTTAAGTCTTCGGGTAATCCATCCATTGAAGTACTCGCTATTCAATATTTTAGATATTTGATTAAATTTTTTATACCCAGACATTTTTGTTAAAACTTCGTCTATTTTTCATCGTTATAATTTTATCACTAGACATGGAAAATCAATTTTAAACAAGTATTTTTTGTTATTTCAATTTTATTTGTTAAAGAAACATTTTTTGCTTTAAGTCGATTGATTCTAGGTTTTTGCATAACTATAATATACATAATTTTTACGAAGTGAAGTTTAATTTATAATTTCTTTTGATGTATATTTTTTTATAAATAACTTGAAATTAGTATTATTTAGTTTCTTTGATGGAATGTTCATTGATAATAAATCATAGCATTAATCTTTATTAAAAAAAAATATTTTTTTGTATTACTTAAGATTAGTTGTTGAATATTTCATACATTAAATTTATTTTATTTTCATTTGATAGCTGCCCTATGTTTAGTTGTGTCAATGTTATGTTGAACTTAGAACCTTCTATCACCGCCAACTATTGAATCGCACAATTTATAACACAATATATTTCCATCAGTTGAGAACACCGAACCATTACTATTATTAAATTCTGACACATAACTTTTCAAACGAAGAGCCAATGATTGTTTTTCCTTTGGAATATTGGAAAAATGAAATAAATATATATTACTGGAAGAAGTTGAAAAAAACTAAATAATTTCATAGACACAAATAACATGTTTGGCAATCAAATAATAAGATATTACGGATAACCCAATTCCAAAAAACTTGCTTTTGATATCCTTCTGATTCACCGTAAGCTATGTTGAAAAGCGTGGCAATCCAAATGATTCTCTTTTCCATCTAATTTCGTCTTATGGTATAGAAACATTGTCCCTGTAATTTCTCAACAACCACGGTTTAAGAATCTCAACATCCCGAGGTGCCTGATTGTGACATTCATCCGCCTTCGAATTTGACATAGCCTACTTTATTATCATACATTCAAGCTTTCCTTCAATTTTTTTCCTCTATGCAGTGGCGGCTCGTGAGGTTCAAATATTTTCCTTCCTTTTCACTATCTCCACTTTGAATTTACCTACAATTTCTGTTTTTTTAAATATAATAAAATTGTTTGTGTATAAAAACCTTTTAATATACGCTGTTGGGTACAGTTTGATAATTTACGAGAAATTTTTCAATTTTTTTAGAATATTCGAGACGGACAGGTATGGTGCGTCTTCTTATCTATCATAGGGCCGATCTCACACTAGATCCGACTACGTGCGACTATCGATTATATACGATAACGGACGACTAGGTCGGGTCTCACACTCGGAACGACTACGCAGTGGCGTAGCTATCATAGGACGAATCGGGGCAGTGCCGTGGGGCCCCGGAGCATAGGGGGCACCTTGAATATTTCTAAAACTATACTTCCCTAAAATAATTAATAATGTTGATGGTATTTAACTTTCATAATCGTACGTAGTGGTTTCAATAACAATCAGCATTGAAGCAGAATAATAATAATACACGCAATATTTGTTTGTTTTTTATAATAGGTACCTCCTAATAAACAGCATTTTCTTTTTACTCTGCACATCTGTTAATTATCTGGCAATTAATTTATCATTTCGTAATAAATAATTATTCACATTAAAAAAAAAAAAAAAAACAATATAACGTGTATACCTTTGAATTTTCATGTAAGGATAATATCAGTTTGAGAGCCATGTGGCACCGGGGCCCTTCTCTGTATAGTTACGCCACTGCGACTACGGACGACCGCGCGAAGACGTACGGTCTACGGACAAAAATCCGAGACAGTTGGGACTAAATCAGGGATTCCCAACCTTTTTTACTTAACGGCACACTTGATCATTTTAAAAATTTCCACAGCACACTTAAATAAATAATAATGAATATACATAATATCATAATTATATATAATGTACTATAAAATAATTATATTAATATAATATATATAATACAAATTTAATTTGACATTTGAGACTAGTGTTTTTTACATAATTCCTCTATTACGGGTGAAACAGTTGAAACGATACAAACTGTTAAAGGATAATCAATGTCACTATTCCACGTAAATCCAAAACATAAATAATTATCAACATATTAACGTTTAATTTTTAAATTTAAACTTTTATCACTTATTAAAGCTGATTGTTTAATATTAATTTCAATATTTAAATTGTTGTCATTTGCACTAACATCATTGTCATCTGTTAATTTATGCTTTTTTTAAAATCTATCCATTTTTAAATTTAACTTACAATATTTCTTGATCAAAATACCTATACAGTATAATACGTAACAATTACACGCGCTCAATTTTCATTACAATGAGCACCGGCTATGTTTTCATGTAGTAATTTTAGTATGTGGTAAAAGTCAACGCAACTGCTTGTAATACCCGTATCGGGTAGTATAGGATCCCATATAATATTATAGCTGTTTTATTAGGACATTTTATCATTTTTTATTTTCAAGGGAATTTTTCTTTATTAAATTAAATTAAAAAATATATGTCCGTCAAGTTGGCACCGGCACATTATGCTAGAATTATGTAAATGGTATCAAAAATTTACTAGGAATTTGCTAGATTTTGCTAGGGCTCTTAAACTTTGATAATCCGCAAACAAACATGCCGGTGCTATCTTTGTGGGCGCACCGGCACTATATTCGATTTCAAAAAAAATGTCAAATTATTCAGCTGAATTTGCTAGATTTTGTCATTTGCAATTATTTTATATCTTATAAATATGACTACTTAGAGAGGAATATGGATGTTTAACGCTAGGATGAGTGAAGTTATAAATGCGATGTTATATGTGATTACTATGAGTAGTAATTTGGAATTTCTCCCTTGGACGTCAGGGGCCCTAGCAAAATCCAAAAATGCCCTAGTAAAATCTAGCAAATTTAGCTGAATAATTTGACATTTTTTTAGAAATCGAATATAGTGCCGGTGCGCCCACAAAGATAGCACCGGCATGTTTGTTTGCGGATTATCAAAGTTTAAGAGTCCTAGCAAAATCCAAAAATGCTCTAGCAAAATCTAGCAAATTCCTAGCGAATTTTTGATACCATTTACATAACTCTAGCATAATATGCCGGTGCCAACTTGACGGACATAAAAAATATTTAATAAATTAGGTATTGTACATTTGTATCGTATAAAAAAGAGCACCATCAAATGAAAATATATAAAACTTAATGAAACAAAAAAATGAACAAAAAATGATTAATTATTATCATGTTCCTATAATTTACGATAAAATAATTAGTGTTTGTTCTGTGCCTCGGAAGATGATCGACGACAACAATTCGAAGACCATAAGACAGGCAAAATTTCAGAAAATCTTATAAAAATAGAATATTAAAATAATTATTACAGCAACGCCATATTAATTTTTGTCAAAATGTGGGAGAAATATATCACTGTTGATCGGGCCATCGGGATACAATGAATATGTGCTCGTCGCCTAATGACTGCAGAGGCGTATTTAGAAATGTCTTATGGGGGGGGGGGGGGCACAAACAAAAAGTTCAAAGTATACATAGTTATAATTTTCGGGTTTCATGGATCCACCCCTTAAATACGTCTCTGAATGATCATATATTATAGTATCAATATGTAAGTTGGAGCGCCCGTATTTCATAATTTTTTTTTTTTTTTTTAATAATATTTTCAAATAATATACCAATTACCAACAATATTATGATGGTTAGAAGAAATACCAATAGCTTTTCAACTTTAAATTCTTCTTTCTTTCAATTTTGTAGATGGAACGCTTGCTTATGTCCACGAGGAACCTATTTGTGATTTCAATCACTTCATTTTTAATTATCCTTATCTTTTTCCTAGTAGATAACTCTTATTTTAATTTCTACCTTCCCTTGATTATATCACTCCCAATTCAAATCTTCTTTACACACACTCCATTTCCTTTATTTCCTTGATCTTTAACTTTTTAAATTCTGCTGATTTTTTTTTTTTTAATATATTTACATTATTCATCAGTAAATCTATATATATAATTTGTATTTATAAATTTTATATTGTTATTTGTAATGCTGATTGCTGTATTGTATTCAATAAAGGCAAAAAAAGAAAAAAAGATATTACAGAGAAATGAAGATAAAATATCCTAAAGTACACAGGACACGTCGCAGTCTTATCTGCTTGACGATTAATTACCTAACCGGTAATGTGATGTATGTTTGTTTTCACATTTTTCAGCATAAAATTAATATTTATACACCTAGTAAGTTGTTTCCTTACTCCGTTTATGTCTAATATAAAAATATTCCAAACGTGTACCCATATACTCGTAAATGTTCTTAATTTGTCCAATAAAACTAAAACGTGCATTTATATGCAGTAACGTCCAAACATGCAAAATACGATTTTAAATGTACACACTTATGTTTAGAAAAATATTTACACATCACTCAAATTGTTCTGCTATATTACTAGACAAACATGAAAAGCCTACAAGTCCATTGCCTCAGTAACGATGCATAATGAGCGGACACCGGTGCATCACAATAGTGGTGAACGTCGAGTGAAGTATTGCCAACTGCTACCACCATCGGTTATGAAGGCGATTGGTGCAAATAGTGGTTATAATGCGGTTTTACATTTTTCTACGTTATTCGGAAAATAGTAACTTGTACTACTACTATATGTCCGACATTTTCCCGTGTATAACTGCGGATGCGCCTTTCAATAGTATATGGCCTAACACACGGAAAATCGTACTCTCTGTTTGTCTAATGTTTTCATAAAAATCATACCCTTAAAAATAATTTGGTAAACTCTAGACTAGTGGTTCCCAACGGGTGTGCCGTGGCACATTGGTGTGCCGCGAGAAATTTATAAATTGTTTTATAAGTATGTATTTACCAGCTTATTACTGATATTCGAGATGAAAACTGATCGAACTAATCGTAGATACATATAATAATATTTATTGTAAGTATTCTCGATCGATCGATTGTATTAATATATTTCTCATGACCCTCTAAATAGTGTAGACTGTAAGTAGTATACATATGTAAAATATGGTTCACATAATATATAGATTGGTGTGCCGCGAAAACTTTGTTGGAGATGAAGTGTGCCGCATTGTTAAAAAGGTTGAAAACAACTGCTCTAGAACTGCTCTGTGTTTGGAATTTCGTTTTTTAGAAGAACATTCAACGTTAATCGTCTATAACCGATTTCTACGCTGCAGCTGTTTTCAGAATTTTGCACGATCGTGAAATCAACAAGAGGACGTTGGTCTGAACAGGTATGAACTGTTGTAACATAATTTTTAAAATCGAATTCCGATACACGGTCATACACGTCTCAGTGGGTGAAAAAAACCAAAATTCGAACTCGTTAATTTTATAAGATGAACTAGTTTTGTTTTTGAAGATTTGCCGTCTTTCGGGCGTGTGCACTTGTATTCGACAGAGATGGCAACGACGGTTTAGTGATCGGGACGCATAAAACAAACAATTCAACGAACGGTTGCGCCGCGGGATCTTTTCGCGAGTATTCTGTTACACAGTTGTGTAACCGTAATGTAAAACAATGCATCACACAACAGCCAGTGGCCGTTGGAATCGGTCCATCGCGGCGAACACTTGTAGCCGCCGCTCGTAACTCCGGCAACCCGGGTCAGTGGTCGTAAGCTGCGCCGAACGTACGCCAGATCCGATAAACCCGTTAAGAGTGCACCTTACGCGAACGCCAGCCACTCGGGAAAACCCTTGGCGCAAAGCTCCGTCGGCGGTTTGGTGGTGGGGGGTTGAGATGCGATCTCGTGCCGTTTGAATGACTCTACCGTAACACACGATGCCGTCCTTACCTCCACGGGCACGAGCTCAGGCTCCCCCCCCACCGATAGAGGCTCTGAAAAATATAATTTACATATTTACGTTGTAACATATTGGTGCCACATATCTAGGACTAAATATTAGACGCAGTCAGACTTAACAATAGGTTCTAATTTAAAAATAATATTGAATAACGTTCAACTCGACATTTAAATGACTGCTTTTTTAACGATACATTTTATCAACGAAAAATTTTCGACGCACAGTGACTAATATACAGGCAGTAATATACGATAAATAATATAGTTGATACGATTTATTGAACTAAGAGTTAGGTTTAAATTCTAAATGTCCATTGGCGTATTTAGAAAATATTTTTTTGTGGGGGGGGGGGGTGTTATACCTAATAGTGAAATAATTTTATAAATTGGTATAAAATGTTCTTTATCAAATTATTGTTAGGTATTTTATTAACTTATTGAAATCAAACTACTGACGAACTACTACAACAAAATTAAAAATTATATTATAAATTCTAGTTTTTGTTTTTTATTTGTCAAATCATCAATAACTTCATCGGTTTGAAAGTCTAAATTTTGATGAATTGATAGCATGGCAAGGAAATCGAAATATCGACCGATAATTTCCCCACATCAGATAATTTATATACCATATGTCTGTGAGTGCCGTGCGGTCGATTGTTATTATTATTATCCGATTACAATTTAATTATTAGCGATATTAATATTTTTTTTTACATTATACTTTAATACTTTATTGAATAAACAAACTAAAATTATAATATTACTGATATGTTTAAAATTTGATGTTTTCATATATTTTTTTTGGGGTGGAGAAACCATCAGCCCCCCCCCCCCCCATAAATACGCCACTGAAAATGTATGTTATAATTCGGAAATGAGTAAGTTATGTGAAATAATAATCGTGTTTTTACTTTTAGAAGGGCCTTTGCGTAACCAAAGACCAGTGGCGTAGGAAGACTCGCTATCGCCCTCGGAAAACTTAGAAAAAAACGCTTTTTAACCAGTTAAAATTTGATGTTACGAAATTTTTTTCAGGATACAATTTATATTTATAAGTTAATATTACTGCGTTAATTTGAAACTTTGAAAATTTGCTTTTCTCGTTTTATGATTAGCAAATTCATCGATAATTTCTTCATATGAATTTTTTTATTTAAATGCCCTTGTGCTATTTTCATAATTTCATCATTGAATTTACATGTAGTGTGTACAAATAGACAACATCTACATATTTAAAAAATTATAATGGAAAAACTTCAATTTGAGTACGACAAAAGGTTAGTTACAGTGTTAAAGTAAAGCAGTGGAGCAGTTGAACAAGCGTCCCCCCAACATTTTTTATTCTAAGATATCAAGTACAGTACTCAGTGTACTGGGGTCAAATGGCGTTACAGTGATTAGAAAAAATATACACACAGCAAGAATGAATGTTCATCCGAAGTTGTTGTGTGACTTTTCACTATTACTAAATTGATTTCAAACCTACACAATAAAAATAGTGTAGACAGTCCTAAGTCTGTTTATAAAATGGAAAGGAAAACGTTGAAACTTTTTTGTAAATAAAATAGCATGGTACACACCATATATACTAGATATATATTTTGAGTGACCGCAACTAGTATATAACCTTTTTGTTTGGTGACCGCAACTAGTACATAATTTTTGATTTTGACCGTTACTAGTATACACCGATTATAAGTACCACCGCAGGTTTTTTGGAATCCGTTCAAAGGCCGGGTATGCGGTCGGGCGACACGAAACGGACGCGTTTGATCTCGTCGTGATGATTCGTAACGATCGTAATGATAACTGTTATTGTTTCTGTAGACGAAACAGTCAATTATCTCGGGAAACGACGGGTGGTGTACGGGAATAATTTATGTACATGTGTCCGTCACGGATAACCGACCGCTGTTGCGTTCGCACATGTCGTCAACTCTTCGGATGTCCGGATAATATTTACGATGTATCCGCATACCCGGTGACAGTGGTCTGAACGTATTGGCTTCTATTCAACAACCTTTTTCGTTCCCGTTTATAGGCTGAGGACTGGATACAGTGAGAGAAAATTCACTGTAGGCACGGTTAAAAATTTTGTAAAATAAATAAATTTAAAAAAATCTAACCGAACGAACACTACACGACTTGTGGATTGAACGAAACATTTTTTACATACTTCGCTTTAGTAATTTTCCCTCGTTTAAATTGATTAATACATTGCTGAATAATATTTACATATTATGTTGTGCTGTTTTTTTAGTGTTCTCCTCGTACTCTCGCTACAGAGCTTCGTTTACGTGTTGGCCTGCATCTGTTTCAAAATATACACGAAATTGAAAATGTCAGCACCAGCAGTCGTGAACTCTGCATTACGTTTTGCGGATTCGCAGCGGTCCGTTGTGTGATCGCCTACGAGTATACTCAACATACAGGGAGGGAAAATTGGTATACCTACATGTGGTGGACAATTCAGTGAGTTTCGACGAGAATCGCAATTGATTATCGTAATGGGATGCGATACAGACCACTTAATCAACGGCAAGATCACACACCCGGAGCCGATACGGACTCATTAAAGTCTAGCCCAGCCATACTCAACTTTTTTTTTATTCGGACCACATAAAATATTTTAAAATATTTCACGAGTCGCAAGTGGAAATGAACGGAACAGAAATTAAAAAAAAAAAAAAACTAAAAATAATTGTATATATTGTGTATATTGCATAATATTTGGAAATTTATTATAAAAAAATTTAATTAAATATTTATTTTAAATTAGTGCGAATTTTTATATTGAGATATATATCACTCACTATTTTGGATATATCTGGACTGTAGTTGCTGCATGCTACAAGTCATCAAGATGTGAATCAGTTAGCCGATTTCTGTATACGTTCTTTGCATATTTGCACTTTGATTGTTTTGCTATGCCTATTTTATATTTATAACATAAGTTTTGAAATTATTATTTTATTATCAATCCAATTAGTTCTGTTTGGACCACATATAAATCGTTAGAGGGCCGCAGGTTGAGTATCGCTGGTCTAGCCAATACGGTATCGTCAAATATTTAATTTGTGCACTGCATTATGAATGGCATGACCATTTTCTACCAAAAACGTACCCTTCCCTTTTCAGCCGATTCATTTTTCGACCAAATTTAAAATAGGCCGATTCTCTTTTTGACCAAAACAAAAGTTTATGTAATAAATTTAAAACAATGATGTACAATTGTTGTCCATAATTATTAAAATATTAATATAAAAGAGAACAATATTTTGTATCTAGTTTTGATCTCTTATCGTAATGAAAATTGTTTGCATTTTTTTTTTTCGAAAAATCGGAACTTTAATTTTAAAAATGTTAGGACTTCGCTCATTACGCCTGCCGGCTCCAATCACAAGCTCGAGTGCCACTGCGTGACACTTTTCGAGAGGATGGGGTTTCGCCCCAAGGAGAATTATAGTCTAAGTCTAACCTAGATTTTATACAAACCTTGATACTGTTGCAAATGGGATTATGCTCTGTATGTGAACCTAAAACCTCGCTACGCAAGTAAAACCCTGAACCGTCATTAATATATTATAGTAGTTTCCATCATAATCAAACATTGTATATCATTATTTTATTATTTTAAATGTATTATATACATTTTTGTTTTGGTCGAAAAGGAAATCAGCCTATTTAAAATTTGGTCGAAGAGTGAATCAGCCGAAGAGAGAAGGGTACGATTTTGGTCGAAAATGGACTCACCCATTATGAAGCGCCATAAGCGTGCGACGGTAATAACGTACGTGTGGTCGGTGCAACGTCGAACGTAATCGCGTCGTAAATGTCCTAAACACGATTTCGAGGGTGCAGCGTGTCTGAAAAGTGATCGGGTATAAAGTGTGTGTAAGAACGCGTTACAATCGCGTCCGGTCCAGGAGCTTATGAAATCGCTTACGTCTAAGGGGGCAGGGGCTAAATACGTTGTTATCGAATACGTCGCCGTCACGGGTAATTTGGTAGAAGTTGAGTTTTTAGTTTTCGAAGATCGAGTATTCATAATTTTTATTTTTTTTTTCATTTTACCCGTTATTGCATTTCGATTGTCTGAGATATTTCGACTGATATATGTACTCGTGTTATACACTGTAAATAAATAACGACATGATAATACGAAACTTATATTATTATACCGTGTTCTACGTACAACGGCGAGACGAAATAATAAAAAGTTTATCGCGTACTACAACCGTTGTCGACGGGAACTTTTATCGGCAATCCGTGCATGTCGATAAATACACATCCGTCGGTGGGACGGCGGCAACGAGTGGTGAAAACGAGGAGCGATACAGACTTATGCGTGACGTTGCACGTGATGGCCAGCGCATCTCGGGTACGACGATTCAAAAAGTCGAGCTCGAATCGCTCTTAATTAAGTTACGTAACGAGTTTTACTTTTTCAAACCCTACTTTCGCTGGTCCATTAGGTTCCAAACGATCAAGTCATTCGTCATTTTCGCTAATTTTTTATCCGCATTAATTCAAAATATCTTGTCTGTCTAAAATATTTATTCTACCCTACATATCCAAATAACTGTTTATTCTTTTGCGATAGATTTCTTTAAATTAACTAGGAAAAAAAATCTATTTTTACATTTAATTTATCTTCCAACGAAAACAAGTAAATGCAATAACTGATATGATTGTCTAGTTTTGGTACACTTGAACTATTATTGTGCCTACCTGAGTTGAGCATTAGTCCAATAAATAATTATTTGATTGATTATTTGAATAAAAATGTATTCTTTATTCATTTATTATTCATTTGATTATTCTAGATTTTTTTATTCATTATTTGGTTATTCAATTATTCGTTATCCATTATTCTTATTCTTCTTATCTTATTCTTTTTATCTCAAACGATTCTAAGATAATTTAAAATTCTAACTTTATTAATAATTAAAATCGGTGTTTTTTTTTTGTTATTGTTATATTATATTCTATGGAAAATGTCAAAACCAAAAATCATAAATAATATTTTTATCAATGAGGGGCTAATCTAACTGGTTTAGCACTCGATATCGACTAGTTATTTACCCGCACATTTACGGTTTTACTGCTCTAGTAACATTTTTGTAATTAATTTAAAATAAAGTCTGACATAACTTAATGTAGCCAGGCTTGTATTTAGGGGTAGGTAAATGCCCGGGGGCGTCAAGTCTCAGGGTTGGCAAAATATTTTAGCAAAATTAATTTTAAAAATGATAAAAATAAAAAATAAAAATAATAAAATAGTATGTTTTACTATGTTATAATTTGTAAATTAAAAAAAAAAATTGTATCTTTATTATATTATAATTTGTTAATTTGAAAAAGTATTAAACGATTTTCATTTATAAGTTTTATACATTTAATATTAAAGAATCTTGATTATGGACGAAATAATAAGTGTTATATTATTATTATTTATTTAATTTTTTTTTTTTTGGGGTGGGGTAAAAATGATATGCCTGAGGACGTCAAATTTTTAAATATGGGCCTGGATGTAGCCATATTATCGGTGTTGAAATTTTATTTAGTATAGTATTTACTATCAATATTTTTGTCACGATTATTATTAACATGATATAAATCATTGTTATTATAATTATTTGCTTTGTTATGAATATTATGTTTTTATCATAATTTTGTTACAAGAAAATTGGATATTATTCATTATTTATTTAATTTATTTACTTGGAATAATCGGTTTATTCACAAGTTGATTTATTATTCAGAATAATTTTTATTTTTTATTCAAAACTAAAACTTTTTAAAATCAAATATTATTCTTTTTTTACAAAATAATTAGTTATTTATGATTTTATTTTTTATTTATCATTTCAATTTGTTTTTGCCCTACTCTGGTATCTACCATAATATGATAATTTGTACGTGAAATTCGTAAATATCCACAACTGTGTATATTGCTATATAATTTTCTTTGCAAATGGAAAACACAAGAACCAATGATATTATTGATATTGTTGTCCCATGTGGATTATCAATTATTCAGTTCGTGTGAAAAATGTTTTCGTTTAGGCTTGAACTATTTTTTTTTTTTTAGATTAAGCTTTTTCGGTCAGTGAAATGCATTAATTATTGATTATATTTGGACTATAATACCAATAAATTATGCAAACATATTTAATGTTATCATTACACAATAATTGTAATCGATAACATAAAACGAACGGTTCATGTTAACAAGGAAATTATTATAATATTTTACATACCTATGGAATCAATATTGGAATAGGAACTATATATATCATTATATTCGTGATGTGATGTTTTACCTTGATTAGTACGATTTATTTTTATTTTGAGACTCTTACAGGCATATTTCTTCTCTGCTTACTTCGAATTTTTTGAAATAATGCGTCGTAACTGCATTTTTATGAATTAAAAATTGTTACTCCCTCTGAAAAATGATTTTCTTTAAGTTTATGCGTGCAATAAAAAAATATTTTCAGAACTATTATTGTAACTGAAAATATTTTTGTGGTAAGAATGAACTATTATAGTAACATTCTTACCACAATAAAAACTTGAAATTCTTATTACAATGGGCCAAAAAAAAAAAAAAAATCAATCACAATATACAATTTTATATTAAAAATAGTGGTGGATATAGAAATATCATGACCCAACCAAAAAATTTTCTTGGTTATTTTCAAAAAAATTTATCTTTATACTTTTTGCTATTGGTAATGTATATTTTATCGTAAATAAAGCCTCATTTTTATTTACTAAATATTAGTTTAAATTTAATTATGTAAATTTCTCATTAATTATCATTTTATCATCAGTTTCAATTTTGCGGCTTCGTGGTCTGAATCACGAAAACCGGCTTTTGCGTCACAGAACACACATTTTCGGAAATATGTTATTGCCAAATTCAATAATTATGAAAAACTATGCATGTTCTTCATTGGACGATGGAAACACTTCCGGCCATCAGCTGATATATGTCACGTATGGACTTCAACCTTGACCTGACAGTTGGTAATAAGTTGGTGTATCAATAGCCTTCAATTAACCTACTTGTATTAGAAGACACGAAGTAAGTCAACAACCATATTTTGTAAACATTATCCCAGCACATTTTCTTAAGTATTCAAAAATAATATTTATTCAGTTCCATCAAGCTAATTGTTTTCGTTATTTTTATCTAACAGATAACAACCAGGTAATGAAATATTCGTCTTAAAAATCAAAACAATGTCAAACGTGAAAACAATGATTTTTGAAAATTTTTTTTTCTGCTATAGTAAATCACATATAAATTATAATTTTTCATGTAATTTTTGTTATGAATTTTAATTTTAGCATGAGATCAAGCTATAGAAAATAAAATCGACGCGGATTACTTATACGCAGTTTGCATTTAGTTCTAAGTATAATTAAATATAATTTTATCCAAATTTTAGGACTCAATAAATTAAAGCCTAAATTACATACCACCACTATCATCTTAAACCATAAAAAATAAAAATAAAAATAATATTGATATAACGAACAAATAGTAATTTGTTAAAGACAAAAATATAAGAATTACTTCGACTGCTTTCTGTCCAATTGAATGAATTCAATAATTTTTAACTTGTTTTATTGTTGAAAAATATCTACATTAGATAGTGCTTACTGTATATAGATTTTTACGGTCAGTAAAATTATTGTGGAGGTAAATATAAATAGGTCTGTGGTAGTGATTATTGCAAACGGATCTTATTAGAAAAATCGTTTTTATCTGTATTTATGACTTTTGTTTAACCACATACATAATTGTGACAATATCGGAATTATTTTTTACGTTTTGAGAGAGCTAAATATTTTACATGTTTCAATTTTTACGTGAATATAATACACATATTCATTGCGCATGTTTTTTAAATCTTTTATTTATTGCGATTGTCGCGTTATATATTTGCGCATTACACTTTTTGTATTTGCTTTTTATTTTTTTTTTGTTTTTAAATAAGTATTCTTGGTTTTAATATTTTTTTTCGAAAAAAACCTATTTACCCCCCCCCCCCCCCCCCAAGCAATCTATAAAAATGTATATATAGTTCGATTTTTCAAGTATAAAAGTATTTATTTAGATTAAGATGTTTAATTTAATTCCAGAGCGAAACATTGATTAATAGTTCTACAACCGTTATTCGTTGTCCAAATAACTCTATACAAGTTCTATTCAGTAGTACGTTTAGGTCGTGTGGTGAACAGACATGTTACGTCGATGCGACATTTTTGCTAAAGTATTGAATACATTTATTTCCTAAATTTAATAATGAAGGTATATATACGAATCTATTTTATCCATCTGCTATACCATTTGACAAATTTAAGCAATCATTCCTCTGGAGGATTTAGCTATGTAAGATTTTAGTAATCATGCAAAATAACTCATTGTTAAACAAACCATGGCTTGATTTAAAAAATAAAATTATTCATCAA
The DNA here is from genome assembly GCF_003268045.1 of Sipha flava. Classification (NCBI taxonomy): domain Eukaryota; kingdom Metazoa; phylum Arthropoda; class Insecta; order Hemiptera; family Aphididae; genus Sipha; species Sipha flava. Next base: position 391,381 of record NW_020271741.1, read on the forward strand.
AATATGTTTTCTTATCCATTTTGGTAAAAGGCCGTATTTTATTTCCAAACTGGTAACATTATAAAGTATTAGTTTTCATTCCACCAATACTGTAATTAAACATTTCGATTGTTACACGTGGTTGTGTAATAACTAAGTTATTTTATTTCATATAATTTTATATAACTAGATTGTATTTTTTTTCTACAAACAATGATAAATGATTCCCATTTCTAGGGATTTAGACGATGTTTAAGCTAAAATAATTAAACAAGAAAAAAAATTAGACGGCCACACGGATTCGGAATCATGCTCGAACAAACCGAAGTGGCTAGCAATTTTACCATCACAAAAATATTTTGAATTCAACCCATCTCCTCACTCTTTCTCCCTTACTCTCTTTCTAATATATAGTTTATATTTACACTTATACACAAATGAAAGTTTTTCCGTTCAGTAAGACCGAGCACTTTAGCGAAGTGTGCGATGGAGGAGAATGGTGAGTGAATCGATTCGAGGGCAAAGTCGCTTAGTTAAATATTATAAAAAGGACTAATACTTATTTACTAAGAGTTTCTCATTGCTGAAAATCTAAAACAAATGTTACACATCGATCTAAACATATGACCACTATATGACGATATTTACTATAGTTTTTTAACAAATTTGTTTGGCATTATAGTGAGATAATGTTTAAATGAAATGTTTATATAAACAGTTAGCACGCGTAAATAACGCTTTATCACACTGCAGTCGTGACTGCAGTTTAATTATTTTTACATCGGACAACGTGTGTATTTTCGGTTTTCATTATTGAAAAAGGTACTATTTAAATAGTCGTTCATCATATCGTTTCTGAAACGGTTTTTAATATAATGTATTAATTTCGAAAGAAAACGATGTCAGTTCTAATATATATATATATATATTATGCATACAATTGTTCGGTAAACGCGTGCGTGATCGAAAGGAAACCATCGGTATTAATTTTAACAGCACGACATTATTTTCGAGTAAAATCGCTTTGTGTTCCTACTCTACGAGTACGTGCAGGTTCCTGCGATAAATTGATTTTATTTATGAATAACCATAATAAGCAATATTATTTTTTCAAATTGAGATCGATCAAGAAAAACAAAACGAAAGCAAGGGAGGGTATATTATAACAGCATGTATTCTGCGGGAATGGTAAATATATTAAAAACGGTTATAAATATTGTGATTAATAATTAAAAGTGAATTGTAAGTTTTTTTATGTGAAGGTACTCTAGAAAGAAATCTTTAAATTCTGTCTAAGTAATGGACACTTTCTCAAGGCCCTAGCTTAACCGACTAGCAGTAGCGGCTCGTGTATATGTGAGACGTGTTATAATGGAATTGATGAGCACATAACCAGTTAAATTGTTATTAGCAAATTATTTTCAATGTCGCCGCGCCCTTGCGCATTGGCATCGGCATTATTATTTGTTATTACTCTCGTTTGTTTATTATATTCCGATTATCGGCTGATAACGTTTATCATTATCTTAAATTCAAAACAACAATTGTGTTTCTGTTTATTATCGATCACCGTATATTATTATTCGTGCAACTAACGAACAGCAATTCATTTATATATGCATATATAATATTATTATTATATATATAAATATGTATAGATAAGTATGTTATATGTACATATACCAATGTTAAAATTAATATTTTTTTTTTACTTACCTACATATCTTACAAATTATTTGTGCACCACTTTATGTGAACCTCACAAGCCGCCACTGCCGAATAAAGCAAACAACGAAAAACAATGTATGCGCGGAGATTATTGATGCTCTAGCTGTAGACTAATCTAAGCATATTCCTTATTTCATATAAATTAAATAGAACACAGACAAAGTTTGATAGTTAACATTTATTATAGTTATATTAACATTTTTATTACAAAATTACACATTATTATTATTATTATTACTATTTCTACGATGAGTGATTTTGTATGTGACCAATAGAAAAATAACGATTAATAGAACTTCTTGAATCGCTTCTTAGACTGTGGAACACACCATTAAAATAATACAGAGACATGCAACTAAGGGCAAACACAATTGAAACGATTGCAGAAATATTATGAATAATTTCTGCATAAATTGGATGGAAGTTAAACAATATTCGTTGCTGAATGTATACTAAACTAAGGAAAATAAAAAGTTATAAGGGTAGATCAGGTGTTAGTGAGACCATTATAAGCTTTGGGGAATTTTTTCAATCATTGATATCTATGAATTATAATAGACAGAAATCGGTTATCTGCTGACAAAAAGTTGCAATCTCATCGTTTTTTCAAGTTTGAACGGTTATAGAAAAAAATTACAGGTCCGATTCTTATGAAATTTGAAATATGTATATTAAATTATTAAAAAATTTTACGGTGTATTAAACATTTTGGTGTTATTTCCAAAAATTCAAACGCCTGTGAGTAACTCAAATTTGGTTAATAAATGTTCACTATTTATATATATATATATATACAAAATAATTAGAATACCACTCATTAACTCACTGATCACTGATCATTAATTATATGAACTTGAAATTTATTATTGGCAGTTTGTCTAATATTATAGATGAGCAATAAGAAGGGATTTTACGTAAATCGCATTTTTAGGTTAGAAAATTTTTTTGGTTGGATGTTTATATTTTCACTTTTTGGCCACTTAGAAAATTATTTGAACTGACATACATAATTTTTTTTTTTACATTTTGGAACTTTTAGTTTACAGTAAATTTACATGATTAATATATAGAATAACATTAAGTGAAAGATTAGTGATTAAACATAATGATATAGACTTACATAGTAATAGGTAAATTTTATAATTTATATTAAACTACTTGCCATTTTTTTCTTTATTTCAATGGAGTATAATTTTTTTTTTATCATAAATACGTATTCGCAATCATAGAATATATATATATAAATATATACAATAGATTCATAGAATAATTCTGAGATAAGAAATGTGACGGGCCAAAGTAGATTAACAGTTTTACCGCTATTTTTCCATATTCACAGGCATATTGTATTAAATGTAGAAAAAATAATGAACCACTTTGCAAAAAACAAAATTTGTAAATATTTTGTTTTGTAAATCAATACATGTATACTTTGATGACTATGATGATTTGTTTTTGATAATGTAACATTTAAGTGATACAATAATGTTGTAAAGGAGACTAGTTATAAATTTTGAAATATAAAAAATAAAAATAACATTCTGTATCTGAATCTCATGTAAATAAATATAATTTTTTTTATTATTTCATTCCCTCCTCTTCTAGCCAATGTTTGGAGACGCAATTGATTACATCCCATACTAAAATTATCAGAGAAACGATTATATGGACTGACATTATTACATGCTCATCGAGATTTCATTATAAACCACGATGATGTTTTAGATATATTTGCTCAATCAAATAGAAGATTGGAATTTGTTATCTAATCCATACCTGTTAAATGTGTTTTGACTTTTAAATTTAAATTTTAATCCAAACAATTGAATAAAGAAGTTCAATGCAGTTTATGAAAACAATTATTCATTGTAAATGATAAGGAATTGCGTTATTTACTATTGCATATATATATATAAATTAAAAACTTTATTTACCAGTAAGAATCTAAATATATATACTAACTCATAACCAGCCCTTGCCGCTAACATTAGCTTTATCCGTGCCTGAACTCTATACTGTATTTTTTTTTTACAGCGTACCTTAATAGACGTCAAAAAGTTGAGAATCTCGTATAAGGGTCAGGAAGTGATCCATAAAAAAGTATACGTAAAAGGTTTTCGGATCGCTCAACTCATTCCGGTTGACAACATCATGTACGTATTCCAAACGACCGCGGAATATTTGTACTGGATTAAAGTACATTATTATATCAAGCGTTATTTGAACAGTCACCGTTGAAAGCGTAAAAGCGTTCTCAAACGCATTATGAATAGTGATGCCGCAAGACAAGACAACAAATGTTTTATTATTGTATTGTTTCGAAATTTTCACTGTCAATATTGTATTGTCTTAATATTGAAAGTTATTGTCTAATAATAATCTTGTCTTGAATGAATTGAATATTAAATATTGAGTTTTTTTAATTATCTTATCTTGTCTTGAATTACTATCATTATTATTAAGTAGTCCAACAAGTCAGCATTCATATCTCGACTGAACCGTCATCTTTTCACTTCTTTCCTATTTTATTTATATTAATATTGCACTATAAATGTATTCTAAACGTTTTTTTCCTATGATTCAACAATGTCAACATTTTCTTGATTATTGTCCAATGGTTTCAAATGTATAAGACCAATACAGCATTATCATTAATCTATCCTTGTATCACATACGATCACGAAGTTTCACCCGACTAAGGAGTTTTGTCTTTTATAATTATTTATATTTTTTTCCAAAAATAAACAGTTGAAATATACGTTGTTTATACATTTTTGACTGTTGATCACGAATATTACATACTTATTGTTATGGTTTTTAAATATACCCACACACACACACACACACACACACACACATAATTATTATTCACCTATACGACATAAAGTTGTAGTATACTATGTATATGGTTTTGATAAAAAAAATCATCAAAACTACATATTATATTATTTTATGTGGGTCATTTTGTACATTCTTATTGCGCGTTACATTTACACAAATATATATAAATAAATATGTATACGGTCGATGTATAATATGCTCCATCATTGTTACGATCAAAGTCATTTTCTTACAGTTTATCATCAGTCTTGTGCCGTTGATCCCCGTTATTCATATATGTGTGCGTGCTATACTCGCAGTACGACTGCCATAGAAATCTCATAGTTGGTTTACATTTTTTACAGTAGATTTCCCTGAAGTGTATTATTATTACGACCTTACAATACATCCGAACAATGCGCTCGAAGTACGCTAAACGTTGATTTTTTTCCCTTTAATAAAACTGTTACGATTTCGATCTTTCTTTTTAGACAGGATTTTTTTCCTCTCCCACTACCCTACTCAATGAACCATAATTTTCTATGGTATAAACACTAGGTTGTACCGCCGTCGTTTGGTACCATCGTTTTCAATCACTCGCTCAATATACCCATCGATTTGAAATGTTTCATATGATATTATGTATTTTTTTATCAACCGTTTCGTTCAGGTCCACGCGTGCTCGTAATATAAAAGCCAACACTTCGAATCGAGAGAACGAACAAAGTTGATAACTACAATAATATACATATATTGGGTACGATGAACATCGATTTTTAGTATGCGGACAAGTATTATTATATTCTCACGAGTTATGATGTATCTATGCCGAGGAGGTACATTAGAGGTTTAGCGATTCCAAGTTAGGATTTATCTTTCTATTCCATGTTAGTCGATGCGGCTTACAATGAAATGAGAGGGTGGAATGAAGAACGTTTCACGTGCACTACAAGTAATTTATAATGAAATTAGTCTTGGCGCAGAGAGTGCATAAATTACGAATAACATTTTGTTGTTAATTAAGTGTTCCAAAAAAATTAAAGTGACGAAACATTTTTGAAACGCAATGCGATAAGCACCGTAGTTTATTCACCTTATAAAACGCATTAGCTTAAAACGTATTGCTTTCTATTGCGGGTGTACTTGGCCAGTATTCGGTCGATTTACTCTTCAATTCGCTTGATGTAAATGTAACTCCTATACATTGATGGTGTGTTTAACGATAAAGCTAATATTAAATGTATAATTTCCTCCCCCTCTATCCCGCCATCGACAGTTACTGTTATTTATTGAACACACGACGTCGTGCTCGATGGATTTAAAAATTGAAATTAAATATTCATTACAACCGGCGGCAGCGGTGGCGTATTACGAACAATGTTATACGATACTATCGTGAACACGTTTAGGATTTGCGGATTTGTTCTGAGAGGTGAAATGTTTTATGAATAATGATTGAACGAGAAAAAACATTCCACGAGATATGAATGTACACGGAAGGGAGGGGATGCAAAGTTGCACGCAATTTATAGCATTCCGCTGTACTAAATGTTTTTGATCACGATTCGGTTTGGTCAGCTATTCCCAAATTATTTACATGACGTGTTCGCCGCACTCGACTCCCAGTAATAACTTACGTTTCCTAAAGTTCAATGGGATGGCAGCAGTTCTATACTTTTCGTTGCACAACACCGCACTTGCACGTCGCGTCAAACTGGATGTTTCGAATGGAAAATGGGGAAGTGCGTGCATGCTGTTGTTTTTTCCCAAAGTAAATATTTCCATCGCCGCGTCTCGAATGTTTCTTCGTCCGCAGTTCTTCCGGTAGAATAATAGTAATTTCGCGTTTTTAATCAACTTGAAGTTTTCGCGCACGATATTATTCCTATACCTTCACGTTCCGGCGTATCTGACTAGGTACCTACGTTTTAACTCTGCTGCGAGTACTTAATACATGCATTCTAATAAACCGCGTGCTTTCCTGTCAGAATCAAAATTCTGTACTGTCGACATGTTAAACAATAACGTCAGACGATTGGATGAGAAGAGTCTTGTTAAAAACACGCTATACCTTAGATTAAATGTACGTATATTAGTTCATTTAATGTATGCTAAAACCATTAAATTATAAAAGTTGTATCGTCATCAAGATTATTTATTTTTAGCTAGTATACCTACATGACAATAATTATATTTTTTCGAAAAAGCGAAGGATTGATTTATGTTTCTTTTTTACTTCGAAAGGTGTCACGGTATACTTACACTTTTACTCTTGAAGTCAAATCCAAAAGCTCAGTAATGGACACTGTTTGGGAAAATGTTTGTAGTTTCTCGAAATATTAGATAGCATTTTGTAGTATTTAATCAGATTTTCTGATACTTCGTAGTTTTCGAGATCGTCAGTTTCTTCGTCATTTTCACCTTGATCCTCGACCATGGATATAACTAAAACATGGAATTTCTACATCTCAAGTTGGTCATCAAAGTGAAGAAATTCTTCTGCAACAACATCAATAGCAAAACAAGATATTTTGAATTTTAGTCGGGGCTGGGTATCGACTATACCATAGTAAAATTGATGGTGATTTTTAAGTTTGGCTTTTAATGTTATATTTTTGTCTTGGCAGAATGAACTCATTATGTATTTGAAACAGGACTGAGAAATTTTTCAAGATTTCCATCTTACCACGATTTTTATGTTTGACCGTATACGTAAACGCACGGGAAACGTTATACGTTCGATCGCATTCGTCCCTGCTCGAACATTCGACCGTGCGCAAGTAGCATAATGTAATAAACCGTATTTCCAGAAAATAATATACTTGCGGTCGAATTTGTATATGACTCTGTCGGTCAATAAACCGCTGTATTCGGTATATAAACGTGAACGCTTGGACTGAGTCGTAAACAGTATATGCAATGCGAATGCAATAAAAAAATAAAAGTATAATATCGAAATATTACATTACACGTGTTGGCCTCTTCCTCCCTACTACTGTGTATATCGTTTACTTACTGTTTATTATAGGTTTGTCCGGAGTTAGAGGTTTAAGCAGAATTCGTTTATGGTTTATGAGTAAAGAAGTGGGTTGACTTTGAATGAAACTAAATAAAATTGTTTTTACAATTTTTGTTATATTAAAATTTGAAACACAAAGATAGTATTGAAAGCCAAAATAAGATTAAAAAAAATATATATATATATATATATATTTAATTTACCAACAACGCGTTAGAATTCGATATTAATTCTTCTTGATGCTTTTGATAGTTTATAAAGTACAACGTCTGTTAAAATTTCAATACCCTGATGAATGCTTAGCATAGTTAATCCATCTAAATGAGATTCTTCCAGTGTATTTCATAGATTGATTGATATAAATGATTGTTACCAGGGTTCGTAATTTCATGCCCTAACAATGCCTGCATTTATGCTTTTAAAATTAGCAAAATATGCTTTGAAATATGCCTTAAAAAGTTAAAAAAATATGCATTTATATGCACTAAATATCTAAAATTATGTACTTAAAAAATGCTTACCTAAAAAAATCATAAATAATTTTTAAAATAACACGAATTATTCATTTCATTTTTTTTTATAGTTATATTTTATTTTTTTGTCATAATTAGAAAAAAAAATAGATTTTAAATACTATTTAATATTATTTTTGAGTCTTCATGAACTGCGTATAATGTACGTTTTTGTTAGTAATTCATTTTAAATCTGAAACTTTTGAAACAAAAGTATTCATTAAATGTACGAATATCAAAAAGATAAAAAAAATAAAAGATAATACAATTTCTATTTTTAATTTTATATATATATATATATTTCATTTAGATTTTTGATATATTCTAATAGAATGTTGTATATGCCCGATAAAATAGAAATATGTATAAATATACCAAATACACAAAAACATGTCAAATATGCAAGAACATGAAAAATAAGATTTCGCTTATTTAACCATGGTACCTTGAAATTGATTTCTATATTATCTAGCATTAAATACAACTTTGCAAGATTTATATGCAAATGCATGAAATTACGAGCCCTGGTTATTATTTTTATATATATATTTATAAAATGTAATATTTCATGATAGAATCATTTTATTTTCGTTATTTGTTTTTTATGAGAGTGGGGTCTTCCACTACCTGTCGGTACGATACTGAACACAATGGTGTTTTCAATACGTTCGGCCTCAAGACATCGGAGATCGCGAGTGAACATGATCTGCAGCATGTGCCAACTCAACGCAATGTGCAATGGATTTAATCCCGCAACAATGAGCGTGTATCCGGCAACGGTAGTGTGGTGAAACTGATTAGTTCCATTATTGTGATATTATTTCGTCCACCGTCGTTCTACAGTCCCATTACGACTTAAAAAAATAAAACCAATACCTGGCAAATATCTCATAGTGTATAAATTACAGAAAATGGTATGATTTTACGAGCATGCGAAAATCTATCGTCGGAGTACGATAATATCATATTTTTGATCCCACGTGGTTCTATGAGCCGCATGATCTGCAATAGTCGTCGACTCGATTATTACTTGTGTTAAAATATTACGAACGTTCGGGGACGATGGCCCTATTCGTAGTCATAATTTTTCATTAGTATTTTTTATTTTCATTTTTTTGTTTGTGGTAAGTTTTTTTTATTTATTCTTTGTTTTTCACGGAGATCACGCGCGTGCCAATTAAGCCTCGAAAAGTACTGAAAGAAGGCAGCGGGTTCGCAAGCTCGTCGGTTTGACATTATTTTATTTTGTGGGCTTTTATTATGATGTATTCGCAGTCTTGATACTCTAAAAAACATTCTGAAAATGCACACAGCAGACCATTTGAAGAAATATTATCTCCTATACCGTTTATAAAAGATACTCATATATCGAAGGTACGAGATGCGCGCGTTTGGCCACATTTTTAAACGGCAACGTTTTTTCAAGGAATTTCTTTTACTCGAAAACGGTGAAAAAATACTAAGAAATAATTTTTTTTTTGCTTCAAAAATATGTGTTTTTACGATCAATTTTTTTTTGAATTTTTTATGTACACGTATTATTATTATAAAAATGCAATACCGTTTGTAAATTTATCAACTACACGACTCTTAAGGCAATGATAAAATATATGTTGTGTTTAACGCGAAAAATTTGATTATGATTTACAGATTCACGGAAAACATATGAAAGTACTAATTCGAAAAATACACGTTAAAGGCGACGTGGTAGGATATAATATTATTGAACAGTGACCATCATGCAGATATATTAGGATCTCTCTTTTTTTTACATTGTTTATACCCTGAACGATAATTTTTATTATGATTGAGAGTTTAGACCGAGGTACCTATTGGACGTCCCAGTGCTGTAAAAAAAAAAAGTCATAAAACTTTAAATCGAAATCATGAAATATCTATTACAATAATACTTGATATATTCAGATTAATTATTACGGTTTTACGGTAAAATCGGGAAATAACAGCAAGAAGCATGATTATGCTATAACGTTTTTTTTTTTTTAAATTTTTCTATACTCATACGAACCTGTAAATTGTTTTCAAATCGTATATAAATATATGGATAACACATAATTCGGAAATATCAAATATGGTATTTATTGTTGACCGATAAATATGAGTAGAACTTTCTGTCGAAAAGTGGCTAGGGAGAGAAAGATATTTTTAATATGTCGTTTTGACGCACGTTCATTGCTGGCAGTGGCTACAACGTCAAGAGCATCCAATGGTTGTTCAAGTTTCTTTAGATGTGTCACATGCATTTGATTGGGTTTGGTACACCGATCTATTGTTTAAATTAAAAAAGTTTCTCCCAGTTCCACTTTATTTGCTGACCAAATCTTACCTGAAAAATCGAACATTTTTCGTTCGCCAAGGGGATTTCCTCTCTTTTCAATTTCAAATACATACAGGAGTACCCCAAGAAAGAGACTTATTACCAGACTTATACAACATCTACACGGCCGATATTTCCAACTATGAAAAGACATTATTAGCTACTTACGCTGACGACACGGCAATTTTTTCATCGCACCCAGACCTCGCAACAGCATATATAAACCTTAAAGTCCATTTAGATAATATTTCCAAACAGTCTTCCAAGTGGAGAATCAAAATCGATTCTGACAAGTTCTTCCATATCCCTTTCACTCTAAGACAAGGCGTTCCACCCACAATCTACTTCCAAAACAACCAAATTCCAACTACAACTCAAACCAAATATTTAGGTGTAATATTAGACAAATGTTTAACATGGGGTCCACACCTAAAATACAAAAGAAAGCTTCTTAACAGTAGACTCCACCTACTACGGCCAATTATCAAGTCTAAACTCTCGATTAACAACAAACTTCTAATATACAAATCAATGCTAAGACCCATATGGGCCTACGGGATCCAAATATGGGGATGTGCCAATCCTTCCCAAATAAGAACCATCCAGGCCTTCCAATCAATCTTTCTACGACAAATAATATCCGCACCATGGTATGTCTCTAATCTTTCATTACACAATAACCTAAAAATCAAAACAGTTCCTATTATAGCTAAAAATTATTATAAAAATTTCACACCAAATCTATCAACCATTTAAACCTACTAATATCCAATTTAGCCAGTAAATCCATCCCAGACAATCCTCCACATCAAATAAAAAGAAATTGGTGTCGTAATATTTTGATCCCAAACTTGTACTAACTAATAAAACTCCCTTTCATGTCTGATGGTATTCACACTGGTGGACTTCCCTCCTCACGAAATGTCATGTTGTTTTTTTTCTTATCTATTGTTGTTACTTGTTACCAAATTTACTTATTGTGTATATAAATACAGATTGTAAATACACTTTTGCTAATAAAAAAAAAAAAAAAAAAATATGTCGTTTGTTTCAGAGAAGCTGTACATAATACGCTGTGTAAAATAAAAATTACTCATCGTATCCCATCAATAGTGATGGAATCATAAAAAAATGAACAGTTATTGTTTTGAATGACTATCGGAATGTTGCGACAAAATGCGTGATGTTTACGATGATTGTTTCGTGTAGTATTATATACTATTATAACTATACATACGCTGTTACGGTGACCGTACGTAATCAACATTTCGGCGATGACCGAGAAACCGGAGTTCTCAAGGGTTTACATCGTGATATAAACGTGTGAGATAAATCGTGTGGGGGAGGAGTATTTTTTATATTATTTTTTTTTATTAATTTTAAGACTCTCGTCTATCGAAGAGTTTAAAAACCACTACCGCACGTTTATCTCTGCAATATAACATAATTTATATATTTCCGCATAGCGAGCGTTACGATAACCCATAGACGATTGCGATCAGTTTATAATTTATCGAAGAACTCGAAGAACTTTTGCTATGAACACACACGGCCACGCATTAGTTTAGGATCCGTTCTACCCTTTTCACCTAGCCACTAGCGTACATACTGAGATGCCAGGGGATGCTTAGCACTCCAATTTATAAGTTAGTAACCCCAGTTTATTTGAAGTAAAAATATTGTTTAAAGAGGATTATTTTCATTTATGAGAATGAGTTTATTCCAGTTTGCATCGATAATGCACTACTAATGCCACCGTTATTGCATTATAGAATCAAAATCGTCGTAATTTTACAAATAATATCACGTAGATAACTCAATTCTGAATATTTTTGAATTATTGTTGTCTTGAACTGAGACATCGATATCTCAATAATAATTTTTTTGAGTTATTGCAGTCTTGAACTGAGGTGACGATATGTATGTATGCATGTATGCTGTAGCAGTACTGGGTGTATGAATTTGCAATACAACTTATTTACAACGCATGCGATATTGTGATGATTTATTTTTAGTATTTATTGCCGGAATGCTATTAAGGATTTTGCTTTTGTTCAACGTCTACCGGTTTGATCGTGTGTTGATAGAAAATAATGATGATTATTAACAATATTTAGTTATAACGCAGAAAATTGTTAAATTCATAGTTGAATGATACAACTAGAATATTTTTTACCTGGTATAAGTGTAGGTGGTTTTGTCCTCTCCCTACGGGTCACCTTGGGGTGAATAATTATATTACTCACATGTTTTAGACTGATTGTGCGCTTATTGATCTCGCGGGTGGAAATAGTTACAGGGGCCACATTAAAGGCATGTATTAACAAATACACATGTTATGAGGTCGGGGAGTCATGAACGTGTGTTCGGTTGGTCAGAATGTCAGATGTCTCTTCGACGTTGATGTTTACGCTAGCGGTGTGTAACCTTTTTTGATCCACGACCCCTCAAAATGATTTATTTCGTCAATGTGACCCTCTACGTATAAAATAGTATACGCAGTGGTATAACTTTTCAATTACTTGTTAAATAATCAACAATTATTCCCCATTATAATTTGATCACTGCTCCGTATGCGTATGTTATTATTAGCTTGCGATCAACCATGTGATATATACTATATGTTTTTGACTGTAACGTCTCGCGAAATCTAAAATGCATATCAAGTAACGATGAAAAACTATATAAAAATATTACCGTGGTCTTGATTGCAGTGTAAACTCGATAAACTGGAAAACTGTCAAAAAATGTAAATTAAATTAGTATACCTGTGGCCGGGCTTTGAGTATAATTTTTCATTTTTTATTTTTTTATTTATTTATTTTTTTGTTTGTAAATTTAGCTATTCTTTATTGCAACATTAAACCCATACGAATAACAATTTATATGGAGGGAGAGGGAAATAAAATGTTAGAGTAGTATTAATAAAATCAACCAAAAAAAAAAAAAAAGAACAAATAAGGAGATTTTAACACCCAAAATCCTGTCTGGCTATGCCGCATTTCACGACCAGATTTATTTGTGTGCTCGGAGATGATATTATATGCATACATTAGTATATACATATATACATATATTAGTTGTAGAATATACAGTACTGATTTGTAGGTATTTTTTATTTTTTTTATTGTATGTTTTGTCAAGATTTATAATATTTTTTGCGATTTTTTTTTTTCATATTAATACTTGTATTATATTTGGTTATTATTTATTTAACGCAACATAATATTTAATTAAATAAATAAATCTCTGTGTATGTAAATATATATTAAACTTTTAAAAGAACATAATGTTATCCTTATTATAAAGCCCCACAAAAATAAGTTTATTTCTGAAAACTATTTCTCTACCCAGTCCTCTATACGTAAACTATTCAACAAATAATTAATAACTGCCTTATGTGGTTTTTAGAAAACTCCAATTAACCCACCCTCGAATAAAATGGTATCAAACGAAACAAAAGCATAGCTAAAAACATCTTAAACATAAAAATGGCTTTACAGAGAAAATCTTAGAGATGATGAACTTCAACACTGGAGACCCAGAATTATACGAAATGACAATAAAATATTAGCCAAAGAAAACATTTAAGAATTTAATTAAATTTTTCTTTGCAATTGCACTTTTCAAATAAAAGCATTTAATATTTTTTCAGATACATTCAACCAGAATAATGGTGTACCATCAAGCTCAACCGTATCAGTAATATATTTTTTAATTTAAATTAACGATAATTCTGAAAGAGTATATAACCTAAACACTCTTCTTATTTCTAATTCAATGATGATCACATTCATCACGATAATTTTTTGATTAGATTTTTAAAAAAATGTTCAGGACGTTCAAAACTACGAGCTCCTAATTAGGTTTAATCTAGTAGGCATTTACAATGAGTTCTGTTGCTAGTCTATTTAGTATCTAGGTTCTATATAGGGCTGATACGTGTTAAATGTAAAAGGTATTATTATTTTTCTAAATCGATTAAATTTTGGTAACAGATTATGGAATATGTACAGTTTTTGTTTTTACGAGTTTAAATATATATATTTGTATGTTTTTTTTAACTTACAAATTATAAAAATTATATGCCTATTATTTTGAAAAAATTATATCTCTATTATATAAAAATAAGTCCGGTTTTCCTCCCTGACGCTATAACTCCAGAACGCACGAACCGATTTCCACGGTTTTGCATTCGTTGGAAAGGTCTTGGGCTCCGTGAGGTTTATAGCAAAGAAAATTCTGGAAAATTCAGGAAAAATTCAACAGAAAAGTGGGGAAATCGTTTTTCACATACAGCGCCATCTATTATACATAGCATGTACTTCAAACCAATAGCAACGGTGCGTGATAAAGTGTGTGATAGATAGTCATTATCTCTGCTCAGTTAATTTCATTTAAGCTCAGTGTAAATTATGTGGATCGTGCATTTGAAGTTAAATTCAACACTCTGTCCATAGTCCAAAATGCCTAGAGAACGACGTGCGAACATCGGCCGCCGCACAAGACATGCAAGCCAGCAACAAGTCTATTCAAGGATAATTCACAAAAGGCAGCGACATGGCTGTGTTTGGTATTGCGTCGGAAAATGTGAATGACGAAATCAGCAACTTCCAAATGGGCAGATACGTCAGTACTAATGAAGCACTGTGGCGATTATTGTCATTTCAAATTCATGAAAGATATCCCACAGTTGTACATTTAGCAGTGCATTTGGAAAATGGCCAAAGAGTTTACTTCACTGAGGCTAATGCGGCACAACGAGCTGAGAGACCACCATCGACAACATTGACTAGCTTCTTTGCAATGTGTGAAGCAGATCCATTCGCAGCGACGCTGATGTACGTTGAAATGCCCAAGTATTACACTTGGAATCAATCAACAAAGAACCCCAGTTCCAGACTGGCCACAGGTGTTTTCAACTGATGCACTAGGTCGTATGTACACTGTTCATCCTAGAAACGATGAATGTTTTTATTTGCGACTGCTGTTAGTAAATGTACGTGGACCGAAATCATTTGCGCATTTGAAAACTGTGAATGGCCACCAATGCCAAACATATCGAGAAGCATGTCAACTATTGGGTTTGCTGGAGAACGATTCTCATTGGGATTTAACACTTGCAGATTCAGTTGTTTCATCAAATGCGTACCAAATACGAACGCTGTTCGCAATTATCATCACCACATGTTTTCCTTCACAACCAATTCAGTTATGGAACAAATACAAAGACGCCATATGTGAAGATATCTTGCATCGCTTGCGTATTCAAACGAATAATCCTGACATCCAAATAACCGATGAAATCTACAATGAAGGATTGATTCTGATTGAGGATCAATGCTTGACTATTGCAAACAAGCTACTGATTGAAGTAGGAATGATTGCGCCAAATCGATCGATGCACGATGCATTCAACCAAGAATTAAATCGAGAGCTGCAATACAATGTTGATACATTGCAGGAATTCGTTAGAAATAATGTTCCGTTGCTGAATGAACAGCAAAAACAAGTATACAAAACATTAATGCAAGCGGTGGACAATAATACTGGTGGTCTATTCTTCCTGGATGCACCTGGAGGAACAGGGAAAACATTTGTCATTTCATTGATTTTGGCCACTATTCGATCAAGATGTGACATAGCTTTGGCGTTAGCATCATCTGGAATTGCGGCGACTCTTCTAGATGGCGGTCGTACTGCACATTCTGCGCTTAAGTTGCCACTCAATTTAAACACAATTGATACTCCAACGTGCAATATTTCCCGATCCAGTGCAATGGGAAAATTGTTAATGCAATGCAAGCTCATTGTTTGGGATGAGTGCACAATGGCACATAAGAAATCACTTGAAGCACTTAACTTCACACTGAAGGATCTTCGGAGAAATAACAACATCTTTGGCGGCTTGATGATATTGTTGGCAGGCGATTTCAGGCAGACGTTGCCAGTAGTTCCCCGTGGAACGCCTGCAGATGAATTGAATGCTTGCCTAAAGGCATCACCTTTATGGAATAACGTAAAAACATTATCGCTAACCACTAATATGAGAGTTCAACTTCAAAATGATCAAAGTGCTGCACAATTTTCCAAACAATTGTTAGATCTTGGAAATGGAAAAGTCCCAGTTGATGCGACATCTGGATTAATTACTCTTACCAACGACTTTTGCCGATTTGTAGACACTCAATTAGTTCTTATTGAAAATGTTTTCCCAAACATTAGTGAGAATTATAAGAATTATGCTTGGTTAAGTCAACGAGCAATTCTTGCAGCAAAGAATAATGATGTCCACGCACTGAATTTCACCATTCAATCAAAAATTGCTGGCGATTTGGTGACATACAAATCCGTTGATTCAATAACAAATCCCGATGATGTAGTAAATTATCCAACGGAGTTTTTGAACTCTCTGGAGATACCAGGATTTCCACCACATAACTTGCAACTGAAAGTTGGTACAGTTATTTTGATACTGCGTAATTTGAATCCACCGCGACTTTGCAACGGTACTCGACTTTCGGTAAAGAGACTTATGCCGAATTTAATTGAGGCAACCATTATTAACGGAAAGTACGCAGGTGAAAATGTATGTATTCCTCGAATACCAATGATTCCGACTGATCTTCCGTTTGACTTCAAACGATTGCAATTCCCAGTTCGCCTTGCGTTCGCAATGACAATTAATAAGTCGCAAGGCCAATCGCTTAGTGTTTGCGGGATAAATTTGGAAAATCATTGTTTTTCACATGGACAGTTATACGTTGCGTGTTCACGAGTTGGGAAACCATCCGCTTTGTTTGTGTTAACGTCAGACCAAAAAACAAAAAATGTGGTTTACCAAAGAGCACTACAATGAAACAATTAAATAACACTTCATTTTAGTAGGTAATTGAAATGAATTTATTACTGTTGTGAAATGAAATAAATATTTTCCTTTTCAAATATATAACAAAAAAAAATTTTTTTCTTTATCTTTTAATCACCAAACGAAATGTTACATAAAACGAATCTGGTGGCGAAACGGAGTTCGCCGGGTCTGCTAGTCATATTATATTTAACTATAAAAATTATGACAATGAAACAGTTGAGACCTCATTAAATCCATTTATGGTACCTTAGTGGTGAATGTGTAACATTTTCAAAAATAGAAAATTTTACACATTCAAAAATAGAAAATGTTACACATTCACCACTAAGGTACCATAAATAGCTTTAATGAGGTCTCAACTGTTTCATTGTCATAATTTTTTCATAAAAAGTATATCATTAACAGGATTCTTTATAGAGTTTAAAGCAGTGAACCATACTTCAGCATAACATTTAATAATGAAACATCTAATTTTTTTAAGTGAAATTTCTTCGGTGGAAGTTAACTATTAATTAGTATTAATTTTAAATGAATAAATACCCATAGAATTTATCAAAACATGCTAAAATGCGAGAGATCAAAATTTATCTTCTAGCTCGTTTTCTAATGAATGTACTTGAAGATAGAATATTTAATTCAATTTCAGATTATTCGACCATTGTTTCTTTAAACTCTGAACTAAAATGTATATTATATATTTTAAAATTAAAGTTTGATATTATACAAATATTGATTAGCAGTTTTAAATATTCAGAATTTTGACCCCTCGTCTTTCAGTATGTCTTGATAAATACTATTATTTAAAAATTTATATTTAATAAAAAATGTTTAATGAATAAATATAATATAATATATAAATATAAGCTAAGAATATTTGTTCATTTAAAAATTGTATTATTTAAGAATCAATTAAGTTAATTTCTACCGAAGAAATGTTACTTAAAAAAAAGTTATTTCATTATTAAATGTTATGCTGAAGTGTGATTCATTATTTCAAATATATAATTATAAAATTTATAGTTATAAGTATAGTTTTTTGCAGAAAATTATTTGCAATAAAGTTGAGAACTAAAAATTAATTTCAATGGTTTTTAACTGAACGCATAATCAACTCAAATAGAATGTGAAAAAAAAAATAGTAACAATAATAATAAAGTTTCGAGTAAAATATGATTTTGTCGATGTGTGTACTTATTAGGGAAACGTTAACTTAATACTGTGTAAAAATAAAGATGGAAAATAAAATATTTACAATCGAAATCGTGTTTGGTACACAACTTTTCTGAATGTCTACTTACATGTATCGTATTCAGCAAGAGATGGGTGTTTACATCAAACTGTACAGTCGATGACCTATATGGTAGTGTCCCTGAATGACCTATAAACAAAGTTCAAATATCACTATGATGTTGATTATTGTATACGTTTAGTCTGTCTTGTTTTATTTTTATTTTTTGAATTTCAGTTTTCCATATATTTTATAAATAAAACTAAAACATTATAGATTCCAAAAGAACCTGCAATAAGGAATGTTTTGACCTTACAATTGCGGGGTTTATTTTTCTGTCTGAATACTTCCTAATGTAATAAAAATACACTGAAAGTTTTATGCAGCAACTTCTGCAGACGAGAATACGAAAAATACTCGTATTCTTTGACTCTCTAAGTAATTTCCCTCGGTAGACGATGAAACTACTAGCAACTACAAATTTTGATAATATTTCTCCGATAAAATAAGACACTTATTTTTGACTTAAGCGTCTACTATGCGGTATTTTTGTAGCAATGCTCAATAACCAATTTAATTAATAATACATTGATATCTTGAATTAGTGAGAGAAATTTATTTTAATCAAAATATTTGTATATTTTTGTTCTGTATTTATCTGTGTGTATATACTACTGTTAACGAGTTTTTAATTGCAGGGGGTATCGTTAACTTTGAACTTAAGAAACGCACGTTTCCATCGTAGTAAAATTGTAGCAAATTCCAGTACCTCAAAGGGAATGTGAAATTTTATCAGTCATAAATACGTTGAGTGTGCAAATAGTTCATAAACGGTCATGATTTCAATTTTCCCGTTACATGTCGTGTCAAAACCGACTCATCTCGAGCTATTAAAATAATTTATTCCCATGCAATATTATATGCGTGCCATTTCTGGAAAAAAGTTTTTTTTCGTAAATTTGATAAAAACTAACCAACAAATTTGTAGTTATTCAATTTTAAACTAAGTATATCATAAAGGAGAATTCACGATTTCGGTTCTATATGAAAGTTATAAAAATGTTTGGTCTCGACTAGATGCGTCATGTCGGCCCTTTTTCATATGTTGAATTGTGTATCTTGTCAACATCAATATGACAAAAGTAAATCAGAAGAAAATTTTGATGCTGAAGATTTTCACTGTTCGAATAATATGAATAATATAATAATCTAAAAATATTCAAATTAATTATTTTTAATGTTACTATTTATAAATATTTTTTTTTAAATAAATTCAAACTTTTAACACTTTTGGACTATAAAATAAAAACTGATGATCAATTTGACTAGCATATGGAAAATATGAAGACCATTTATGGAATCGCAGTATTCTATGAACATTCATGAAATAAGTATAAAAATCTAGATTTTGAAATACGTTCTTATTAGCTTTTGATATTATTCAGATAAATAAGAGAGTATAAACCATAGGCGTAACTTGGAAATTTATTAAGGGGGGCAAAATATAATTACATATCTAACAAAAAAAAGGGTGTCCGAGGCTATATGCCGCTTTACTACCTATATATTATTATATAAAATTATTAACTTTCTAACATTATGTTTGATAAGCCAAAAATTTAAGATTAAAAAAAAAAAAAAATGTTATAGTAATAACTATAACCAACTGTTTTGTACTTATTTTAAAATAAAGTACGTTAAATACCAGAGGGGACACTATTTTTTTCTAGGGGGGCAACTGCCCCTATCCCCCCCTGTTTACGCTTATGGTATAAACTATGAACTATTAGAATAATTTTGCATATCGCCTATATCATTCAATAAGGATTATTCACTAAAAATTTCTAATCAAAAAACTATTATTCTAAATATTTTTCTCGGCACTTCTACTGGACCTAATTATTATTGAATAATTTTCCTTGTAAACAATAAATTGTATGGTATTGTTAATATTCATAAATACTTCAATTATCAGTTATTTAATTATTACTACTAATTCAAATAGATATTAACAACAAATATATATTAATATCATTAATAATATATAATAGTACAGTAAAACCTCGGTATCTTGAAGTCGCAAGGAACCAAAAAAAAAAAAAATTCGACATATTGAAACTTCAAGTTACCAAAGGTATTTAAAACATAAATAAAATTTGAAATAAAAATGTTTAATTATGGGGAAACATGTGTATTTATTATTTGTACATATTATTATACATCTATTTTTACATTATAAGTCCGTTTAACTTAAACGCCGTTATTCAGTGGCGTAGTCAAGCGGGAGGGGCTAAGGGAGCTATAGCCCCCCCCATGGACCGTGTTTATATGTATAATGTATCTACGTACTAAACTAGTACACTACTATTTTTATTTAAGTATTTTGAACCTTTGGTATTAATTAAATTTTGACGATTAACGAATAACAGGTGTTTGCCTTTGGCGTAGATATTACAGATTACTAATACTTCTAGTTTCTACCATGATTATCACTATCATATCGTTCTCATATCCTCTTTTACCTTACTTATCCAAAAAAGTGATTAGCCACTCCTATTAAAAAACATCCTGGCTACGCCACTGCCGTTATTGATCACTATCTGAACTATAATTAAATTAAATATCAAAGTTATTACAACGTGTACAAGCTCTGTCATTTACTTATGGAAATTCGATATACCAAATAAACTGAACACATAAATACTGAAATACTGAATGATTGGGGTTGATAAAAAAATTTGACATAAAAAACTTCGAGGTACCGGAGTTCGAGATAGCGAGGTTCCACCGTATTAATAATTATTAACAATATCATACAATTTATTATTCACAAAGAAAATTATTTAATAATTATTATAGGTACAGTAAAAACACGAAGAAAAATAATTAGAATAATAGTTTTTTGATTGGGAATTTTTTTCTAGTTGTTTTTAAAATACTAATAAGTATTATATGAATTTAATTAAATTAAATAATCAAATTTAATATTTTACATTTTAGTATAAATAGTGATTAAAAAGAATATTTCTGTAGTCCTGAATTAATATTATGATGACAACATTTTTTATTGAGTCTATATTTTAAGAGAAAAGATATGAGTATTGAATGGAAAAAGGATTTATTTTATTTAATAAATCACTTCGTTTTATGAATTCTCTATACGTCGAAGCCTAAAATGGATTTTTTTTATATACATGCAATTTATTATTTCCAAAAGTAATTTTATTGCTGCAGCTTTGTTTCTGTTTACTAGTCTTATATAATATAGTCGATCAATTGTTTTACTGAATATATAATCCTGATGTTTACCATAGTGCCCATAGTTTTACGTAATAAAATAAAAAAAAAAATAAGTAATATTATGAATTTACATGTTATGTATACACAATACATTTACGAAGATTAATATTTGAAAATGAATATAGATGTGCCGAAAATTTAAAACTGTCAAATCGAATAATTTACTAGAAAAAACAAACTACGATATAGAAGTTATATTTTTTTACCGTCCGTACATCTTTCTTTTTTTAAAAGAGTACTGTTGTCAGTGGCATGCTTTCCTTTTTTTTTTAGGTGGTGGGAATCGAATTATATACATAATTTTTATGCCAATATTTGTTTTTTTTACTTCCTCGGACGAATAACTAATGCATTTTTGATTCCATCACAATTGACAAAAACAACATATTATACACACGTTGAAGTGTTCATGATGGGCATTTATTTCATTCTAATCGTTTCAAAACTGTATTGGATTTCTTTTCTTGTATTAAGAGGGGGATTTATCCTAAAATCTCCCCCTCCCAATCGTATACCACTGGTTGTTGTACGGGTAACATGATCGCTAACGGACCTTTTCTCTCAACATAATTGCGAAAGCTTTTACCTGCCTTTTTTCGTGCGGCGTCGTCAGATTTGGTGTTAGGTTCAGTGTAAACCAAAGCAGTGCGGTGCAACGGTTGTGCATGCGGTATCACAATAAAATTAGAAAATTATTAGAATATGATAAATTGTGGCACCACCACTGCACAGTTTTGGCGTGCTTTTTTTTAATTATCGCAACTCACCGATATTAAATTAATGATTTTAATATAATTTGTCCGAATTTTGTTTTATTTTGAAATAATCAAATCTTATGAAATTATCAACAATGGTTTTCTACTATTACGTCGGGCGATAAGACATATTTGATGCAGAAAAAATACTATTAATAATATTTGACTATAATATTTCTCCTAAACTTTTATTAATTTGATGAAAAACCAACTCGTTTCGTATAGACGTGCAGTATTAAAACTTTTATTTTGTAATTTTCTTTAATTTTTTGTTTCAGGATTATACAGTATTTTATTAATATTTGTACCAAGAAACGTTTTTTTAATTAAACACATATTTTGTATCATTTTATTTTAGTTTGTAACGTAATTATAATATAATTGTATTATAAATATGGGATGGATTTTATTAAAAAAAAAAAAAAAATTAATTAAATCTTTAAACAAAGTAAAATTCAGGAATTTTTACATGTTTAGAAAATCATAAGCTTGGCAACGTAGCCTACAAAAAAGTTCGCAGTCGTTCGTTTTTCGGCTAAAAAAAAATAATTCTTTGATAATCTACATTCGTTTGTAATCATGTTATAAAAAAGGTAAAACGTTTACAATCGTTCGCTACACCCGTTGTACACGATAGGACTTCAGTTTTTGATTACCGATAAGATGTGTAATAGAAATCACATAAATTCAAATCTATTCATTATAAGTACTATGTCTTTATTATATTTTAGATTTCGTAATTCATTGGCGTTTTTGATTACCTGAAAATGTTCGTTAAAATGTGCAAAATTTACAGTACATTATGTAAAATGTGAAAAATGCGTGCTATAAAAACGCTCTTAAGATACTCTAGTGACAAGTGATTATATCGTTTTCGTGTGAGAATGCACCTGGAAAGCTTTACCTACTTTCTCGTTGTAAGGCATATCTCTTACAACCAATATATGTTATCGTATTGAATTTCGACGGGACATATAATATTTATTATATATATATATATATATAAAGCGAGAGAGGTGCGACACGTCGATTTGTCCAAGAATTAAACGATCGTCGAGGGGTATTTTTTTCTTCTAATATTTCATTATTTATAATGGAAAAAAATTCTAGACAGCACTTGCAATACTCTTATATATATATATACCTGTACAATACACGCTCACACATAAAGTCTCGTGTAAAAATGAAATACTTGAAATATGATCTGAAAGTTGAAATAATAAATGACAAACATACGAGTATTGTATAAGAAATATGAGCAGCCGAATTGGGAAAAACGCACCATGGAACGGCCCGGGTTGTATGTACCGCGTACCATAAGCGTATCAGCAATGAACATTATCGAAATCGTACGAAAAATACTTTTGAACCACGAATTGAAGTGTTTTGTAATATACTTTGAGAAGTTTATGATTATAAAATTTGTGTTCGGGTCGCGGACAAAATATATGTATATCCTTTGTGCGTCATCCCCGTTTTACTGTGTCTGTGCGCACGTATGCATGTGTGTGTATGTGTGTGTGTGTGTGTGTGTGTGTGAATGGAATACTGATTGTTAGTGTAATATGCGTTATAATAATAGTTTATCAATGGCACGCTTCATACATCAATCGTATCATTCGTTTGAACGCATTGTTGTTGCCATCAAACCGAATTATTATGTATTCGGAAATGTTTATTATTACATATGCGCACATGTTTAATGGTAAATAAACGAATCTCCTTTTGCCCGTCAACTGTTGAACTCAAACGTGCATCGGTAAAATCGGAATAATTATAATACGTATTTGCCACCGGCGTTAATAATTAACGTTTATATGTTTGCAGTGCCGTATAATTATTATACGGCACTGCAAACATACCGATCCGAATGTTTTCCACGTGTACACATTAGGTTAGGTTATGTCGCTCGTCGCATTTTATAACGCTAATAATAGGTGATATACATTTTAAACGACAAAAACTATTACATATAATTACAATTTTACTTTTGTCACAATATTATACCATTCTCAACATGTGTAATCGACCTAATGTCATCATTGTTAAGAAGAGTACTGTGCTGTTGATAATGTGACGTAAGTAAAATTATAATTTTATGTGACTATAATTATCGTATCAAATGTTAATCACATTATCAACATTAAAAAATATGATAAGTGATAAAAGTAGAAACCAAGTCCGTTACAAGTAGATATGGGTAGTAAGTGATTGAGTTGTTTCAAAGAGTCGACTATTTTAGGTGAACTGAAAGAGCTGAATCAGTGTGCCACAATTGACCCAAAAACTCAATGTTACCCAGATATGTATACATTTATATGAACTATATATATATAATAATATTAATAATAATATATACAATAATTCATTATATTATTGTTTATATCTATGGTATTATCTTTCAGTTCTTATCAGTTCCCGACTTATGTTACCATTTTGTCAGCTCATGACTTGTGACTTGGTCAATTGAACTATATAATTCACTGAATAAGTGATTCATTATTATTAAATTAAACATATAGTTGATAAGAACTTATTGAATTAGTAGTTGACTCACTGAATCAAATCATTGGAATGAACCAAGTCAATTGAATCATTAAATTGAGTTGAAATTCTCACTTATAGTTATAAGGTTGTTCAATACGTATTAGTGATATCAATTATTTTCAGACACTTTCATTTTATTATTCTGAATAATATTCATGTGACGTTACGTGTAATTGGTTGTTAATCGGAAATTATTGATATCATTACCATAGGCGCAATTTGAGGGGTGCTTAGGGGTGCTATAGCTCCTCCAAGCTCAAATTTAGCACCCCTAGTTAAAGAATTAGTAATTGAAAAATTGTGTGAAAAAATAGCGTTTTTATTTCATTTAGTTTTATTTGATGTATTTATCAGAAAGATGAATTGTTTATGGCTATTAGTTTATTACATCGTCAGAAATACTTGAAAAATATTCCACTAGTTATCGCAAGATAATACTAGTGTAGATATTGTATAATATTTTTTTAATTTGTGTATTTATTATTATTGTATGACCTGAATAAAATATAATATAATGAAATTTATAGGTATGTTACAATTTATGCTTGTTAATATTTATAAATTAAAATATTAGTGTATGTGTGTTGCTATAGTACATTTAATGATTAAGTTGAGATATGATACTTGGGGTTAGTGTGAACTACGTAATTTTAGCACTCCAAATATTTGGGCTCTAGTTGCGCTAGGGCACTATTGAAGCAGGTATAATCGTCCGCCATTTTGTGACAAATGATTACCAATTATTACTATCAAAACATACAGAACACAGATATTACAGATACGTTTTCGTTAGTAAAACTAAAAAATTTATATGATTCACACCAACACATTTTATTTTATTTACATTTACAAACTAATTAAGTTTGATATATATATGTATAGTTTTTAAACCCTATCGTGAATATAATTTGAATAATATATCACCAAAGATTGGTGTTTGTACAGCGGTAAACTGTTCAAATTCACATTGTAAAGGTTTTTGTTTTTTCAGTTTCCAAGAGACCCTAAAAGACGAAAAACTTGGATACAAAATTTTCACCGTGACAAATGGCAGCCTACAAATTCATCTGAATTGTGTGAAGTAAGTATTAGATTAAACTTAAAAAGCCTTAATCATAATGTATTTATACAATTTAGTCATGTTAATATTTTTTGTCGTTTTCTTTAGAACATAGTTCTTATTTATTATTTTATATTTTTTGCATATTCCAATAGATCCATTTCGAAGAAGGTCAATTCGAACAACATCGTCTGGATGGTGTAAAAAAACTAAAACCAAATGTTTTACCAACATTATTTGATATACCAAATGCACCTGGCTTGTTGGAAACCAAAAGAAAATCTTTGTAAAAGGTATATTTAATAATAATGTAACTTGTAAATAGATAAAATAGTTTAAATTACTAGATTATATAGTATAAGAATAAATATTAAGAAAAAAATATTTTTCTCATGTGACACAGTAATTAGTGATTGTTATGAACTTTCATAAATTTTTTTAAATTTAAATTTATATTAGTAGACACACAATTGTTGTTTGGTAAGATATATTATATTATATAAATGTATATAATTTATATTATTATAAAATGTAAATGTAAATGTATTATATAAATTATACATACAATACAGTTTTTGCAAACACACGCTTAATTTTATGGTAAAAATAACTTTCGGTTAATTTATAAATAGTGTAAATACTAAAAATTCAGTTTTTGTACTATTTTAACTTTTGTACTTACCTATAAGGTACGTCAATATCATATTTAAATACTTATCATATCATTGTTGTTATTATTTTATTACGTTTTGTTTACATTTTTGTTTATGGATAGACCACTTTTCATATTCATTAAACGGATTATGACATAAACTTCTCGTTAAAGATTTATTTTCCGTATTAAATCCTAAAGCTCTTTTTATTAAGTTAGTTCATACTAAATATAATATTTAAATTTATGAATTTATTAAAGTAAAATATTAAAAAAAAATAAATAAAAATAAAAAAGCGTTTATAAAAATAAAATAATTATGTCTAAACGTTATCAATTAAATTTGATAAGATAACGTTTATTAAACATATAAGTCATGTTTTCGCATTTAACCAAATGTAACCAGGTTACTTTATTTTATAGACAAGTCATTTTTGCGGTTTTGGTTATATTTTTAGTAATAACATTTGATTTTAGGTGATTGATAATTTGTAACCATTAAAAATAAATGGTTATATTGTTTGGTTATCGATAATATAAATAATCTAAGCCGATCAATACACAAAAATAAACGTTTGGTGGATCGTTTTCGTAAACAGTACACACCTATAGGTCATGTATGACAAGTACTAATCGATTACGTCTATTTCTGTATTTGTGTTACGATTGAAGTCTGTTGATTTTTACAGGGCATTAAATGTTTAGTTTTGTATCTACTGTTTTGCGCCAAAAATGTTTACGGCAAATTACAATAAAAAATAGTATTTTCTGTTACATTAAAGCTAATGGTACAAAAATATAATATTTTACAAACACGATGTACCATAACAACGACATCCGGATGTTTTACCGAATAATCTGTAAGTAACTTAAAAAAAAAAATATACGAACAATTGTTCAGTCATTTTTCAGCGTTGCGTTATCATTATAGCATACATTTTGCGAAAGGATTTTTAAAGCTTTTACAAGCCAAATGATTAAAACAAATTGATAATTTAAATTCATACGGTTTGTATGGGGTTATAATAAATTATACATTCACTATTTGTGTATCGTATGGAACCTTTGTTTAACTAGACCCAATGGCATAGTTACGTGGGGATTATAGAGATTGAAAAAAGCTCGCCATTATTTTTTTTTTTTTATTATCATTTTAAATATAAGTTTTATTTATGCCATTTTTTTGTAGATTCTTCCTCGATTTTTTTTTCTAAAAAGATTGTTTACCGTTATAATTCTTACCGACTAAACTAAAAATATTGCATACTTTAACTTTGATAAGTATTATATTGAAATGAGAGTAATTTACCGGATAACAAATCTCTTAGCGATTTTTCGTGGTAGGTATACAGAGGAAAATAATACATTACGAAATTTTAATAGCAAAATTTAAATTTATTCGACATGATTTAAAAGAAAATTTAATTGCTATAGAATAATAATAAGAACTACCTTTTTCAAACCGTGATGAAATAATACTAAATAAATGTTAACGTCATGGTGCTATCACGACTTGAACAAAATATTTTATATTAAAATTATATATTGAAAAAAAATTCCCAGATTGGATTTAATACATTTTTTAATAAAAAAAAGATTAATAATAATAATAATAATAATAATAATAAAAGTTATTAGAAAATTTTAATGTGAAATATTCGCTGTCATATTACTATGTATTTGATCGTTTATTTCTAATATCGGGCCACCCACATGAACCTGTTTAGTGGGACTCATGATTTTTCCGGAAAAATCAACAAAAATTACAATAACAATATTTAACAATATATGAGAACTGACTTATTTTCTCGTTTCTTTTCAAGCGAAATCGTAGCGAAAGCGAAATGAGAACGTAATATTTTTCTGTCAAATAAGAAATTCAATTTAATTTTTCAGTTATAATTCTACCGAAATCTACTTTATGACAATATTATGTATTGACTATACCAAAATGATTGTTTAAATATTTTATTTTCGTGATGACTAATCAAAATTAATCACACATAAATTTATTATTTCTAATCATACTTAGGTACAACGTATCGTATTTAATTATACAATAAAATATGATGTCAACGACTGTTTTGGGATATCTATAGTTAAAACCGTGTGGTTAAATTCATTCTTTCAGTAGCAAATAGTAGTAGTAGAACAGTATTATGTTTTTGTTTATTCAAAAAGACCAACTTTATTTATGTGTTGTCGGAGACTTTTCCTTTATCTTGTCTGTGTGTACATTTTAAACTCTAAGTGAAGAGATTGAGTTATTGGTCGTTTAATGTGTATTTATATTCGTTTTGCAATTTTTTTGGCAACTAAAGAAGCTCAAAGTTTCTTCTGAAAACCTTATATAGAATAGAAACTTATCACAAAATATATTTTAAAAGGGTCATATTTCAGTTATCTTACAATAGTTAAGGTAAAATTAATGTGGACTAGAGCGAAAAAAAGAATGTAAATAAATATCACGATTAAATGCAAACAACTACATTTCTTTTAGTCGAAAATTGGTTGAACGATGCTCGTTGAAAATCGATATACGTACACAGTATGATACTTTCACGATGACACGAGATAACGTAATAAACTTTGATATTCTACTGTCCACGCTTCCGTTGAAATACGAGCGAAACTAGAAATGTGTTAAACACGGGGATGTATAATAAGCGTCCAGACGCATATAATTTTGGAACATAAATACTATGGGAAGTATAAAAAACGTGAAAATTAGAAAAAAACCAAAACAATGTACTTTAAATTTAAGCAATAGAAAAACACGATCTATGACTAATGCACCAGATATAAATGGTAAAATATTGTGAAAATATGTTAACGAACATAGGAATCAAACCACGATACGAATCTTTGTCTTAGGATTTTTTAAATTGTATTTTATCGATTTTATTGACTTTTCCCTTTTTGTAATCAAATCGTCTGCGTACGTACTTTTGTTAAAAAGTCACTATTTTGCATTTCAACCTACTGTTCTAACCTTACCTAATTGTGTATAAAACATAAACGAAATGTATTTAATGTGAAATAGTGTCGTTCATGTGTGAATTAAACAAGAAATCTTACGTTTTTCCTCTGTTCGCGCACGTTTTCTGGTTTTTTCTTGGCATAATTTAATTCTTAATCATCTTAATCTTACAACAAGAAGTAAATAGACTTGTAAATATTTGTGAACGTGTCGTACGTTAATTCCATAACAAAAGCGTCGCAGATTTGAGTATGGTTTTCGAAATGGAACTTTCAAAGTTTTACATTTCGATTAATAATTTCACGGGATCGCATTGATTTCTTGATTTCATACAATCTGCCGAAGCGCGCTCTCGAGTAGTCCATTTGTAAACGGTGTACTCGTACAATATAAATCTTTCTGTTCGACCAGCCATTTGGTGATAAATAACGACCGGACACGTTGCGATTTTCAGGATTAAAGCGCAATGAATCAGCGATCACGGGACAATTACAATAGACGTATTAATTACACCTTTACTAATCGTCGTGCGATTTTGGATAACATTTTTCTAGCGTTGGTCGACACGGAATTTATAATGATAAATTCAATTATGTTATTAATACATTACGGGAATGAATTGTTATTCTACAGTTGTTTGTGTTATTTTTTGGTATATATACGGTTGGAATATTTACAAATGTCATTTTTGAACAGCTTCATAAAAAATATAATCATCATATTGGCCATAACCATTGGAATATTACAATATGAAAATTAAATACTACCAGATTTCTGCAACGATCCAGTACAGTGATACACGAAATTATCAATCCGACCTCTCTATTGCTATATTGTTATACGTATAGACCAGATTTAATAGATATTGCACTTTTTTATTGATACTGAGTAAATCAAATCTATTCAAATATGTATACGAATTGGATTAATTACAGTTTTCCTATTTAATTTAATAAAACAATTTTTAGCAATTTTCAATGATATTGCAGTATTTGCAATTATTACAATTATTGTATACTTTACGTGATAAAATATACAATTTATTATTTCTAAAGTTATTTTACAATAAAAATATAACTGCGAAGAAAATGTTTACGTATAGTTAAATGTAGTTTAGCATTTTTCAAATTAAATTCATCTAAGGTATCCTCAAAACCCACAAGTTTAGAAGAATCAAATAGCCAATTATTTGATAGTTTAAACATATTTAGTGAAATTGAAAATATTTTGATAAATATTCCCTATCCCAATAGAAAATAGTTAAAGATAAATTAAAATATGTCTGAGAAAAAATGAAAAATATTAAACTATTAAAACTTACTCTGAAGTTATGGCAGGAAATCAAAATGTTAATTTAGATATGACACAACATTTTTTAAATTATTTTGAATATGTACCGATAAAAGTGTAGATGTTAAACGTACTTTTTCATTATATAAACATATTTTAGGTAACAGCCAATATAATTTTCATGAACACAATAATTGTGTTAAATTATTATTATTATTATTCTAAATTATTTAGAGATATATGTAATTATAAATTCTAATTCAGAAAAATGATATATTTTGTAAATATTATATTTATGTCCATAATATTATTTAAATAAGTAATTAATGATTATATATTTTATATGATTTTACTATGTAATTTTAATGTATTTTTCATTGCAATTTTAACATATTTATACAACAATTTTGGCATCTTTTTAGTATAATTTTAAGATATTTTTAACGCAATTATATCTGGTCTTTAGTTATAAGTTTTTAATTAGTTTATGATCATAATATATTTTGTTTTTTTCGGCCGCGTTCGACCGAACGTTAATTCAGCCGATGCCGGTCTAGTATGACCGTAGACTAAGCATTTCTGCACTATTTTTCGCACCGATCAATCGTCAGGTATTATACTAGAGAGAAAATCGAAGTAAAATTATTTCGTGATATACTCTTATTATAATAACAAAGTATTATTAAGTATTTAAATATCATATTTGAAAATTATTTAATATTCTCAATAACAACAGTATACATAAAATATAACATGTAAAAATAAAAAAAACAGAAAAATGTTTATACCTGATTTTTTAAATAGAAATAGGCCGTGAAAATGTACATGTATAATATAATAGTGTGATGGTGTTCATGCAAAGTGGCACGAGATTAGATTTTTAATTATATTATGTTGTTTTCTATCTAAATAAAATCAACATTACATCAGGTAAATGTTGAGTTCGATACGTTTCAAATTCTATTCTATATATAATTTTAAAAAATAATTCAAATATGTATAGTTTTTCTAGTAGAATATAATTTTACATATTCTACAACTGTTCTTTATACTAATGTAGAAAACAAAATGATGATTTATTTTGTTTTCATATATATGTATATAAAGCGTCTGTTTAAAAATTATTTTTTTGTATGTTTACTAATAATTCGGACACTTTAAATCAAGCAGTTAATGACTTCAAAACGCAAAATATTATGTGCGTATTTGACTAAATTAATATTATTTCAAATATATATATGTTTTTTTTTTTTTTTAAAAAACTACAAATAGACGCAATTTTAATAAATCAGGTTAAGAAATGAATTTATCTTGTATGCTACAAAAACTAAAAACAATTTTATCCAAAAATATCATTGCTTTTATTCTTTAGACTTAATTTATTTGCATTTAGTATGGATCATGTCACAAGAGATAAAATAAATAAAACTCTCGGTGCGGTCGTTTATTCGAATATTGTTTGGTGCCGTTTAATTTCAACTTGTTTCGGAAAATTTATTACGACGTGTTAGTCATCCGTTTATTTTGTTTTTATTATTTACATTTAAACAATTCAATTATTCTGTGCAAAAATAAGGAGACTTCAGAATGTTTGCCATTTCTTATGTCTACTTTTCTTCGGCCGATGTTTAATCATATAATTTTTCAAAGACACTATCAGTTCTTTTTGTAGTTAATTAATTTAATGCTTCTTCAAATTTCGTTTTAGTTTAAATAAAAATTCTAAACTTTGTAACACTGCGTAGTATACCGTTATGTGAATAATGATCAGAGTTGCTTTAGGAAAATGTGAATGACATTGAAAAATATTCGTTTTCATCGATAATCTGTTGAAAAGTGATGTAGGTACTAATGTATTAGGTATAACGATATTTATGTTTCAATAATTTTTGACCGACTTTGTTAATAAAACAATTAATAACGTAAGTACATCTCGTAAACGTACATAGAATAAATAATTTAAAAAAAAAAACCCCGTGCAGTATTTCGACGAAAATTACCGAACTGGACCAGTGATCGGGGAAAAAAAAATGTTTTTTTTTTTTTAATATAACGTTGGGCAATCCATCAAACGTATTTTTTTATTTTTTTTGTCACGTCAAAACGGCTAGGCTACGCATAAAACGATTTGTCAACATTTCAATATAATCAGGCGCGCGCTAAGTGTATGCAAAAACGAAACGTAAATACATAATACAAGTTATTGAGGCAGCGAACGGGCAGAGTGGTGGGGAAACGGTTCATCTTTACAGCGTCGGTGTTAGCACGCATCGTGTTGGTTAATTTTTCTTAATCCGTTTGCTGGAAAAATGAAAATAAATAAGATCTACGTAATAATGATAACGATTTCCGCGCATAAAAATTATGTTTCTCGCGCCGCATTACGTTACCATGTGCGTACACGGATAATAAATGTCCGGTCTTACAACGCAGGTACAGAGCAATGATATAACACTATTAGGAAGGAGAAGAAAAAAAAATGAATACATTAAATTCTAACATGCACCGCACAGCGCTTACGCGTACGTTCAAGTCCGCGATATAAAATTAGACCGTTATTTTGTAGAAAATGGTTTTTATTATGAATTATGCAAACCGCGTTACACGCCGAAGCACAGATGTATTATATTAAACATGTACGTATTGTTTTTATCGCGAGTGTTTTTCCGTTGCGCCGTTGCACCCCGTTCGTCGTATGAACGTTGCGCGGAACTCGCATTTTTTAATTAAAATTCGTATGCCAATCTTGTCCGATTTTAAATAATTAAAATATCATCGGCAGTGACTTCTAACTTCCGATCGGATTGAAACCAAACCAACGACCGCTACTGCTCGAATGGTATTACTATATGCCGACCGAATTTCTAGTCACCTATTAAAACAGATCCGGTAGGTTTAGCGCAACGTTTACATTCTTTTCGTTTTCGTTTTCGTAATATTAACGCACAATTAAAAAAAACAATACGTGCCATTTCTAATAGTTCGAGAACTAATATGGTTTAATTTATTAAACCGGCGGCAATACGCGTAATATGATCGATAGGTAAAACGGATTTCAAGTAGTTTTTTTGTTGTTTTCGCTATGATCGAATTTATTATTATTGAAATTTTACTGGTCTTTCGTTAAGACGACACCATAATAATATTAATATATAGAACGAGAACATGCCATACATATTTTTTAATATGTATATACACATTGACTTTAAAGTAATAAAAAACTAGAGGGTTGGTGATTTGAGTAATTACACATTTTTTTGACGTAAAAATATTGTTTATGCAAGTTTATCGTCCTTTCAAATTGTATTTAATTTCGTATGTTTCATCAAACACTACGAAAAATAAAAATGGTTTTTTTTTTTTGCTTAACGCACGTACACAATATTATTATAACACCCGAGAAAATCGACTAACGACGAATACAATATTATATTAACAACCGAAAACTGGACGTCTAAGATAATTGTTATTTAATTAATAACATCCCAAGTGAAATTCACAATGTATATAATTTCTTCTCTAAGCCGTATAAAATTCCAGTTGGTGCATATTATAAGACCTCTTTTCAGAAATAAAATTCCTGTAGAGTTTATAATTCGATCCATATGGTTGAGATAGATTTTACAATCACATTATATGAAGTTTCAAGTAACTAAAGGGTAAAGGTTTTCCGACTATGCAATATCAGTGTACGCAATATAGTATACATACAACGATTTACAATCAATATAGAAATATTTAAACGTGTATTATATAATAACAGACTTTCTAGAATTAATTATTATACGGTTTTTATTTAAAACGAATTTAATATAACGAAAAATAATAACCATTGACACATATCAAATTTATTTGATTAATAATTACAGTATAAAAACGCAGTTGTATTGGATTGAATTTATATTGAAATAAAACACTACAATTGATGGTGTTAACCCGGTGACAAAAGTTGAAGAATTAAAAATAATGAATTGTACCAATTATTCTGTAACTGTATTTATATCGTTTTCAATCATTAATGTTCAGTTGCATGTGAAAGTGTTTTTGGCAAGTTTATGGCAGCAACAGTGGGAATACGAGATTCGAATTAGTGGCGTTACATATATTTGCGAACGAAATAAAAACTGTAGATAGTATCATTATGGTTTTGACCATTCAATGTTTAACGTTCTGGCGTTAAGGCAGCGCACTTAAAAACTGATATTATATTTTGTAGTAAATAAATTATCTATAGTCGTTCAGATGGGAATATTGGAGAAATAACGTTCCGTGATAATTATCATAAAGATTATTTTTTTCATGTACGTCTTACTAAGTCATTCGATTGAATTCCTATAATATTGTTTATGTTAATATGATTTACCAAGTACTCGGGACGCGTTTTAATTGTTTTTTTATATCTAACAACTATATTTCTTCCATTTAGCTATCGTTTTCATTCGAGTTTATTAGTTTCGTAACTACATATATTTGTTTTAATGTTATAATTCGTTGTATAGACTAAAAAAAAGGCTATTATTTATTTTCATAATAATATAGTCTGGTTATAAATATGATACTCATAAATATTATCGAAATATATTAAATTAACTTATTGTATATTTAATTTATGATATAGCTTATTTATTAATATTGGGAATACGTATGTAAATTTGGAAATCTAACTTTATTATAGTCTGTGCGTTTAAATTTACACGTTGATTGGTACGATTTTTATAAGATTAATCGCTTTGTATTCGAACTGTATCTAAAACTCATCAAAAACCTTCCATTTCGATTTTACGTTGTTTTCGGTATTTATTTTAATTTTTATAAAAGCTTAACGTTTAACTATAATTACGTTATTCATATCATATTCAGTTTTATGTTTAATATATTAAATTTGAAAATTACATTTTAGAAAAAGAATTATTGTTTTTACGAATATATTATTCATTTTTATTTTAAAATATTTTATAAACCGAGTTCCGTTCAGAATATTTTCCCAACCGCAATGATTTATTGTAACAACTTTAAAATTTAAAACAATATTAAAATGCTAGGTTGCACCGAGATGATCGAAGTGAGACGAGTTTCCAAAGCTCAGTTATTAAAATATGTATGACTAAGCTCTATATATAATTTTTTTTTTGTACTGACAATAATTTTATATTTATCTACCACAAATTAAATAAATAATATTTTAACAAATAGTTTTAAAATATCTTTTCTTAGAAAGTAATTTCTTGAAATTTAAATACAGCATTATTTAAACAAGTAGTTCAATTTTTACATATAATATTTATTTACATTTTTTATTCATTATAGTTTTTTTTTTTATAAATATATAATCAATTTATCAAAAATAATATTTTTTCATGTATTGGTGATGATCGTGAAGTATATTTTTCTTAAACTACACAATATTTTAACACAAAGATTATTTCAGTGTTTGCAGGTGGTCGACACTCAAGTTTTAAAAATAATGTACCCTATAGTAGAACAATTTCGTAAGAGTTTTATTATGTTTGTGAAATGTATCAGGTACATTTGTACACCTTTTCGTGTCCATACGAATTTCCGTCCGCGTAATACTACTCATATGTGCCTATTTTTGAAGTTCGATGATTACAATTTGTACATGAATTGAACAGCCTATAATCTTAAAGCGTAATATTAATTAATGTCGAATCCATAAAAGAACATCGACCGGAAAGAACGCGTTGATTTCAACACGAATTATTGTTATCACTGTAATATCCAATACAATATATGCTGAAAACTGTCAACGGCATAAGGAGTCGCATAGGACTTATGAAACACTCAGTTTTAGACAGGTTTCCGGATGCAGCCCAGTACAATGTACTCGTGATATTATTTGCGACCGGACCAGATGCCGTTTCAACCATATGGACACGATATCCTGGGTCCGTTATAGACGCGTTTCGCTGCATCGTGAACGACAAAAATGTGAGTGCAATATCAACGGTATCCAGTTTGATAAACCGTTCGCGCGTCGAACAAGGCAATGTTTTCATATTGACGGTTTTAACGCACACCGCTGCGATGAACGCAATCGTACGCAATCGTAACATCGTAACAGATGCAATAAATATTATTAATCCAAAGTGCGAGTTTGTTTTGTTTCCGTTCATCACGTGCGCGTTTATTAAACCGGGACCTGTATCTGGTTTTATTATTGTTTCTGTAGATGACGCGCGTGTCGAGATGGGATCGTAACTGCATCAATGTTCAAGTACTAATGTCTGGCGCTGTGTGTAACGTACGACGTATCGAACGATGTGCGTTTTGCGTACTAGCGTGCATCTATTCGTCGGGAGAAAAAATAACAATAATATATAAATAAACGAATAAATAAATGGAGCCTGGTGTGTTTTTATTTCGTAAAATTAACAAAAATAAATCTTACTTCGTTTTAGACTAAGCAATTATTTATTTATTTATTTCTGTAACATAAGCTATTTATTTATTTGTTACTATATTAATCTACGAGCGTTGACAATTTATTAATTTCGGTTTTAATTTTGTTTTTTTTATTATTTTATTTATAATAATAAATCGGTAAATACGTTATTATTGTCGACGGACGAGGCTCATCATCACATGTCGAGTTTTTATCCGAACTTTGATTAGGAAAACTGGAGAGATGTTATTATCATAAAGTCCGTCGGCCATTGTCGGACGCCGTGGCGACGGTGGCGGAGGAAAGGAGAATAAAACAAAAAAATCACCGTTGGCGGGTTCCTTGAAAGTTGTCTCCGACCGGAGCCGACCGCGCACGACCGCTTCCGGCGGCAATTGGCTTCAATAACGGGATAACCGTAAAAACCGTTCCTCAGTGAATGGTACGCCGCATGCCCTTCGCTATGGTCTCTCTGAGCCTAGTGCCCGTACCGCGGTGAAAGTTTCTCGTAACGCATTTTTCGATTGGTTATAATTTTTCGTTTCGTTCCGTTTCTTCTACTGTGGTGCATTATCATGTTCGCGATTAACGTTCCATTTGTTGTGTATTGAATTTAAACCGCGGGAAGAAAAAAAAACGTTTTCATTATTTTTCGAGGTTAAATAAAAGTCAAGAAAAAAGAAAAAAAAATCGAAAAAAAATTATTTCAACTAGTCCCTCCCCCTCAGTGATATAACCGACGTTTTTTTATTAGTGATTTATATGTACATTAGTATCTGTTTTTTGTGAACTAATATATTGTCACGTGGAGTCGGTGGGATAACAATCCGGACTAATAATAGTAAGTCGACTGCAATAAAACTGTTTTATTCGATATAAATTTACGCTACAAAAGATCTCACTTAAATTCTATACGAGGATCATATAACCGGTATAGTTTACATTTTTTCATCGACGTGATCGACGTGAACACTGTAGTCGTCGATATCATCCTCAAATCGGGTGCAAAGCGATTTGATCATCACAAGCATTTTAATGTCACAAAGTAAAAATAGGGCCGGAAACGATGTGTTGTCACACGGTTATAATAAAAAAATGTGCTCGATTCATCGACGCGAATCCTACTGCAAATGTAATATAATTTAAAATTATCTAAATAAGAAGTAAAAATTTTTAAATCGTTGAATGATTTAAGTTTTTTATCTATTAACTAATATAATACTCCCGGAGGGTCAACGTAAACAGATATACGCTGTTGTTGTTCAATGTTGACCTTTTAATTATTTATTTAAAACTCATAACGGCCGTATCGCACTCGACTAATCAACGTTATTATAAATGGCAATATCATTATTATCATCTTGATACAACATGTTATGCAATATTACAGTAAAATAAATGCAAGCCGGAACGTTGTAATCATTGTTTACGGTTCTGCAGTCATTTTAACTGATACGAAGATGTATTTTCGAACGGGTAAATCGAGACGTTACCACATTGTCGATTGGTTTTATTAGGTGTTTTTTCAATGAGTCGCATAACTAATGGGAATTTATCTTTAGTCATTTTTCGTACTCAATATTTTCTAACAGTAGTTTTCTCATACAAATGTCCTGACATCTCGATGATAAACGATGATCGTTAATGACTATTATTTGTCTTATGTGTTTGCGTTAAAGCAACGGTATAATGTCCGGAAAGAACAAGAATTCTAGTACATATATGTATGTAGATGGTTAGGCCTTTCATTATGTTCAATGAGCTAAAATATTCGATTTCCAAAGAAAAGTTTTAGTATTACTATTTTTAAACGTGCTAATTTCTCCTAATATGGTGTGCCTATGTGTACATTTATTCAGCTATTTTCGTTTGAAATTAAAGTTTTTTTTTTTATCATTTTAAAGTATTCAAAACATAACACAACAAAGCTACAATTGTTGGATTTTAAGTTTTTATTATTGTTTTAATAATTATAATTAATTATCGTTGGTATAGGTAATATACACTTTAAAGTGCTATGAAAAAAGAATTGCTCAGTTATCCTCTTGAAGTTGCAAACACTTAATTTTTTTTCGTTATTTAACAGGTTCAATTAACTTATACTTTAAATAACCATTATTGAAACGATTTATACATCAACAAATTATTTATTTCAGATTTCCTAATAATTACAAGCTTGTAAATAATTTGGTTTCATAAATATTTGAAAAATATTAAATTTATGTTTTAAATTTTGCTTCAAATTAACACGATATTTGATAATGATTATATTATTAAATGTAAAGGTACTTAATATTGCTTTTTAAGTAGTAGTTGAATGAAAGATCTTAATTTGATTTTAAACTCAGAGTTGTATAATAAAATGTCTTATAAAATCTGTACCTATTATGGATATTATTTATACATTGTTTATTTAAAATACATACGTATAAAACTTATTTATTCATTTATTTAATCGTTGTAGAATATTTACTATCGTTCAAATTAATATAATAATTATATATTATAAAAAAAATAAATATTATTTGATCGTTGTGTGTAGCGGTTTGAAATTCAATGCTTTGAGTTTGAAAATAATAAGTAAATAAGTACTATTATATTTACCACAAACTTGGTTTGAAAAATATTTCAATTATTATTTTAATTATATTAATTTAGTTTATCAAAAAATAGTTCATTGTTTGAAAGACAAGAGTGGGAATAGTATGCATTTGAATTTTATTGAAGGACATGAAATCATTTATTATGTTTTTTTTTTGTGTAACTTATTTATAAAAACACCTAATAATTCCAAACAATAACCTCAAAAAACGTGATAGTAATTAAATGGTTAATTTCTTTAATATTATTTTCGAAGGTCAGAATTCGAAACAA
Source organism: Sipha flava (assembly GCF_003268045.1). Lineage (NCBI taxonomy): Eukaryota > Metazoa > Arthropoda > Insecta > Hemiptera > Aphididae > Sipha > Sipha flava. Next base: position 431,734 of record NW_020271741.1, read on the forward strand.
TAGTTAGACTGTTGTATTGACCCACTGCTGGTGATTATCATCAAATATCCGCCCACTATTTTTCATTGCTTATGGGTCGGTTATTAATTCAGTGAACGAGTGCAAGATTAACATAAAATATTTTATTATTTTCGTTCGACAATATTCAAAATGTTTATCCTAAATCTTAAATTTATAATATTTTTGACGGTGACATGTTTTTTTTCCAAACCTTGGGTTCCATAAAGAAATTAGTCAGGCACTGAGTTTATAATAATAAGTATTTGGTTTTTAATTTTCAGTTGCGAATCTTATGTACAAGTACGTTATATCAAAGTACAAGTATGTGTTGATAGTCAAATCGAATTATGATCCTAGACTGAGTCAAGCAACGATTGCAGGAGCTCACTGCCGTTGTTTGCAAATCAACTTTCACCTATATCGTTTTTTTTTTTTTTTCAATGGCGACAATGACGTAACATATAGACGATAGACGCACATATATGATACACGCCTTTGCGTCTGCTTTAAAATATTGACCCTGCATTAAATCACAACGCATTGTTGACAAGTACGAAAATTTCGATAATAACGTACCACATTAAGTCCGGAAACACTGGACTCCGTAGGTATTATTATGATTGTCCACTCTTCATTTCAAAACTACTTTTACATTATTAATGAGGTTAAAATGCTGTGCGCGCGCATAAACGATATTTACGTTTGGTCTACTTTACGTCCATAAATGCATATGTGTGCGAACCGGAACGAAAATTAATCGAATAAAAATTACATGGAATTTGGATATTTCTAACGTGACAACTAGCCGACGAGTAATTAGCCCTAAATAGTTATTAAATTATAATATTCTGCGTATCGCGCCGTCAATAAGAAATAATATTATAGAAAGTGTAATATTCTCATGTATGTGAGTGTGTATTTGGTGCGATTTGTATATATACATAAAATGTATATAGTACATGTATAAAATACCCGTAACTAGAGTATGAAATTAAATCGCACGGTTGTATGATAATATTATTAAAATACGATTAACCGACTTAACTATATTGGTACTTTCCGGTCGTCGGAAAATTAAATTTAAAATAAAAAAAATTTGTTTTATTGAATTTTCAGATTTTTGACAATATGTTGACGACGGAACGATGAGTTCAATCGAAATGAATTCTTATTTGGAAGTCTGGAAATGTCGGCTTAGACTAAAGAAATCGGTTGAAGCGCTCGCGTCATCAACATTGACCTGAGATCTACCTACTCGGACGGATTTCGTTTATAATCTACCGAACAATGAAATCCGCGCTGCTGACGGCCCCGTTTCTGATAATAATACTGTCGCTTGCATCGGCGGACATAAATTTCATGCAATCTTGCGAGTACCCCGCTCAGTGTCGATGCGATCACCACGAGCCGACAGAGGTTTCGTGCAGGAATCTGGGACTTACGAGGGTACCCGATGACGTACCCGTGAACATCACTAAGCTGTAAGTAATCCGAAATTATGAAAAATAAAACATTTTAGGTTAGGCCTAACTATACATATGAGGCCATGTTTGTGTGTGTATGTGGTGGTTCTTGTCAAAAAAAAAAAAAACATAAAAAAACGATTGTATTATAATAATACGCGTACATCATGGTTTACCAAAAGTATATTGGTCCAATTGGATGCATATAATGTATTTAAAATTATATAATCATACATTTATAAAAGTTTGTTTATTTTCACGTGATGACGTGTTTGATATTTTATTTTTCACAACTATAATTAAATAGCGATAAGTAGTGTACGTCGTTACTCAAGACGTGGTTCGGAGATAAAACGAGGAAATGGTTAGCGGAGCGACCTTCGTCCTCAGAATTATGACCTATAAATATAGCCGAACCGAACGGAATTTTTCTTGAATAATAAACGATCGGTGGTTTCATAACGGAATAGTTCTTATAGGATTTTGATCAATATGATTTCGGGCGTTTTGTAGTTTTTTTTTTTTTTAATCTAATGCCGGATCCACTTAAAATTGTCTTTTGTGTAGTTCTTTTTTAACACCTATCTTTGTTTTGAAAGTTTCGCTTATGTTTTATCTAATTTTTCACTAAGTATGGTCTTCAATCAAAATAATATATATTATTTATCGTTATGAGACATATAAACATTATAAGCAATTGAGCGTTTAACACTATAAATAATTTAAACGTTATTCAATTTAAGCATTTAAACGTTATACAAATTTAAACCTTTAAAAAAATTTTCGTTTACCATTATTGACAGTTAAACGTTAAGAAAAATTTAGCGTTTTGTGTTATTTAAATTAGTGTAAAATTTGAAACGTTTTCAAATGTAGTAATACTATAAAATAAATCATAATTTTTGTTTCTTAATAGAATACCCATTACTTACATAAAAATTGTCTTGGTCTAAAAATTCTTGGGGGGGGGGGGGCGATTGCCCCCATCACCCCCTCTCAAATACGTCACTGGGTCGATTATGAATCACGTCCGTGGTGATGCACACTCGCGCTAGCGGTGTTGATTAATGCATGAATTCGTGGTAAATCTATCTAATGTATATACTTGTTATGCGATTAACGTTTAAAAATGTTACGTAATTGTTCAGCCGCGGTGCCAAAAGGCAAACATTTCTTGTTATATTTAATTGATAAAGATAAAAAAAAACATGTTTTAATGAATACCGCAGCGGATTTGCTAGTTCAAAACTCAGCTATAAGACGAATCGAAAGTGCCTTCGAAAATTTCCACTGGCATACATTTTAAAATATTCTATCTGGATTATTGTGCAGTTACTTTATACATTGTTTATAAATATCAACGGTGGAAATTATTCTTATGATTTACATATTTTACGGTGCGAGAAATTCTATTGAAGAACATAATTTTATTTGGAATCTTTGCAAATACTAATAGGTGAAAAGTGGCTAGTTATAAAAATAAAATCATATTATGTTATAAATGGTTAAATTTTTCTTGGTTTTGGTGCTTGACAATTAATTCGATTACAAAGCAATATTCTTTCAGTGAGAATCTATAAACGAATATAATACTTTTAAAACGTTAAAACTATTTAATTGTTTTTCTGGAATGAAATTGGTAACGGCTTTTAATTAGTTTAATATTCTACTCGGTCATCAATCATGTAGTGTGGACATCATCGAAATCACAATATACAATAGTTATTACTATTTCATAAAAAATGATTATGAATTATAAAATTATGTAGTTTTTAAGATCAATGTTTAGTAATGAAATATATTATATTATTCGGGTTAAAAATATTACTCAAATACAGTTTGATAATTTATTTTTAAACTTTATTTTTATTTCATTTTATGTTTTTTTTCATTGAGTATCTATACTTAATATGCATCATTAAAAGACTATATTCATCATGATTGATTGATGCCAGAAAAAATAACACAAACAGTAGGCATATAAACGTGTTTCAAATGACAATAATTTTGGAAAAAATACAAAAAAACCGAGAGAAGAATGAAAAATTTGGCACATAAATTTTCGAGCTCTGACTGCAGAAAAATTATGGTTTGGAAATGTGATATTCAACTTTATCTGAATCATAAAGTGTTATTTATTTTTTCAATAGAATTAATATACGCATGCAATCTTGGTAATATTTTTATGTTTCTAAGATGGATAAATGTCGTATTTGCATAATTCAATAACTTATGATTTAGATATATTTTTCGAGCAATAAGAATAATTATAACGTATTTATAAGTTCATTATTGTGTATATATATGTGTATACATATACTGTTTCTTTTTACTTGCTCTAAGCATATTTCATCATTTATTTTTATTTTTTATATGCAACTGGTGCAGACTCAACAGAGATACTTTAGCCGTATATTAAAATCCGTTTTTCTTCAGTAACAAACGACTGTGATCACATTACGTCTATTCACTCTCAGTCCATTGCATTTTTTCAGCTCGTTTAATTTCGCAGCGTTTAGTCTCCTCATTTATCAAAATCACGTTGAGTAAATGTACTGAGCCCGTAAAGTCGCACGTTTAAAATATCTTTACGACGGCGTCGTTTATTATTTAGTGCGACAAACAGTTGATCCTTAATATTAATTTCTTTCGAATGAAATATTAGTACAGTAACAACCTAACCAGGCGTTCGAAACGTTTGAATACTGTTTGAATAGCCATAAATCATAACGGAAGTTAAAAATAAATAAAAGATAAACGTTACACCAAAGAAGATATTTAAACACGTACTGGGCATAACATTATTGTTCCTGGAGATGCAGGTGTGATAATCTGATTATAGATATTTTATGAGAGCTGATTTGGATGATAATAATGTTGAGATAGTACATGTGCATGAGATTTATTTAAATAGAAAAATAATTTCCCTCTAATATGATTGGACAATGATTTATAGTAAACAACAAAATTGTGTAGTAGTAGGTAAGGAGTATTTCATATTTAATTCCTTAAAAATTAACATAATCTATACTATTCTTAATGTTACATAATAATAATAATAATAATAATAAAAGGATCAGATTTCCTTAGTACCTGAACTTGTTTTTTACCAACCGTTTACTTATTAATCATATGACGTTATGTTTTTACATTTTTTAAATGATATTTTTGGTTTCTGTAGATTTTATGAAATATATTATTTGCTCAAACAGAAATAGGAAGAACAATATGATTAGTATGTAAAAAAAAATCGTTCTTGTTCAATCTATGCGGTACCATGTTAATTTAAACATAATTTTAATACGTAAAACGTAATTGGTCATATTGGTTTTAATTTAATACACTAACGATTTGTTCTGTGAAAATTGTTATTGTATATACTTAAAATTTTGAAAATCGATACATGATTAGTGGTATACATACAATAATCTGATATTTTAATCATTGAGTAATTATTGTATTGATAAAATGCTGGAATTTTAAATTCTATCGAAATCAATGAGAATGCAATTATAGTTATTATAATAATATGTTACAAATTTGTTAGAATAAATTTCCATAGTCGGATAATCATTGTTTTAAGTCTAATCATGAAGTTATTATAATAATTGATTTACATTATTTATATCTAAGTATATTTTTCTACAGTTTAACTGTTTCCAGTAGATAATTCTTAAGATACGTTTTTCAAGACGCGACACGTCGCCATGACCAATCACTGCAACTTGTCGTCGCGACGCATTTTTGATAGCTACAAAATACATAATATTCAGTTCACTTGCAAACCTGACCACATACAGACGCGTGTGTTATTTTAATTTGAATTAATATTTAATACAGTTTCGTTTTAATAATTATGGAGATGTATATTAATAATAATAACATTTTGACTTTATTATTGGAAGAAGGAGATGAAAAATATTTTATATTTTTTTATCTAAAACCAAAAAAAAAAAAAAGTGAACAGATGAGGAAAATTGAAAATTGAAAATATATAATATAATATATGGTATATTTTTCTATGGTCGTCATGACGTTTTGCGTGGTAATGCTCATTGAGCAGTTATGTCGTCGGTCGTGTCTTGCAAAACAGTTGATACTATCTTCGTATAAATAGATATTGATGACATGTCGCGGCTAAGTGTCGCGCTTTGGAAAACGTACATTTAGGTTAATTTTTTCAGATAAATTATCCCAATCCCATGCAATGTTCAGACTAGATTAATAATTTTTTATTTAGATAAAAATTGCTTTTTCAATCATATTAATTTTAACTACCCCCATAATCATTATTGATTATTTTTACGACATCTATTCAGGAAATTCATGGAATAATCTCTTAGTCTCCGTAGCACTTTAAAGGTTAATTGAAAATTAGACATTAAGAATAAAATAGATAAATAAAGGTTAGATAACTAAAATGTTCATCTGAAATACATATTCGGTTTCAAAAGAAAACATACCGTTCTCGCATATACTGGAGGTCAATTGAAGTGTTCGGGAGTAATAACCGGGTATCTCCATTTTTTTTCGAAATTCAGGTTTTTGCATTTTCTAATTAAGAATAATTTTGTGAACATTTAGGTGCAATAACCGTGTATATCGGTTAATTAAATAATGTATTATCATACGATTGGTGATGCCTGGTAACAGTGTTTGGTGCATTAACTAGATGTCTCCGGAGATACCCGGTTACTACTCAGAGATAAGTGTAATACTTTTCATATAGAGTTTTAAAGTTACACTGTTTTGTTTTATTAGTGATTATATGTATTTTCACCATAAATAGTTATTAAGTCAAAATATGGAAAAAAAATTTCATTTCGGTTCAATAATCAGGTATCTCCATGTTTTCTTATTTGTACTTATAAAATAATGTACTTAAGATAATCTAAAATGTAAATATATATACATTTTTAGTTAGATCTTCATTTGAAGAATTCAAATATGTTTTTACAATATGTATACCACTATCAGAAATCAAATTATTTGGTTATTTGTTTCTCTTGAAAAATTTAAAAAAACCGGGTTCTTGCACCGGACTCTAATTTTTCTCATTTTTGCCGATACGAGGCTTCGATTTCGCGCGACGGTTGTCGATAAAATTGTCCGACAAACATACAGCGGTTTAAATTGAATTGCTTAAAATAAATTGAATAATTCTGTTGTTCAAGTTGATTCATAATGAATATCCAAAAGTATTAGAATATTTTAAAAAAGACAAGACGTGCGCCGCGTTTTACGGATAGCGCAAGAGTCGACATGTATAATATTCTAGCTGTGATATTTGGCACCGGATGTATGTACGTTACAATTAGTAGGATTAGGTAGTGAGTAAGTAGGATACTAGGTGGGAGGTGCGAACGAAAATCGGTCGTTAGAGCAGTGTGTTCTCTTTTGAAACAGAATATAGACAAATGTATTAAGTTTATGTTTCTATCTAGATAGAGTAATAGATATTTTCATCAAGATAAGTCTCAAAACTGTTCGCGTGGTTTTTAATATCAGCTGGATTGTGATATTTTCGATATTTTCTACAGGGATAACGCGAACATTTCATATCCCGTGATTGACTACAATGTGTTATTGCTGTTGACTACGGAAACGACCGACCGCGGGTGCTCGTTTACAAATCCAATACTCGGTGTGTCTAGAACTGCTGGTAGGTCGTTCTCGTTATTACCATCGTCTTAGAGATGGTTATTATTTTTTTCTCATTTCCACCCGAGACGTTGTTACGAATTCGATTTAAGACGCTCGTCGTGCGCCCCCTCAAGAACCTGACTGTTCTACACTACACCTATACGGTTTGTTAAAAGCTGCATCGTTGTACTATTATAGGATACGATACGACGCGGGTGTTTATTACGTAAGTATAAAAGTTTTTGATGGTGAAGGGTGGGGAAGGAAAAAAATCGATCGAGCGACCTTTCGATTTAATTAGCAATAAACGCGTTTGTCCGCAGGGAACCCTTAAAATTATTCTGGAACCCCCAAAACAATAAATATCACACGCTCAAGGGTTTCAGAATGTTGTGGAAAGGACCATCGTCGACGCCGTCGTCATATCCTCCCTTCATATTATCCTGCACCATCACTCTACAGACTCGCACGTATATATGTTCGAATCGCTTAGACCGAAACTCTTCGAATGGATTCGGCTAAAACGCGAAGCTATTATACCAGTTATTTATCATAATTGTAATTTTTCTCTCTTTATATACGACTTTATATTATATTGTTGAAAACAAACGGATATATCTGCGCGATCACGCGCGCAAATAGTAATGTGTGTGCACAAATATAGCTGATGTGCATTTTGGTATTAAACACCTTACCATGCGGTTAAATATGCATTTGATTATATGATTATATTATTTCCGTGTGCGGATAGTATTGTTCACCCAAAAGAATCGAAAGGAGATTAGGGAGTGGTCTCTATCCTCTGATAAGGCATATTAATCAACAAAAACCACGTAGTAGAATGATATAAGTATTTCAAAAAATTGATTTTAATTATTATTATCGTCAGATAATAATGAACGATTTTTGTTCAACAAATTTTCTATCTATTCCACTGAGAATTCGTACAAAAAACTTTAAATTAATCTGTACATATTTAAATTAAATAATAATGACTATAGATAATAAATGAATGTATTTCAACATTCCCGATCTCGTTGCACATGTTTAATGTTTCATTAATCAATTGTTCATAGTTATTATTAATTTTTACTTTGACGAAAGTTTAAAAATATTTCAATCTATTTTAATTAAATTATAATATTTAATAATTTACTAATTTAGATTTTTATTAGTTACTTATGAGTACTGCAAAACATTAAAAAAAAAACATTACATTTCTTTTAGAAATATACAGCATAAAATATTATTTTATTGTGTTCCGAATTTATTATAAATAAAATATGCAGACTATATGTATTAAAATAAAAAACAAATTGAAACTAACTTTTAATATTTAAAAATGTTTAAATTTAAATGTAGACTCAATATGACTTTTCGGTAAACGGCGTTTAGTTTGAAACATAAATATAACTTTGGAATAATGTTTTTAAATAATGGACTAACGTTGGGAATTATTTCAAGTTATTCTTCGTTAGCACTAAGTCCTATGATAAATTATATAGCAGTTAATTAAATAATAAATAATTTACTTGACTCAAAAACCATTCAATATAAATATTTTATTTATAAAATACACTATTTTAGAATTACGTATAGATGCATCGGTTATCGTTAGTTGCTTTTAATCGTAAACGATTTTATTTATCTATTTTATCAGTCACTTAAGAAGTTTAAAAAACCATACATTTTGCATGTTGATGTTTGATGTTTCAAAATACTTTTATTGTGATAAATAATCGTTTTATTATTTGTAAGTTGAATTAATATTTTGTTCTGAATAATATTATAAATTTCTTTCTCGAAAATGCAACCCAACAATTTCGAGGTATAATATATTAAAATTTTATGTTTTTGGAAGTGGTTCTTTATCTAAATGATACATATTTTGAAAAATGTTTAATGCATACATTTATTGGTTTTGTTTATAAATACCTATAAATTAAATATGAAGATTTTTGGAGTTAAATTACGATATAGAAATCGTAATTTTCTTCTGTACCATTGGTTATATGTATGTATTGTAAACAATAATTAAAGTAAACCATTTTTTATCATAAGTTCCGACAGTTCTGATTCGTGTTAATATAATTACGTTATAAAAAGGATTAATTTAAATTAATATAATACAAAAACAATTATATATTACACCTGGGTATTTCATGACGAAATTAATAAACTAAAAAAGTCAATCGGAGTGTATGAATTGTCTTTGATGTTTTTTTAAACAAATCCCGAAATCAGTGCGTTCGTTATATGCATGTATTTGTATGTGATACGAGGAAATCGAATTCAGTAAAAATAAGCACAATGCGTTGGAAACTGTTCGAATTTTCAATGAGTTCGGCTAGAGTTTGTTCAATGTGTTCTGAGAAGTCCATTTAGGTATTTGGACGATAGGATCACCGGATGTATTAGTTTTTCATGAATGAACAACGTATACAATTTTTGCCAAGAATATCATAAAAAACCTATCGTCTTGTTTTATTTGGCACTAAAATGCAATTGTAACGCCTCGAGGAGCTCATACTACGACGAGGTCTGAGTAATCGAAACATAGAAAAATTGAATTTTATATGTGAACCAAATATTTCGCGTCGAGTTCGCACTGTAGATCGGACATTAAATTTGTTTATTCTCCAAATACTCATGCAGTATATAGATAAGAAAATAATGCGTTCGAATTTATATCTATTATTTTTTGCTTTTTATCAGAGCAAACTTTTTAGCTAGACTATAAATTTCTGTTTTTTCTTATTCTTTTATTTCTTTTTTTGGCACTCGTATGAAGAACTGCGTGAAAGGCACTTGACGATGGAACCAAAATTCATATTTCCTTCGGGAAAAGTTTTCACGTTGGTCGTAAATAACAATATCCTTTGGGTTTTCCCAAACCACCTATATTTCAGTGTATAATCGTGATCATAAACGACAGTCATCGAATCCATGGTGTGGTGTACGATGAAATCGGATTTGGGTGGACCTTTTTAACGATGCCGTTAAACGTGTAATATAATAATATATAGTTATTATAATGATAGAGGACAAAAATAGCCAAATTATACCGAACAATATTTACTATTTGGTACAGTCGGGGGAAGGCACTACATAATAACGTTTCAAAAAGTTATGTACAACATTACTTGATCTCGTGAAAGGAGCAGTAATACGTCGAGGTGCAATAACACCAACGTTTACCGATATCGTATATCGTGGAGAACACATACCTAGTAGTAATAAAAATATTAATACGGTATTGCTTGAACTTTCAATTATAACATTATAGTTTTATAGACACGTGTATTATTACAATCTTTTTATGATTTTGGTTAATATTTGAATACATGTACGTACATGTACACATTTCAGGCGTCACAAAACTTCCTATCGTGATCTCTTAAAATGTACCTGTACGACAGCAGTTGTAAACACACCAGAGAAAAAATCGTTACCATCCAACCGTATATACGTACGGAATATACGTTTTACACATGTTCGCATGTGTGTGTGTGTGTGTTATACGTTATATTTATATTCAGGAACACCTGGTTTGTATGGTATTCTTATTCTTTATTTTGCCCACTAATTTACCCATATCCGTATAACTGTTATAATATTTAAACATATATTTCGGCTCATAAAAACAATTTCAATATTATTTCGAGAACTAAATTTATTTTTTTATCTTTTTTTCTTCTTCAGTTTGAAGTATAAAATAATATACTAACAACTTTTCAAAGAAAACGATATATCGAGGAATGAATAAATGTAGTTTTCTTTTTTTAAATTAATTAATTTTTATTCTTTTGATAAGGGCATTAATGAGTGCATTTATATGCTACAACTACGTCAGTCAATGTGTTACATTGTGTTATTCTTTTATTTCATCACGTTTATACAAAATTTAAATTGTATTTACACGACTGTGTTTTGAATATGTCTTTACACGTCAAATGTCGTATCAGTTTTTAATAATTTAACTTCGTCCTTCAGTGATATAATATTCGAAAAAAGTATACAGTTTAAATATAGGTCATTAGGTCAACTTAAATCACTAGCATCCCCAAGTTAATAAAAATATCCGTTGAAAAGATTAATTTTAGTGTTTAATAGTTTTATTTTTTCTGTATAAGAAAGTTTCATATTCAAACTTATGTGTAACTACGACACCTGAGGGATAATGTAGCTTGTTAGAAATGCCTTGTTGTTTTTACTGTTTTAACTATCTTAAAATATTCTAAGAGGAACTGTATTTTTTTTTAACTAGAATGGCTATAATAATAAACTATTGACAGTCTTTGCTAACTTTTTTCTCTCTAATTTTTTAATAATTCGTTGTTATCGTTTGCTTTTCTGAATAATAATTGATAAATGGGTGTAGACAGTATGTTCTAGTGCTTGGAATTTTAAATATTCGCGATTGTTTTCATGCGAATCACGTATATTATAAACTTTGAAAAATAACTCCAGTTTATTTTTTTGACAAAAAATAAAATAAATTAAATGAACAATATATTATATTTTGAAGTATAGGTCTGAACTATAAAGACTGTCAAAGGACGTAAATTCTCTCGGAATAATATAAATCGAAATGATGCCGTACAGGAGCAGTGATAAAGAAAACCGTTATGGAGAATAACGAGCAATAATAAATCATCTGAGGAAAAACTTGTGTGAGTTCTGTTTTTGGCCACTATTTATCTTGTTCTTAGAGATTCCTTTTCCGTTATGTATTTTTGGGCCGTTTACTGTATTTTTTTTTCTGCGTCATTGCTTCGGACAGACGTCAGGCATCTGAAATGCAATAATGTACCTAACACAAAAAAAAAAAAAAAAATAATAATAAATAATATTTCTCTTGTTTTCGGTCAACGGATTGGTCTTGTCACATCGTAGTAACTTTCTAGGTGTTTAAAGGGTGCTCCTTCCGACCGATGAGAAGTTACTCATATGACATATAATATTTATTATGTTTAACGTGTAGGTCATATACTAAGTAAAACGGATCTATGAGTTTTTATTTTTTGTTTACATATTTTTCAAACAAGGTGAAAATCGAGGTTAAAACCACAAAACTCATACAATGCGGGCCATTAATTATTACAAAGCCAAGGTTCTCTCGACCGAAATTGTTTGGTCCGGCACACATGTCAACTAACATTGCAATCGTACTGTTTCACTCAATATTTTTAAAACTGAAACTACATAGAAGTGAAAATGTAATTTTAATTTTGTAGAATGTATTATTTATCCAAATGGTCTAAGTAGCTTAATGTTGTACTAGGCGATTGTGAATTTAATAAAATTGTTGTTGAGAACAAAATTAACATTTATAAATTTTATTTGATTTACAGAAATTAACCAATTAAATTAATAAAACAAGATTAATGTGAAATGAAACGATTATAATAATTTTAAAGATAAATTTGTAGTTATTATAACAATTATTGTAATATACTAAAACTATTGAAAAACTTATGAAATAAAATAAATACATTTTTATCGCTATTTTTTTTTAAATATTTAATATTAAATCCTATATTATAATAAATAAAAACAATGAAAAAATAAACGATAGCAACTATACTATAGTTAGTTGTGTTATTGTTTGACATTTGAACGACTATTATTATGTTTGATTTTAAGCGGCATTATAATATGCAGGTGCTCGAAATTAGTGCGACTAAAACAAAAATAATAGTGTGAGCTTTGCATAGAAATTTTTAAATTATTACAATACGTGAGTGATTTAAGATCTACACAGAGAAGTGTGTATATGTTACATAATTTACTTAACTGCTTCCAAATTGTTAGTTGCAATAAAAACACATTATTTTAAAACCATTATGGCTTCCTTATTTTACCCGAAGTATGAAACATGTATGTATTATTAGTTTTTCTTCATTTATTCAGAATTTTTAGGTTCTTGTTTGTTGCCTGAGAGAACAAAAAAAAAAAAAATTAAAAAAAGCCTAAGCACTATATTTTTAGTCGAGTATTTTCGCTAACGCATTTAAACTTGTCCTTTGTTTATCAAGATACAATATATTATTTTTTTTGTTTTTTTTTTTCAGTTAAATTTAATTATTATTACTAATATTGTAATTATACTATATTAAATCTCCTATTACGAGATCTTCTCTTGAGCTGTATGCAAGCTGCAGCTATGATAAACTCACCGGTAAAATAATTATTGAACATACTGGGTTTGTGCCATTATTTCATGTACCGTTAATCTTAATCTTATATTTTTTTCATATGTAAACGGTTGACTGCAGACCTTATATTTCCCAAAATTGTTTCTTGATACTCTTTTCTATAGATATAATACGATGAAATGTAATAGTATATTTAGAAAACAAATATCAGATACATAATTTATTATTGAAAGTGTAGAAAAAATAAAACAAAAGTAAAAACAAACATAACTGTTTTTTTTTTATTTTATTTTTTTTATATTTTTATTAGCTTCAAGTATAAAACTATTACAGCTCAACGATTACTTAATAAAGTGCTTAAAATTAAGTACATAATAGTGACATTCAAATAAACAGATATAATTATCGATGAATATGATATAATTGGTAATTAGGTTAATGAGATAGGTAGGGAATAAATGTTCAATAATAATAAATAAAAGAATATAGAATGGATTGCTTTTGCAGTATGACTGTAAGGAGGGAAATGACTGGATTAATTAGTGAAGAAAGATCTGAATTAAATTTGGAAAAAATGTAGTTGTTAGTGAAATTATTCGATAATGAAGTATTATTAGGATTGGCGACGGAAGCGTAGGAGACTTTGGGAGGGAGAGGTGATGGTTTTAGAATGTTAGACGTGAGTAAAGTGTTTGGATTTCGTCGAATTGAATGAATAAATTTGCGATGTTTGCGTTGTGAAATATATCACTGTTAGTACATATTATATATTTTTACATATATATTTTAGAAATATTTTTCACTTTAATTTTTGAAATTAATTTTATATTTTTATGAGAAACAGAAGCTAATTGTATACGAAGAAGAAATTTTTTTGAAGTTTGAACTATATACATTAAATGGATAAATTAAAAAGGAAACTTTTTTTCCTAGGAAGAGAGATATATTATTTATTTCGATTAAAAAAGTACTTTAGTCTTGAAGTGTTACACTATGTGATATGTACTTGAAGTCTTCTGTTAAAAAAGTTTTGATCTATATATTGGATCTTATTTTGGAGCTGTTTAAGGTTTTAATACTCACAATAATATGTTTATGGTTATACATCTTCAGCAATTATTTCAAGATCTTTTTTTTATCGTATTAGTAATTATAATATTTTATATTATGATGCACTCGAGTTTTGAAATAAATAATTGACTGCGCTATAGAAAACGGTTATAAATGTATGTATTATGTAATATAATGTAAATATGAATAATACATAGATACAAATAAAAAATTCAGAAAGTTATAGGTATAAAATATATCTTACATTTTTTTTTATAATTTTTTTATGGTTCTGAATCGACAGCGACTCCAGGATTGTTTTAATAATTTTTTAGGGTATAAACGTATATTACGTGTATTACGCGCATATATTACGATCGCGAAGTTAAGGTAAAAAATTGTTATTCTATTGATTTTAATTATTGTAATGACATAATATCCTTTTATCGGTATGGACAACAAAATTTTCTCTGGAACATTTCGTTCATATTGTGTTCTTTTTATCGATTCAAATTTAATCCATTTTATATGGTAGAATTAAAAACTTCTTAAAATGTTCAATATACCGCTATTTTTCCTTTTAAGAATATAGCACAAAATAAATTCGATTTATCCCCTAATTAATGTTTAATGACTTGGAATTTTTTTCCTCTCCATTCGGTTCCATATAGTGAAACCGTGGTAAAGGAATTTTCGCATAACGTAATAATGACAATAAATTAATCGGGACAAGAAAAGTTTTCACTCTCGGCAAAATCCGCTTGCAGATTAAATTTCAGCACCAGAGAGGATGTTACGGCGTTTTTAATTATTACTCTCTCGGTCGCCACTGTGGTAGTCGTTCCCTTATATATTATCCTGACGTTAGCGTTACGACGAGAAGTCGCGCCGTCAGTGGGGCGGGGGGGACTCGTTATCATAAACAACGGAAACCCTAAAAACCATTGACCCGAGACGTACCAAAATGGGCATTTGGTAATATAATTTTATCGAAGAAAACCGTTGTGTATACGTGTAGGATTTGTCTCAATAATCATAAGTCATACGACTATGACTTTTAGAATTTTGTTCTTACCGTCGTACACATTTGAATTTGAACATATATTAAAAGAGTAAAAATGCTATTTATTTCTACTGAGCTGGTGGAACTACACCGTCGTGTAATATTTGTCATACGATAGAGTTTTTATTTCCCTTGCAACTCTCTTTCACGATGCTCGCTATTTCATCTGGATGAAGATAAATCCCGTGCGTAGGATATATTTAATTGTATTATTGTTGCTGAATCCTACGAAAGGATATTAGAACGCTTATAATGTAATTATTAATAACAATGATATCTTAATAATCATAACATTGTATTGGATGAACGCATTGATTGAATTTCATCTGGTGTTATTCTCCGTAGCTGTACGTTATATAATATTATTACGGCTAATATAATTATAATTTACAAATTAAAAGTTCTGCGATTTATGGAGGATATTTATAATGGTGTTGTTTTACGTAAGTAAAATTATACACAACTTCTATACTGTTGTGCTATGCTCGTTGTTTTATTTTATTTCTTTGTGCGAATAGTTGTTATTTGTTACAGAAGAACAAAGTTTATCCAATTACAATCGAATTATGGCGAAGTCATTGAGACGCCAACCGTAATCGAAGAATCGGACAACGTTTTTTGTATCAGTGTTTTAATGCATTATAAATTATATAACACAGGTCTCCCCGTTGATAAAACGATTTAAGAAATTACAATTTTTATTATTTATCACTATCTACGAGTATGTATATTATGTATTGTATTTTTTATTGGTATAAAATTTCCAATTACATTTTGATATTTTTAAAATGCTCAACGGTTTGTGGTGCATTTGTTACTGCAAAATAATAATCTAGGCTTGCAGTAGATATCAAATGTGAAAATCCCATACTTTTTGGTTGGTTCTTAATTGTTAGCTGTGCACGCATATACTTTATTACATCATTAAAGACAGAATAATGCGTGTTCACTCATAAGTAAAAGAAGGCGTTAAAAGTGTGAAAAAATGAACTTATCGTTTAAGATCACTTGTGAGTAAACACTTACTGTAGCACTAGCTTCAAATGCAAAAGTTTCAAAACGAAACGGTTCGTTAGTACTTATACCTCTAATGTTTTTAATTGCTAGTAGAACTATACAAATTTTAATAGACGTAACGCACGCAAACGTATACCTATTAAACAGCGTATGACTATAAATAGCAATATGTATATGACCGCAGTTTATACTATTTAGAAGCAGTACATTTAGTTTGTACAATTATACAGTAAGAGATTGCATATATTATATCGTATCGGTTTATTAAAATGTTTAACTTTTGATTATTATAACCATTGCATTTGATCTGCGATGTATTAATAGAGTATTTGTTAGTTATGTATTGTATTCGCTTGCATCAACATACATACATAATCACATTTTATTTTCAATATTTTATATGTATTTTTTATTTTTATTTTGTGATCCATTTATGCAATCTATTGCATATAAGAACAATAGTTTTATGTGGAGATAATAATGCATATTACGTGATATGGTTTATATTTTTAAACCAACATAATATAAACAGTACAACGTAATTATATGTAGAAAATCCATTGGTCTCAACTCTCAATCATTGAATGAAAGAGTTATCATTAAAATTTGTAATTTTTTAAGTTTATCTGATAAATAATAATATTTATGAATAAAAATAATAATAGTTCTGAAAAAAACTATATAACAAGAAATGCATAGTACATAATATGTTTGTAGAACAAACCAATATGTAATACAAATGATGTATAAATGTAATATTATCACCAAATATTCGAATTATGCTTCCAGTTCTAGTCATTGTTGTGAAATGTTTGAATTATAAAATCAAATTCTGTTGTTAATCTATCCGTTTTCAAATTAATGTCGTTGACGAATTAATCCGAAAAGTCAATATTGTAGAAACAAATGGGTGCGTGTTATTCCGTGAGTAGAAATATATTTTATATTATTTTTTCTACTTGTTGCGAGGCGTATGTTATTTTTTTTTCTTTCGCAAAAAGCAATTACATATCTTTTATTGTATGCAGACATGAATAAGTGTAAAACACATTTTTTTTCTGGTACGTAAAACGCGATATCCAACTTGGTAGTGTAGAACATAATGAAATTCTGTACAATATCGCAGCGACTCAGGGATAGGTGAATCATATTTTACCACTAACTTAGCGTTAATAAATAGAGTATTACGTTTTGGAATGATTTATTGCCGGTGTATCATTATACACGTTGTACCATAATTTAATTAGGATTAACACCGTGGGCCGTAAGTTATGAGGTCTTTTGACCGGTCTCGTAATAATATCAACACACGGATAATACTTTACGCGGACAATGCACGCGTGGGTGTTTTAGCCAGAATGGAGAACAGCGTATCGTAACAAAATAATAACACAGCCGTCTTCGATTTGCCGAACGGTGACAGTCGCAAAGATTTGGACGACATGGGTGAAAACGATTCGTTTGGATATCCACGGTCGTCTACCTCTTGCTGGGGTTCACGGTTGTAAACGTGTACGTACGCTTACCGCGTTTCCGAGGCACCGGAATAATTTCAAAACAAAACGGTCGGGCCCTTTGCCGCCTCCGCGGAAAGCCTCCGGAACGGTTATCGCACAATACCCTCCCACCACTGCACGTCGTTTCTCGAACGATATGTGTACACAATACGAGTGCGGACGTGAACTTGCAAAATCGATGGGCGCGGCCTGGAAGGGTAGGGGTAGTCGGGCCGCAGGTTAAACACTGGAACGATTAGAAAGCTATCATCATGACGAAGAGACGGGGACACGATAAGCCTTGTTCATGCAGGTATACCGACGTGCGCGTACCACCGAACATTTTACGTGCTCCTACGAGTGTCGCGCTAGCTCACCGGGCGCTGCACGCGGTTACGGGGAGGACGATCGTGGCGGCGGCAACGGTGGCGGGCTCCGTGACGGGATCAAAAACGGCTGCAAGCGATTCCGGTTGGTCCGGAATATTAAATAATGTTATACCGCCCTAACCATCGTCCCCCCCCCCCGCCGCGTACACGCGCGCGTGTCGAACATAATCGTACGGCACTACGATTCCACGTGTTTCTCGTGCATGTCCGTAGGCGATCGGCGGGTGTTGCGCGTCGCGAAGTTAACACTCGAAAATGTCGAGCCGCGCGTGCCGCTTCCTCGTCTCCCGGTTGACGGGACGAAGTATATGTGAACCCTCTACCGTCTGCTGCTGCTGCTGCTGCCTCCCTGCGCGGAGTTCTAACATTTCGAACTATCGGGAAACCGAGCACGATTATACCCGTTTAGGCGTTACCACGCGCGTATTCTCGTACTCTTGTGACGAGTCGTGCTTTTATCATTGTCGTCATCATGCGGCCAAATCTGCAACGCACTGGCGTTGCGGGATTTACAGGTCGAACACGCGCTAGGGCACTTGGTCGTTCCTCCACGGCGGCGCTTAGAAAACGTTCTCTTGGAAAGTTCGTCGGAACGATCGATTGTTTAGGCAAAACAAATATTCGCATTGAAACTTAGCGTTTAGAGCACAATATTTTTATAAGAAAATCTCTTATCCTATCGAGTAGTAATTGTGCGTTAAGTATTATATTATTTATGCGTACAACTAATAGGTATAACGATGGAACGCTCGTATATGGGGATCAAAGTCAATTCTCGTTTTTTTTTCGTCACTCATATGCTCTGATGTCGGTTAGGTTGTAACACTCCGTCCGAAAATGACTTCGGTTGCGATGAGGTCGCTCGGTCGGTAGTCAGTCTATCTGCGAACGACCCGGCGATGAAATTAAAATCGCGAAATAATTACATCCTACGTCGCGAAAGGGACGAAAAGTCGGAGGAGGAGGAGGAGGAGATGGGTGGGCGAGACCGCTGAGCCGGAAAACATTTTGCCGTCTTCTACGCTTCAGTTAAGTCATTTTAATTGCATTTGCACACATTAGACGACGACCTCGGTGCGAGTTGACGTCGACGGCCGACGCCGTACATCGCGCAACAGACGCGTCCGCATGTGTGATTTTCCTAGTTCTGCATGCCTAATTATACACATATGTAAAAATAATTCATTAGTATTTACTCCGCATTGTAATGGTTAAACGTATTGAAATTGACCCTAATGTTACCCGTTGCGCATGTGCGTTTCTTGTTCAAAATCTTCGCGAAACGATCGTTCCTTGTTCTGCGACGCATGCGTGATGTGCTAAACGTTCGACTGCTAAGCTACATATTGCGTAAACACATAACATAGGCTCGGTGCTTAAGAATTTTCGATGGGAAGGACTTATAAATACTTATTTATTTTAATGGATTGTGAGTATGAAGCCAAAAACATGAGTAGGAGCAGTTTCAGGGGTCAGGCGCTTCAAATTGTTTACATCTTATAATTGTTTATAGGAGTTTTTACAAGAATATTATTTAAAGTTAGCGGATTAAAAATCAATAAAATCAATAGTTTCAATATAAAGTTGCTCTAAAAAGGACAATCATGCCACTGTAAAAGGTATTGGGTTATTTTTTTCTTTTATTTAGACTTTGTGTTATAATTATTCTCAACAGATATATTCATTATTACAGGGCCCTAGTCATTATTACTGTAGTATTTCACGAATAATACCTAGACGACGGACGACGGAAAAGCAATAATTGGTTAGCTCTAATAAATCGTTCGTACAGAGTGCGGTCTTTGGTAATCGGTGTACCTACGTTTATTTGTTAATCTGTGATTTTTTTGTATTTTTCTTTGGTCGTGCACTTAAACAAGAAGTATCACCGCTAAGAAAACAGCTTATCATAATGAATTTACGCTTGCGGTAATGACATATCCCAGGTAACATTATATTATAATGATACATCGTGATCAGCGGCGATAAGTACCGTATAGGTGGCTCGACCGTATAACCAGTTAAACGTAATTTAAAACTAAAATATAACGAAATTATTATATACCCGGTTATGTTCGTTTGTCGGTAAATACATTGTGCTGCCGTTGAGCCAATTACTATAATTATCCGTGTTTGTACAGTTCAGCTGTATAACTAATCGACGCGAACACTACTTACCCTAAACGTTCCAACGAACAATTATAGCACTTAGTACCTACAAAATTGCAGATTAGTAAAATTAAATTAAATTAAAACGTTACAGTAATACTCATCATGTTTGTTTTTAAGGATTAAAAAATGATCATCTGGCTGGAAATCACTTTCCGGATATAATAAGAGCGATTATAGTAATACAAATGTAACAATAAGTTTACGTGAAATTTCCTAACAAAGAGACAGTAATAATTGATCTAACAATTCGACCTATAATTCGCAATGATAATATTGCAACTGTTCCTATATGTCTTATAATATAACGACAAATATAAAAAGTGTTTTCTTGTACTTATTGTTTGTAAAAAAAAAAAGTTTTTTTTATACGATCCTTGACCCGATGTATTTCGTCGTGAATACAGATGACAAAAAAATTACTTAACTTATTATTGATATTTTTATTGTTTTACGCGGAATAAATTGTAAATTTTGTGACGCATGGACATCCATCACGATGACACAGTTACATCAATACGATTGACGTAGCTTTTTGTTATACAAGTCACTTTGTCGGAATAACGGTATGACAAATTTTGATAAATTAGGTTCTATCGAGGATTATTCGTTCAACTAACAATCTCGCGTTTAATTAAAAATCGAAATTAACGTCATAGTTTGAAGGATTCAGAAAATTCTGTTGCCGAATCAATAACACCCGTGAGCAGAAGAATCGATGATAGTTTTGCCGGGAAGTCATTCAAAGGTTCAATTTTTTAATACACATTCCAGTGTTGTGTACACGATGGAGCATGTACTTTATGAGGGTGCGCGTGAGTGTGACACAACTGTGTAGTTTATCTATTCGATTCGAAATGGGTTACAAATGCAAAGCGATATTAAAACAATCGCGTGTATTTAAGTAATAAGTATACAAGAAAAGATAAATTTCCTTCTCCTTTCCCTAGAAATAAAAAATTAGGTCATGAACCACACATATAATAACAGTTGCGCACTACCGATGGACGTGATATTATATGCATTCTAAACATTCTAAACGTAAATGTTTCCAAAACACGTACGAACTTAAATTGTTAAAAATTAATTAATTATTATTTAGCATAATAGTATGTGCTTTGGGTTTAATTCTGAAAACTAGATTCTCTGCAGTTGCCGGGTGTGAAAATAATTCAAGTTATTGGTCGCAACTACCAGTTTACACCTGTTACGCCTTATAAGGACTTGCATCGCAGTTGCTCGTTTTGTTCTCAATTCAAGCAGGGGACTGACTCCTTAAGAATCTCCCTATACTCGCGGCAGATGACCGAACCGATATTACTCTACGCTTTCAATGTAAGGCTCACTTATTATTCCGTTATATTGATTTACACTTAAAATAAATTACACATTCAGATCTGAAATCTTGAACTGAGGAAATAAAAACAGTACACATTTTATGTGCCGGTATTGTAGTATATGTATAATGTTTATCCGTTTATTTTGATAAATGTCGTTCGATTATAACTGTGGTGTTTCGTGTTTGGATATTCGTGTTTGGAAAAAAAAAAATTAGGAACCAACAAACAAAAAAGAGGATGTTCCACATAAATTCGCCCCTCGTCGAGATGTAAAAGTTGCCACCGAAAAAGAAAAAAAAATCTGAGGATAGTTTTAGCCTTTATGCGTTCACTACATTTCTAGTGGTCATCGGTTTTTATTGCCTTTCCGGTTTCCCGATACTAGAAAACCTATAATGATAACAACTAACGCACCGGCGATGTCGGAATTTATTATTCGTTAGCGAACAAATAAATCCACACATATAGTATAACATTTCAAAGTATAATATTGCGTATAAGCTACATATCTCCACCCGATAGTTTTACAACTTCAAAAACGTACGCACGGTATACCAGTACTTATGTGTTTCATTCTGCTCGCGGGTGTAAGTGTTTGTTGTGCATTTAATTAAATCGGAATGCATCACATAGGTTATGTGTGCATCTACATTATATATTTCTATATATAATTTTATAATATTGTATGTATGTATTGTTATGAAAATTGGACATTTTGTTACAAGACATCGGTCTTATTTGTATGATCTATCGATATCCTTGTTTGCATATGCAAAATAGTAATGCATCTACTAAAATATTGCTAGTTAAGTTTATACTCCAAAAGTGTACTTCAAATAAATCATCAAATATTTTTATTTCTGAGTTTAGTGACACGATTGCTGCTGCCATTATTTTTTTAGTTTGATATAGTTGAGAAATGTCTCTGTAACTTTAATATTTTATTTGGTCTTGATTAACTTTCGCAGGGATTCTACTGTTTGAATATATGAGCTCCATTTTTTAGATTTACGACAATTTCACTCATAGAGTATTATATTACGCTTCTCACTTATTTCTCATTCCATATTTCTCTTTCTATAATAGGTAAGATTATGAAATAAGATGGTTACAATATTACAATTAATAGCAGAATAATAACACTAGTGGTTATGATGCGTGTCGCAATGAAGTCGGCCGTGTTTGCCAATCGGTGTTGCGGTTGACCTGCGTCCCACACCTATGTAACTCCCAGATGGGTGACCACCGACATTGCCCTGCTAGCGACCACGAGTAACCGTTAAACAAAACTTAACTCCCAGCAGCCACAGCTGAACATGATTAAGTATCGTATGCGTACAACTACTCTATTTTTTGTAAATATACATATTATCGTATACATTTTGTTTTGTTCGGATTCTGCAAACCGTGATTACATAAGCCATCAGTCCGGAGATGTGTATATAATTGCACAACTTTGATTCAAAAACTCACTGTATTCTGTAAACTTTCTGGAAATAAGCTGTACATAGTAATTCCCGAAAAGCAACATTCAACTAAAATTGTATTATATATGTATTCCTTGTGCGTACAATACTTTGTACCAGTCCTATAATATAACAGCACAATGTTCACAAAAGTTTTTAGTTTAATTTCCGGTTTGCCATAACGCGCATCATTACTGACACATACGCAAGACTACTCCTATATTCGATATAAATAATCTTTTTAAATCATATACGATTTAATAACAATTATTTTTATTACGTCTGTTATTATAATGGTAAACGTGAAAAATGCATTTTATACGTTTCGCGCTAGAACTCTTAGTCACTATATTACACAATGGTTTAGAATGAATTTAATTTTGTGTTGCCAGTTATTTTTAGTTAACGAGAAAATAATAACAATTATAAAAAGTGTCGTTATATTTTATCGTTTCGGGTGCAGAAAGGATTATATATATTGGTCAATGATGTGTCTGCACTGTTTGTTTTTAGTTAGTTAAGTACGTTATTACTTTTCTGGTACAAAGAGGTGTAACCTAAAAGTTTCATATAGTTCTTTTTATAGGTCGGAAATTTAACACAGATGCTACGAAGTAGCCATTTTAGATATTTTCTTTACAGTTTTTGAGAAAATTAAAAATAACAAGATTGCGGATTCAATTTAGGTTGTATTATTGTAATAATTGTATTTTTGTAATTGGAAAATTCGTTTTGAATAACTTAATTAATTAATAATAACTTAATAATTTTTATCAGGTACATTTTCATTAAAAAATCATTAACCATCTCTGCAGAATAAGCCAATCAGCATACTACATAGAATTTCTTAAGAATCATTAATTATATACTAAAAAAAAATGTCCCAACATTTTCATTACACCATAAACTCGTATTACTATGGTAATACTACATTTTCCAATCTAACTATTTTTTTCACATTATTCATATTATTAAAATGCACTTTGATCTCGAATTTACTCTGTATATTAATTATATTTTACTTCATAAATTTCTTCTCA
This sequence comes from Sipha flava, assembly GCF_003268045.1. Lineage (NCBI taxonomy): Eukaryota > Metazoa > Arthropoda > Insecta > Hemiptera > Aphididae > Sipha > Sipha flava. The sequence goes on from NW_020271741.1 coordinate 456,028, forward strand.
TAAAATTTTGTTTACTTAAATCAACGTTCATGGATTAAAGTTTATTTTAAATAGTTTTCATGGAGTTATCGACGTAATCAAAATCGATTTATATTATATTATTTATGTTCGGACGGATATAAATCGAGAAGTTTGTAACATTTAAACACAAGGGTCGAAAACATTTTAAAAATACCTAGAGTAATTTGCCGTTAAACTTTATGGTCTTTTGGGGTAATATTATATATTGGGATAATAGCTGGCCGAAAAACTTTTTCCTTGGTCTATTTATTAATTTATTATTTGAAAACGTTTTATTTGTATGATATACGTACACATAACTATACAATAATAAGAACTGTTTAATAGTAAATGCCTTACAATACGTTGTATTTTTATTGTTACATCATGGTTCATTTGTTCTTCTTGCAATAATCTATTTAATAACAGACTCGTGATTCCACCATTGTGTTCGATTTTAACATAAAACAGTGAATATCATTTTGATAAATCCAAAAAAAGGTGTTTGAAAGAGTTAAAATTTCGCTTTATCGTATATCATAGTAATAATCAATATTCCAATGCATCATTTATGTATCAATTATGGCACAGTATAAAGTTTGCGTGTGGATATTTCGCTTTTCTATAAAATAAAATCTAATTGTTTTAAATTATCAAAAGGATTGAAAAATATCCATTTGTTTAATTACTTTATCGTGGTTCATTTAATCAATCAAAAAATGCGTGTTCAAACCCTCTAAATCAAGTTATTGATTAACGAGAAAGTGCTTTACTAATATTTGATTTCTTGTTTGTAATAGTTACATGATGTTGACGTAAATACCGATAAATAAGTAATAAATTGGTAAATCGTACGTGAACTATAATGTTCTGGTGAAATTTGAAAAAATAATGTTTAAATATTATCATTGATTTACAGGCCACTGTTTTAAAGAATTGATTGATTTTTAATTCATTACCAAAGAGTACCATTTTAATAATTATTTCCGATAAAGTTCTGTGTGTATCTATTCATCTTAATGAATCCTATATAATTTAAAACTATACATAATTTTGAATAATTTAGTTATAAATATACCAAGATATTTAAATTACGTTAATTACTTTTCGTCGTCCATTAAATATAACGAGTTTTCTTCGATCATTAATCATAGAAAAACTTAAAACGTCATGAGGACGAAAATATTCACGTACAAATATATTTTAACAACAGATGAATACGGTGTCTATTGTGTAACACAAGTTGGAATGTAATTTTACAGAACCGAAGATCGAATAATACTAATTCCAAATATAACCGTATACATTGCTAAAGTTATAGTATAAATTATTGTACGCGAGCAAAAAAAAAAAGAAAAATCGTCCACAACGTTGTATGCGGAAAATGCATGATTGTTCGTGTTTCAATTAAAACCGGTGATAAGTTAAGTTCTCTATGGAAATAATAATATATGTTTACTGCTTTGTTATGCGATACAGAATAGTGTTGTATTTAATCGAGTTTAACATTTGTGGATGTATTTGTTAAAATTATATTTTCAATTGAATTGTTTACTATTAAATTTCAAAGTGCGAACTCTGTGCTAGTTGTATGTTACTGTGGTTGATACAAGAACTTCACTGTTCCAAATAGCGCGATTGAAATAAACCGGAGAAAATGTTGTAATACGTATCTGGAGCGTGAAAAATCGAAATCCAAAATGACGATAAATTAAAAAAAAAAAAATGTCCAAACTCTACATAATATATAATGTACTAAATGAAAAATTTTTCAAAATATATTAAACAATCGACCGAATCGTATCTGGTGTCAGATACACGAATTGAAGGATTTGTTTACAGCGCTCGAGCGCGTCCTCGTCAATGGGTACTTGCATGCACCACAGTTATCTTTTACAATATCATGTACGCGCGTACTAGCACAATTAGGATAATGGAACGGCCACGGCGGATCGCCTGTACAATGTAGACATTGTAACGGAGCCCGCGCTCAGACGAAAACGGCCTTTTTCAGGGTCACCAAGAACATCATTGTGACGATGTAAAACGGCATGAAGGCAACTAATACAGCGGAGGAATAGTGTCGTTTTACATTGTCGACTGGATCGATAAAAATTCAACCCATGAGAATAGAGTTTCAATGTCTGATTGGTATATACCGGTCACTTTTCGGAGCATCAGTACTTCATTCTTTCATTCACAACGATCAACATCCAAAAGTAAGAAGAATAGAATCATCCGACGGTAGAGAACAACTGTGACGATAACGACGACGACTGCGGCAATACTACGACGACGACTGCGGCAATACTACGACGACGGCTGCGGCGAGGCGAATACCAACGAAGGTAATTGCGTCGTTCACGGCAATCTCGAACCCGGCTCCAGCGGCATTTACACGTGGGGTTCCGCGATTTGTGGACCTATTCGTCGAACTAAAAACGGCCCTTTTCAGGGCCAATATCCGTACGGATCCCTACGGCGCGCTTACACAAGTGTCGATACGCTCACTTGCTTAAGTCTGCTATCGACCAATGTATCTAATTCTATATCGCACCTGCTTAGGTCCGATACTGACCGTCGCTGCCCGGAATAATTTTATTACATTTTTATTACTTTTATTTAATGTTAAATAAATAACTTGATATTTATTTCGTGTACATTTATATAAAGATCCGGTGACCCCAGCACACCGTTTTAACATTTTGGAAAGCGATGCGAAAAATATCGAAAAAATTAATGCGTCTACACCGATCATATTGAACGTTATCATAAGCCAGCGTACGTGGTACGCAGGTTATTGTTTTATGGGGCCCACGTAAGAAGTTAGACTCAATAATAATATTGACAAAATTGAAATTAAACTATTTATAAATATATCACGGACAGAATTTATATGCAGTTCATTTAACATAAACATTTAAAAATTATTTGAATGGCTGAACTGGTTGGTAAATTGTGGACGTTCAGACATTGTTTTAGATTTTCACAAATCTTAACAAATTTTAGTCACCTTTACAAGTTGCTCCTTGCCAAAAAGAATTTTAAAAACTGACTGTTTTGAAATCAAAATCAAACAAGATCAGTGATTGACCAATATCGGCTGAATGCATTAATATCCACACGGAATAACACATGGGAATTCATTTGGAAGACGTGATCGAAGAATTTAAAATCGTTATCATGTACCGGGAAATAGAAGGTGTAACGTAAATTTCCATTTCAACAAACATGTTTACGAAAAAATGAGTTCGTTTTACAGTGATAAAAAAAAAAAAAAATATGAAAAACCTTTCGTTTTTCAACGATATGTAATACCTAACCGTAAGTTTACAACGCAACGCCATGTGGTGCACTAATTGTAGGGGTATTTGCGGCGCGGAGACAAGTTTTACCGGCCGCGCGGCCTGCGAACAAAGTCAAGAACGTGCCGAGAAGTGAAAAAAACCTTACGCACGCAAGCGGATTTCGATCTACGTGCACGGTCGACCTCCGAAAACGATTTCCAACGGCTCAGGTTTAACGTTCGACGCGACACACGTCTACACCCCATGGCCCGTGTATGCGCGTCGGTGCCGTATCGTATCGGCAATGGTTAACGCGCGCACTTATAGCATTTACGAACGGAGATCATGCATCATCTAAACGTCTGTTGTACCGTCGAATGAAGGACAATTTCGTTAGACGAGAGACGATTTCGTCGTACGGTTTCATTGCGAGAACGCGTTGTGGTCGAACGGTTTTTTTTTCATCTAGAGTTGACTCAAAAATAAAAATAAAAATCGAAAACCGGAGCACGTTCACCGTATTTCTTTTTATGTGACACATATACATTTATTTGTATACTACATTCTTTTCCGTTTGATCCGATTCGATTTGTTAGCGTATTTTATTTATTGAATTGATTTACTTAAGTGCATTACGTGTACCGTTCCACGGAGTACGATTGGGTTTACGTCGTATTACTGTATTATACTCGCATGTTGAGTTTTCGGTATTTTTTATTATTTTTTATTCTGTCAATGTTTGACAAAATCGTTCTATGTATACGTTTCGTAGCTGTCTGCAATAAAATTAGATGACGCCGCATCTTAATATTATTCGTATTCACGTGGCGCTGTGTACATAGATCGATTGTTGGTATATGCACGGTGCCGGATTTAAGTCTCAGGAGACCAGGATGCAGATACCAATTAGAAGCCCCTTACACATTTATTTTTTTGTATGAGTACTCTTTTTCCGCTTTTGTTCACCAGTTTCAAATATATATTTAGATATCTCAATTTATAAATTTACTGTTAAAGTTATTGAATGAAATACAATGAATAAATAAAAAAAGATCACGAAAAAGCAAAAAAAAAAAAAAAAATAACGAATTAGACAATTTCAATTTTAGATTATGTTTTTAAAAACGTCCAAGAGCTTGAGGCATCGGTACATTACAACCCCCTGTATTACCGCTAAATCCAGTACAGTATATACATTATGTATATATATATTACTACCGAACGGGTATTTCCGGCGAGGTTAAAATCGTATAATTTCGTCTATCAATTAGGTCAATTTCTCTTGATTAAAGTAAATAAACAAACCTTTCAAGTGTTATAAACTTGGATGTTATTATCTACTATAACTATGGTTTCCTTAAATAAATACAACACCATAAAGTATAGTGTCGTAAAAGATCTCCGGGCTTGTAAACAATATCGCGTTTTATAAATATTGTGTTATATAATTTTGTTTTAATCTAAAATTTGAATGAATATGGGCTGAAAGCAGCTCTATTTTATAATGGCATACCAATTATGACTTAATATATATATTTTTAATACTGTTGAATTATTATAAAATAATAACAGTTTTAACAATATTATTTCCATGTATTGTTATGTCAAGACAACATTAAACTATCAAAATCTCAGTATTATTTTTATTGGATTATAATCTTAGTCGTAAATCACTGTAAACATATAAACTTGTTTAAACTTTATGGTGTGTTTTTTTACAAACGTCAGGGACGTGTACTTAGTCCAAATAAGTTCAACTTGTTAAATTTATTTTTCGTATTGAAATTATTTTTAATTTATTATAATATTTTGACAGAAAATTATTATATTTTTCTCAAATAAATAATATTGTGACGTGTGGCACGATAAAATTATTTCAATATTCATATGGTATAGGTTGAGTTTTTAAAGACACATAAAAATAATTTCAGATTCTATATAGAGGGTGTTTCTTTTTAAATCATTCACTGCGCTTTTTTTGTGTTATTTATCTTATATCGTTATTCTTGCTTGAAAATAATTCAATTGGAATCGTAAGTGATTTATTGGAAAAAGCTATTTTGATAAATCCACACATAAAACTTTGAACTCTCACAAGCAGAAATTGTCAATATGCAGCGCACATTTGATTTAAAAGGAAACGAACAAATTGTCTGTGCATTGAAGAGGAGGGGGTCAGGAAATCTCTCTTATTATAATGCAAATTTATTTTAAGAATTACATGCATTTATTATACACCAACACGAGAAAATATCATTTTGAAACATTAATAGATGGCAATTATTGGTATCAGTTATTTCGCGGAGCGCGCGATAAAATATGATCGATTTTCAGTTTTTTTAATTTTCCGAATTGTTTTATATTTGTCATTATTTTATTTTGGCAAACGTCTTTTTTACTCCATCGCGTTTGAGACCAATGGACCTCGACTCCGTCACGTGTTCACAACCCGAGTTTCTCATAAAAACAAACATACCAATACCGTATTCCAAAAATAATAGACACAATCTAATTTCGAAACACGAACATTTTTGGCATTGCTTTCCCGCATGTTTACGTATATTTCTATTAAATTAGCAGTAATCGGGCGTTCGGGCGTTCAGCCTCCTCCCCTCTCAATTACTCTATCATCTCCCTTGATCCATGTTTATCTTTTTTTCACCCTCTCACCACCCGCGAGTGCGTGATATCGAAACGTCATCATTAAATTAGTGACATCTAAAACTATAAATAATTTACTCTGGACGACCGCCAGACAGCAAATATCCGACGACGCCTATTTTCAGACGTTGCCCTTAATCATATTTATATACCATTTGACAACCGCCACCGTCTCCGGTTTATTAAATTGTAATTAGTTTTGAAATTTGCAAGAGGAAAAAAATAACACAAGAAAAGTTTCCCGAACATTGTTTTGTTGTTCACGAAAACTCGGTTGAAGCCCGAAACCGTTCGTAATTGAGTCGTGCCAGACGTAATGGTTGCTGCGAGTCGCGTGGTTGCATGTTTACCGTCATATATTTTCTTTTAGTATCTACCGTGCTTTGAATCACCTGTCATCGGCCCGGTTAGGTGCGTACAAACCTACAAACCTACAAACCACTTTCACGATATTTTTAATTGGAAACAATCTTAAAGTATTTCAGAATCGTACTATATTATTGTTCGGTCGTCGCCATCGTTGTAGATTATTGCGGAAACACTATAGTCTCCACGCATTGCACACACGTTATGACGTTTTTTCAAATAAACTCGATCACGCTGCTTTTCACTCTAGTTCCGGACGGTTTTTTAAATTACATTTCAACCCGGACGACCGAAACTCTGACGAACGTAATGAATGTTTCCGGTGAACGCGCGCACGGCCATGTAAGCGCAATAAAAGTATTTGTTATGCGTTTGAGATCCCGCAGGAACAAATCTGGATTTCATGAGTAATCTAATATTGTCTTTAAATTCTGACCACGTGCGTCTTTCAACGGCCGTTGTATAATGTACGAGCACATACATACACATAGCGTTGCTCACTACGAGTAAAAATCGACTAAGTCTGTACGATTAAGCAGAACCAGTAAAGTTATTTGCGAAGGCATTGTTATTAGTTATACTTCATGATTTTTATCATCCGTTTTCTTGGCAATGGTAGTGTAATGTACTGCAAAGTTTTTCGCTCTCTGCGTACCTTTCATTGCAAACTCGACTTTTCCGAGTAAAAAATCATTACACGGAAATTTCATAGAAAAGAAATACATACCATAATTTTCTTAAAAATAAAAACTCGTGTATAATAACGCGTAAAATAATAATATATTTAACAATCATTATTTTTACATGATACAGTAATAATTATTATTAACAATACGAATGGCATTATGTTATAGGTTCATTATTTTTATACAGTTATCGTATTATTTCTTTTTTTTTTTAAGAGCTATATTCAGTTGAACTGTTTTCGCATTACTTTAGTAGATAAAAAAATGTTTGAAATTATTTTAAGAGATAAGGAAATCATCTTGTACAGTTTTGGTATGCTGAAATCTTCGACAAATAGTGTTGAAAGTAGCTACTTATTTCCGAAGCTTAATTTTGCCATATTTTTTATAGTTCCTATGCACAAATATTGCTGTATATTTATAAACTAATTACCCAAAATTAATTATTAAAAGATAAATTGTTTTCGTTCAATATAAATGTTTCCTTAATGAACATTATGTAGAGTTTCGTTAAATAGAGATTTGACTACATTTACGCTTTGTTTTGTTTTGTGATACAAATAGTGCATTAACACTGATTTGAACAGGATTCTATCGAGTATTAAAAAATAAGGATTACTTGCGAAGTTGTTTAACAATTATTTTATTTTGTATACGAGTCTCGCAAAATTGTTGAATACGACTGCGTTATTGCTAACCAACGTCAATATTTTAGTACATTATCTGTGTTATTTAGATTTTTTTTTAAACTATACGATTTTTCTTGTACTCACAAATCAGGTGTATTTTACACGTTTTGAATTAAACGTAGACTGCGTAAAACGAATATAATTAATCGTTGTGTCAGTAGATAGTACTGGTATAATAGCAACAAAACGTATAATCAACAATACACGTTTTAGTGCATTAAATAACATTGTCCAAGTCCATTTTAGTTAAATATCTCCCACTGGTTGTGTTGAATAAGTCCAGAAAAAGACTGAAAGAGAGAGATAGAGAGAGAGAGAGAGAGAGAGAGAGAGAGAGATGGTCGAAAATTTACAAAAAATAATCTTTTACCCTAGGTTACTAGATCTTAATAGAATACGTGAACCGCAATTGTATTTTTACGTTACAACAATATTAATCGTTTTCGCTAAAATTACTGATGAGCATTCTATTTGGTTTTTTTTCTAGCTCTTTCTGTTTCAAAAAATATTTTTATGGTGTTTGGTGAGTTTTAATCACAAAACATAATTTAATAAAGCGTAATAATTCTAACACTTCTGCTCCAAAAATATATATCAACAACGTAATTCGAGCGTAAAGTTTTGCAATTTCAATTATTAAATTATGCATATTTATTTCTAATGGCCGAAATTAAATTTAAATATATACATATACGGTGCATGTGTGTACAATTTTATAATGTTTTTGAGTTTAATTAAATCCCTCCACTCCACGCGTGTACAATTTATATACTATATACATTGCCGTTTGGCTCGGCGTGTCACGAATTTCGTACTTATTACTCCCATTCGGAGAGTAAAACTCATTTGTATTCAATTCGTTACCTGTTCGATGTTTCTCGTGTATTATATCACGCGTATCTAAAGTGCACAGTATTATAACACATATCGCACCTCAGTTGCATGTAACATACTACGTAGTACGTTCCATGCATGTTAATAAATATATACTCAATACATATGTGTTCTAATGTTCTTGTATATCTTGTATATATGTGTGTGTGTAAATCAAATGACTTTTGCATTGAATGGTTGCAGCGCGTCCGTTTGACAATCCGTATTTAGCTATTACACAGCTTTTGCGTGACACCCATTTCGACCCAAATCAAATGTTCTGATAACCAACTATGCACCTATGGCATATATGCTATGTTTGTATTAAGATTGACATACTTATGTATTGTCATTTCTATTGTTCTTACGATATACGTTGAAACTTCTGTTTACGAAGATTTGCAGACTTGCTTTCCGAACAGCCTCGTAAGTGTACATCTCTCTAAAACCATATGTGTATGATTTTAATATCGTAACAGTATCTGTAAATGATGTACATACGATTATATTATTTACATATTAATGATGTTTTTAAATAGGTAGCGAAACAAAAAAAAATGCACTTGATAAAGCCCAATGTGGTGAGGTATAAGATTTTCGCTTTAAAAGTTTCAACCCGTTAATCGTACCGTTCAATATTTAGCACATAAAACCAATACATGAATAGTTTCCCCGGGACTCCGTAAAAGTCTTCCTAGAGAAGCCCAGTATTATCATGTGAAATATAATTAAAATAAAAAATAGATAAACGAAATCGAGTCCAGATGAATTATAAATCGTGGTACGTCCGAGAACAAATGTTAAAGTTCGATATTCGTTTAAATATTTTGACCGTACCCCTTTTGTTTCAGTATATTTCGCGCACACTTCCGAACAGTACCCATTTTTTCCACCCCTAGTCTGAGTGTCCACTGTCCCGGGAGGTTTCATTTTATTCGATTCACGCACCCGACGACGATCGTTTAATGATATGGTACGGTCCAAGTGTACAACAATAATTTATAATCGTACGCAGAGTTATGGTATATTGATACCACCGCCGTCACCGTCATAGTAGGGGGGATGTATATGACACAGCGGGGAAACTCTCGGACGGCGTAAACGCATAAAGTGCGAATCGCGTGTGTCGTGCGCTTCCGAAAAGGGGAGGAGTTGTTAAGTCGGTGTTTCTCCCTCTGGAGCAATAAAATAATGACAGTTGACCGTCGCCGCGGAGATAAAGGTCACGTCGCCCAACAGTCTCGCGGTAGACGAGCTGAACTTTGATAGTCTGTGCCGTGGAAGATATTTTTTTTTCGATTTATTTTTATGCACGTTATTCCGACGATCCACATGATCAGCTACAACTGTACGAACCCATTCGCATTACACCGACCGCGTTTTCGGTCCTGTTTTTTACGTCGGTTTTCCGATGTCATTGTGGATGTTCACGAATAAATTATGCGCGCTGCACCGAAGCGATTTACGGTAATGATTGTCCGAGGAACGAAACCGTTGGAAACGGTGAAAAAATAAAAAATAGAAAAAAAAAAATTAATAAATGTGCAGAAATACTAGAAATCTCATTCGGCGAACGTTCTGGATGTGGCAATGGGGTTGCAGTGTGGTACAGCAGTAGCGTGTGTTCGCATTACTGCGAACGCGGTTTATGGTGCGGTAGAGTGTGTGATGACTTTCGTATGCGTAATATGTATACGAGCAAAAACGATAACTGGTCAAATTTATACTTATTGGGTTGGCATTAGAATATCGAAAACGGGGTTTCAAAAAAAAAAAAGAAAAAAGTGAATAAGTATGTACATATAAACGTGTATATGGATACGTACGTAAAAATAAATGTTTTCTTATTTCGTATATAATATATATGTTTATACAACGCTCGTCGTAAATTCTTGTGTTTTATATTATTTTCGAACGCACCTTGTTTCCCATACAGCTTCGACCAATCGCGATAGTTTTCTTTGCACATAAACATACACGTACATATATAACAGCCGGAATGATGCGTTTGTATTTTTATGCTAGACGAATCGTCTGTTTTCGGTGTACATTTTGTTGATTCCACTGCATGTGGGTTATCGTAAAAACATCATATAACTCGTGCGGATAACTTTTGGCCGTTCAAGTTAATATTTAACATGACGTGGTACCCGACGTCGCGTCATTTTAAATGAATTGCATTCGTTCGTGTGGAATTATTATAACATTGCGCGCGGAATAAATTCAATTAGTTCAACGATTGTCGTTCAAAAAAACATAAATGTACACATATATATACAGCTCGAGTAGTTTGTATTGGAATTGTTTGACATTTCTAATTGTTTTACCGTAGGAAACTAGTACCATGAAATTTATTTATTCCTTGGAAAATATCTACAGGACGTTTCAAATATTTTTAAAGTACGCAAAATATAATACATAATATGATTAACATGGTCTTATTCATAGGAAATAATGTAAACATGTTAAAACTGTTTTTAATTTTAATATATGTACGTTTCTTTCTTAATTTCTGATGCAATAAATTTAATTTTAGATAAATTTCGAATGCAAACTAGTTTTTGAGAAGTGGTACTTTTTATTGACAAAAAAAGATACGATAAAAAAAAAAAAATCGAAACATTTTTTGTCCCATCACACTCCGTACGTTCACTATAGGTGAAATTAATTAAACATAAATCATTGAAATTGAAAATGTTAAGGTATTGCGATAATGCTATTATTTTAAATTGTATTTTCAAAGGAAAAAAACTTCGAGTCCGGGATTTTTACTATTAACTATTAAAGACAGATAAAAGTTTTTCACTGATGAATATTTTTGTAAAATTGTAGCATTTAAAATTTCTTCTCTTTCAACTCTGAAATAGATCAGTCACTATGAAATATATTATCTGATATGATACGTTTTCATTTTTTTTTTTTTTTGATAACACCAAAGATTGACGAGAAGTTCCTAAACATCGTAACAAATTCGTGAACGGCGTGTTATAGTTGGTAGACGTTTTTATTTGGATTTGAAAAAAAAAAATAAACAAAATAGAAACTACACTATGATGAGCACTTCCGGTATACGCGTAACCGACGGTTCATCGAAACACGTACAGTCACCCGTCGTATTATAATAATAATAATAATAATAATAATAATAATATAAAATACGAAACAGGGGGAGGCGCGCAAATAATGAGATTCAGATAATAGAAGAGAGGAGCAGAAGGAAATTTGTGGAGGGGTAAAGAAGAGAGAGTGTTAACGTTTAATGAGAGATAAATAGATGCATAATGCGAGTGTATGTGCGTGTGTGTGTGTGTGTAAGAGAAAGAGAGGATGAAAGAGAGTGATAAAGCGGATACGGGATAGAAAAAGAGGATCATAATCTGATGAGGGGGAAAGAGTGGATGAGATCGACTGGAGAAGTGAGGCAGAGGGATCATCAATCGCGTCGGTTTTAATGACGTCACTATTGCGGGTTAGTGTAGTACTAGGACGATTAGAACATGCATGTATAGTATGCTACATATATTATTTGTTATTACACAACTGCGGTGGCGGACCCGACCGTGCGATGGTCAGAAATAAAACTGTAACACAAACGCGCGTGCGCGATAAAAATATAAATATTTTATACACAGACACATAAATTTATGTATACGTATGTGTGCCGCTTACAAGTGTGTGTGTGTGTTTGTGTGTGTGTGCGTGCGTTTTAGCATAGGGCCTCAGCAATACGTGTCTGATACGCTACGGTGCATTTTCATTATTTTCATCGGGGACGGAGCAGGGGATCCATCATACTTGACCTTAATAAAAATAAAAAATAAAAACTTGCACCAAAACATTGATCACTAAATCTGACACGTACGTATAGTGAAACATAAATCGTAACTGCGTGACGACAATCGAAATATTATTTTCGAACCAAAGTCGAACAACTGCAGTATTATAATCAAAACTCGCGGTGATACGAAAAGAATAATAATTAATGTATTACATTATTCGTTTAGTTTTTCTCGTTCCCGGGAGGGTCTCACTCACAGCTTTGAAGCGGTAATCGTCCGGTCGAGTCGAACAAGTGAGCTTCACCTTATAATATTGTTAAACATAAAGGGGAATATGTAATAGTCGAACCGCCCAAAATCAGGTCCGATTCGGATTAGCTCCGTAGATTAGTGAAAAATATGAATAAAAACCAATAACCCAGCAAGTATTTTGAATGAAAACATCAGACTGAACGTCTGTGTAACATCCCTTGAAGTCTAGCTGATCTTTATGGTGAGTGGAATGCGTCTCTATTATATCGGGTTTCGTTATTTTATGCATTGTGTGAAATATTTAAGTCATTACTTCAAACAATAAAAAATATGCTTCAACCTTAGCCAGACGTGCATGATAATAATAATAATATTAATTACATGTAATATCACACATTTCAACCGTACTAATATTGTAAACGAAAATTCGCATATCCGTGCACATCGTCGATGTTTTGTAAAATAAAATGATTGTTAATTAAATGGCACACGATGAAACGGTAGGTTCGCATAGCATCATATTGTTATCATGGAGAATAATGTGAGCGAATGAATACGCTCTACAAACTGCCGTCATACTATGGATATATTAATATACTTATGAATTTTTTAATGGAATTTTAACCTCGGTTTTATTGTATTTAAATTAAATGTGTTATTTTAATACCATATGGTGAAAACAAAATTATAACGGATATAACATATTACGATATTCGTAACTATAATGGTTTTTTTTTAATCTGCGAAATATCAATAACTAATTTAAACTAAATAATTTCGTTATTAATAATAATAATAATAAAATGTTAGGCTCGTTATAAAATATATCATAAAGAAACATAAAAAATGAAACCAAATGTGCCATGCCTTTTTTATTATTTATATAAATGTGATAATCGATTTGCGTAAACGTTTTAATACTCAATGATCAAAAGCATCGAAAACACATAAAAAAAGCGATTCAGCAAAATTGTTTTGGTGCCGAAAAAAATATTTCTATCAGGAAAAGTAATTTAAAAATACAGACATTTTAGAAAATAATATCTATGCGTTTTTACATAACACACAGTATTTTACGTTTTTATTTAGGTTTATCCTTGATTATTTAATTTAATTTTTTTTTTTTTTAATGTTCGCCACTGATGCCAAAAAACTTTATAATGATTAAGTAAATTTAAATTAAAGGATATAATGTAATAGTTAAGAATTTTTAACGATGCTAATTATTTTTGTGAAATTTTTTGGATCACGGAAAAATGAAATATTATAAAGGTAGGTATATCACAACAACAAAGAAACGAGATGTAAGGGGTGTTTGATAAGAAACATGTATGTATTCGGTTTTTCTCGATCATCTGGTTAATAACTCATATAGTATATAATTTGAGTTTTTAGTATATAACACTCATTGTTATCAAATTGCTATAACGTTATAATTTATGCTTAGGTACAAAACGCATAAACCGACAATGACCTTCTTCACGACTAGATTTTATTAGTCTTTCGCAAACATATTTTGTCGTCAGTCCCCTTGGAATTCGTGTTTTCTACCCTGCTACCACCACCCGGTACTGGGAAAACGTGAATGCGAAATTATGAAATCAGAAAAAACAAATGACAATAAAACCCTACAGCCCAGAAAACCCGTTGGTTGTATAAATAATGCACATACAAAAAAGTAATCTATTGTTTGTTCATTTTTCCCTACTTGGCTAAAATGTTGACTTGAAACGGGGTTTTCGGGTGTCGAGAATTATATAAATGTTAATAGCAATAATAATTTATTAAAAAATTTCATTAAAAATTATTGTGAACAAATCATATTACTTTAATTTGTTTTCGAGGTGTTTTTTTATTTTTCATTTCACGCATTGCGTTGATGCAGCCGTTGATAAAAAATGCTAATTAATTGTTTTAGTAAAAATAAATTATAATTGATTTAGTTTGCCGGTTTTTCTATTATTTGCTGTAACATATTTTCTCAGCTTTCATATATTAATAGTAAGGGACCACCGTGTTGCAGTTGGTGACTAATTATATCGCAGTTATAACGCGACAATAACATTGAGCTGGATAGGGTTCGCAGTAAAAATATTTCACAAGATTGAAAACCAAGGGCACTATATAGCACTATATGCTATATCGTTTCCCATCAGTGTTGGTGAAAGGTCAATACCTTTGCCTTGGGCCGAACAAAATGATAAACGTTGTACAGTATATGTGCATCATGAACAATACGACTATAAAATCGATATCATTTGTAACGTATGTATATGCAAGAAGTATATAGGTATATTATATATACCATCAGTATAGGCGATGAAAGTCTTTTGATAAAAAAAAAAAAATAAATCTTTTTTTCTCTCCCGACTTTGATAGGGGTATAAAATACCAGTTGGGAGTTTCTAAATAGTTAATTTATTCACAATGAGCACATTTTGTTCGGTGTAGCTTTTCATTAATCCTATAAATTAAATTAGGTCTTTGGAAATTCATCGTCAGCGTTGAGGAGGAGATGCGCAAGAGCATTTTCGTAAAAGGGACCCAGTCGCTGGGAGCATACCGTAGTACAGTGTATCAGTAATAAATAAATGGGCGAGAAGCAGAGGCGAATGCATAGAAAACGAAAAATAAATAAATAAAAAGAAACTTCTGTGGCAGGATAGTATCGAAAGCGATTTCCTGTTGTCGGATATCGTAATTGAAATTCGTATCTCTATCAAACCGAGTATCTGAAATAACTTTATGACTTTTACACGCGAAAACTTATTCCGGGTTAACGTTGCTTCACAACGGAACATGATACCGTAGTGATACAGCTGTTGTCGTTATGATATACGAAAAACATATTTTGTACCGAGTAATCGTACTAAATTTTCTTCGTTAACGGCGAGACACCTAAATCCGAGACTTAATTATATAATACTGTGTATTATATAATATATACGCTTGTTCTACAGGAGGTAGAAAATACTATAATTCACTTAACAATAATAATAGTATATACAACATGTACCAGAGAACACGCGGTAAACACAATTAAGTCACCACAAAGGACAACCCCATTAGGTGTGCCATTTTCCTGCCTATAGCTCGTCGGACATAAGACATAGTAATGTACGCCACGTTTCACTGCGATAGCGTAAGATGCGATCGACTAATAAGTTTTTAGAATTTTGTTATTCAAAGCTCTTAGCACATGTGTCAATAGATTTGTCGTTTACTACAAGAACACAGATTGAAAAACATCAGTCAAAGTTTTGATAAAAATCTTGAAACCTTTGTTTCATTTAGAACACTATAATAAATGTTGTAAATATTCTTGAACGTCAGTCATTTTCATTTATAGGTCTTCTAGTGACATTCACATACAGACACAGTAGTGTGGTACGCTTTTTAAATTCAAGGAGTAAAGACTTTAGTCTACCCATTCGTTTAATAGGTAATTGATCATTCGCAAAATAAAATGTGATTACTACGTTACATAATTCCTGCATACTCTTATTATAATAAATTAAATATATTAATTATATTAACTTCAAATTACATTATATTGTTCACTTAAAAGTTGCTTCAATATTTATATTTCTGTGGATAATATACAATATTTTAATCGGATTATCTTGTGGTCTATTATTATTATTTTATTATTAGTAATAATTCATAGAGTTCATAGAGAGTGTATAATATGCTAAATATGAATACTTGTCATTAAGGCTCAGTGGTAAAAAATTGCAGGGTGATTACCAGTATCATTTCGAGCCGTATACGTACCTAATTAGTTAAACATAGAAATATATTATATAATATCTAATGTATGGTTATTATTTAATTTATTGTTTGTGGATCACTGGTCTCGAATCTATTAACTACGGTCGACTACCTACGAGATGAAATAATTAGTAATTATTAAATAAAACAACTTCTTTCAAAAATGTCATTACGAATTCGTTATTACTCAATGTATAACGGGGATGATTTTTATGTGCTGTGATATAGAGCGGGATTTAAACGTCTTGCATCCCCCATTTTATGCCCAGTCACCCACCCAAAAATGGATTGAACAGTCCCCCACACATACTGTATTCACCGATATGATACAGCTGTTTGTATGCCGCGTAACTCTTCGTGAACGATGGTGGCATAGGGCGAACGTTATAAGTAGACGATCGCCTTGATACGCTCTTCAACTGGGCGGTGGATCTGCATGCCAGCGATCGATAAGTCCGGATTAGGACGACGATCGATTGATTTCGGTTGATTTAACTAAGCGAGAGATGGGCGTCATTTTACGATTGTTTGTCGTCGACATTTCTTTTTTTCCCGAATTTTCTCCTCGACTGCTCATGACCCCGTTATGTAAGAGTTACTCTATAAACCCTTTGCAAACATTGATATTGAATTATCGGCAGGCGACTTGCAGTCCAATAGACGGAATCGTTCATTTTTGGCACGAAACGTTTTTGACCAACGTATAAAACGCATAACTTTGTTCAAAGAACTAAAAGGAGTATTATTTTAATCTTGTTAATGGCTTTTGACGTTGTTTATCTCGAGGTGTTGTTGCAGTGTTCGAGATTATTTACGTCGAATTCAATACGTATACATATAAACGGTATGCGGATTATTACGATTTGTTTATTAGTTTGT
The DNA here is from genome assembly GCF_003268045.1 of Sipha flava. NCBI lineage: Eukaryota > Metazoa > Arthropoda > Insecta > Hemiptera > Aphididae > Sipha > Sipha flava. The sequence goes on from NW_020271741.1 coordinate 473,271, forward strand.
CCGGCACAATAACGTAATTACTCAATGATTAATAGACTCTTTAATTACAGTGATCGCATCGGATAGTTCTAAGCCCTTTCGATAAAACCCACCCAAATTTATTCACATAGACTTTCTTGTTATCGTAAATATATTTATGTGTGTGAGTGTGCAAACATGTATTGTTGTTTCATTGTTTGAAATCTACATAAGAGAATAATGAAAGAATTTATTTATATGTATTATTCACGTGTACAGCTGAACCGAATAATTTTATTTAATAATTCATATAAACTGAAACGTGCTCACTTCGATTCCATGATATTACCCTGTGTCCGTTATGTAGTTATTGTTCCAAACTATGATAAAAATATAAAGCTATGAAACCGAATTATATATTTTATGCATATTATGTAAGAACCTGTATTAATCGTAAACATATCACATTATAACACTTTATTAATTGTACGAAACTGGCTGACCATAATACCAGTATACCATATTTATATTTAGTAAACATAGGCGATAATAATCGAGCTTAACGACGATCATTGTGCATGCGAATTTCAACTTATTTAACAGTCGTGTGCATTCGCGTACATACGATTGTGTGTGTTATTGATGTACTCAAGTACAAACTTCAGAGGAAACGTTGGACGGTGCTTATCGACGTCATCGTAACATTGCCGCCGGCTAGAACACCATCGTTTGTTTATGTAATTTTATTATTGAGTATTTTTTACTTAACAATTTTAAGTGAGGCAGCGGCCTCACTTGCTTCTCCCCCAAAACCACCACTGCAGTATAATTTAAAATTTAAATATAAATACTCTTATACAATTTTTCCAACTACATTAAACTTCCAACTAAAAATGTTTTATGTTAGGTTATAGATAATATAATTTATAGATACTTTGTTTACTTTATATGAATAATAATACTACTATAGATAATATCAGAGACCCGTCTGAGAGAAATGGTTAAGTTGATATTCGAGCATAGCATCCGAGACTTTTTGCGGACCTTTTAAATTAATTGTGTATTTATACGATAGGCCTTTTAAAGACAGCTGATCCTTGTTCTTAGTATTAAATAATACTCGAAACTGTAATATGCGGGATTATTCGTTTTGTGAGTTTTATTTTCATCTCTGAATTTTGAATGAAACATTATTAATGTTTCCGAATAGCTAGACAAAATCCAAAGAACGGATAAATATACTTTTAAACATACATTTTAATGCACAATTTTACGTATGTATATGCGCTGAATAGTTTTTTATTACGACGAACCGAGATAATGGTTGAAAATTTTCCATCGAAAATAAATGTTTGCCACACGCCTTAAATAAATATCTATGTATATCTTCTTTTATTTTCATCTTAATTCACACACTCATATAACTACTGTGGAGTATCTCTCCCGCAGTTTATTTTCATTGTTATGACCGTATAATGTTGTTATTATTATATCGACCGGCAATGTACTTGCCGAAAGTCAAGTGAAAATAAAATTTAGGTCATTGCGATATTTGCCACGCACCAATATTATATATATTATACTCGTTTGCTCGATAATATTTTCTTTAGGTTTAATCGCCCATATTTGAATTATTCACGAACACGAGCTACTTCCCCGTTCATATTTGCGTCTCTTCTGCATTAATGCCTGTCATCGCATTTATTGTCCAAACAAAAGCACGAGTCCGTGAATTTATTCTCAAAGGCTTCCGGTTCCTGCATGTTACACTACGGCGGTGGCGGCGGGTATATTGCTCACGGCACGGCATAACGGTGAGAATTAGTTACGTCGGGACAACGTACAGCAAACGGATAAGGATTGTTTTCGCTACTATTTTTCTTGTTTTTCCGTTTTTATTACGCCAATTTTACTTGGATGTAATTTATAAATGTTCACACATCGAACTGATTGTCGAGTGTCGTATATAATTTACATAGACGATAAACACGTACATCAACTCGATATTTTCTGCACTCGCACCAACAGTTGTTGCGTTATTCAGCATATTATAACAGTTCGTTAATTATTGCCCTGTTGGTAGAAAAAAAAATAACAACTAAAGTATGGTTAAAAGTATTTCATAACCACCTTCGACTTCGGGAAATTATCTAAAAATGCTGATAATGACTGAATTATATGACCGTTTATACCATCATTGATTTGACTTTATGTGTTAGTACTTTATATATGTACGAGTACATCTGTACATCAAAATCTAAATACGGAAATACAAAGTTACTTGAGAATAGGTTAACGGCAGAAAAATAACCCCCCTTTGTACATATATATCTTTAGTTTGCTCGGAGTTACCTTGAAATGTTTTTATAAAATAATGGTATACGCGCACATATCTGTACTTCCTAGCGCGTAATGGATCGACCGTCGATCGTTAACGTCTGTTCTCGTACAATAGTACTGTTCTGCATATTGCTATAACGTCAGGGAGGTAAAAGTTATAATCCACGTTATCTAAATAATCATAGCCATTTATAAACTGAGACTCGGTATAGAGTTCTTTCTCGATCTACGATTGGTTATATGACCTAACTATAACATTATTCCCATCGAGAATAATAAGGTAATATAACATATAAGTAATAATGTATAAGATAAGATGACCTATATCTTGGTATTAGAGAAAACAATTATAAAAACCCCAAGAATGTCTACATTTCTTTTTTCGATTCGGTTATCACCACCATCCAACTAGACTGTTTTTCTCATTAGATTTTCTCCCACCAATCGCGTGTTTGAATCATTTCCATACAGGATGTAACGCAGTATGTTGTCCGCGTGACATTGTACGGTAATATTGACTGTACTACATGTGTAACACACTGATGACGTTAAACATTATTATTGTGTAATGTATACGACAAGAAGGTCCGTTCGTCCACTATCGTGGTCATGGATACCTCGAGGAGATCATTTCACGCGGAACGACCGATAAACGACGGACTGACCGTAGCCGTATAAATGTCACCAGGTTTTGAAACTGCGAAATTTAGATCGGGTTCCCATGTCCTCCGTGTATGGCTACGATATTACTCGTTTTAGCCACTACAAGACTAATGGACAGGATACGGAAAACTGTCGCGTATGTGTACGTCACGGTCCCCCCTCCCGAGTTATGACTTATATCATTATTACATATATCGTAAAATACACACACACACCCACACATGCATATATATATATATATATATATATATAGATATATATCTGTACGTTCATGTTTATAAATTCATTTATGAGAATGTGCGTGTGAGCATGCGCTTTGCGGTTAAGTACTCGTATACGCCAGTTAGAGGTTTAATTAATCGACTCAATAACGTTTAAACGATTTATTGCGTTTTATCGGTCAATGGTTAACCAGTGTAAAATCGGTATTTTATTGATCCGAACTGTTTTCGTATAAATCTCGTATAGATCTTTATAAATCTTAGAGTTTTCTGAACACGTAAAAACGTCTACCCCGGCAAGCGTTTATCCCGCTCCATGTTACTCATTCCGAATAACGTAAGAAAAGGATAAACAATAACAGTCATAGACGGCGTCACCGCACGCGGGATTTTGATTCGATTCGACTTATTATTACTTCCATAACGTATTGTAGTAGTGCTGCAGTCGCACACGCCAATCAACTTTAACGGTCACCATATGATACGCGTCTGCATAATACAGAATTTGTTTAATATTATGTATGCGCGCATGGGTTTCTTGTGAAACAGATTTGAATATTATTTACGTATTTTACGTTAAATAACAATAATAATATTACAGTGTTCATATAAATATGCGTTTTATCGTACTCGCGTGTGGAACGCACTGCGCGCGAGCGAATCATTTTGGCCAGCAATAATGTACTTAACTCGCATACGAACGTTTCATATACCATTATATATTATTGTTATTATCATTATTTGTACTCTAGAGCTATTTTTTATCATATTATTTCCACGTCAAATTCGTGTTATCAAAAGCACTATGTGGAATCTTTGGAATCTTCTAATATCTATACGTATACACATACATACGTTGATTTTATATTATTGCCGTGAATCGGAAAATTTAATGTTCAACAGTCAATGAAATTTTTTTGTCTCGGTTATTCTAATTTCACAGATTAAAGATGCTCTCCGATATATTTCGTTGGTAATTTTGTTATAATTATGAAACGATGATAGTTTTCTAATGATTTTACTGATAATAATGTTATCCTGGTAACATGTAATAAAAATAAATATATTTTTAAAGTATTTTATACGAATGTTTACTTATTCACAACAATATATTTAATATTTGTATTAATTTTTTATAACTGTATCGCTCATATCTCTAAATAGTTTTTTTTTAGTCAATTTACCAATTTTAGATTATATTTTTTTAATTTATTGTCCATTACCTACATGTCTAAATTGACCAATTTATAATTTTCAGGATAATACAATTCATGTTATCCCATCACTCTTAGTTTTTATGTTTCCGTGGAATTAATAAGATTGAAAAATTGTTTGTTCGTAAGTTGTTACCATGTTACATACTTGTAGCACAATCAGAAAAAAATATTATTTTAAATATTTAAATATTTTTTATTTTGTCAACGATGTTTAACTACGTTCAAACTCTAAACTTATACTAAACTGTAATATCCTAAATTTTTAAACATCATTGAAACATATTTTATGATCACCATGAAAGTTATTTTATTAATTATTGTTTTAATAAGTTACTTGAAGAACGGATGTAATTCACTGTTTATTATGTTGTGCTTTGTAATAATTGTATTCAATTTCGAAAATATTCTTTCAAACCATTCCGCTGGGTAACAAAATATGAAACAATTTTCTATTACATGAAATTCCGTTTATAAAAATAAAAGTCGTTTGCGAACAAAAGTAAGATAAGACATGTTAGAAAAGATAATTATTAAAACTGTTTAAAAACAGAGGATAATTACTACGCATCGTTTAATTGGTGATTTTTTTCTCTTGTAACAAAAGCACGCTGGGTGAAAATTTATGAGCCTTTTCGCAGCAAGATTGACACGATTGTGATTGTTAACAATAAACACAGAGTTATACGCAGTTAAGTCCAAGATATATAAGCAATCCATTAGTGTGGAAGGGCTGTGATTTACCTGATGCAGAGGGTAAACACTTTGCAGGAAGTTTCCTCGTTTCAGCCTCGTTGTTGGTGCCAACAAAAAACTTTGTTTTATATTATTCACATTGCCCACGATAAACGCTAACACATTTATAACACGTGTATCCGGCTACACCTTAAACTCTGCGCTTCCGCGAGTTTAGCTGATATATAACTGTATATGCTTATAGCATTGCAATGATAATAAACGTAAAGAGAATTTAACGTTGGAAGAAAAATTTGTTTTTAAATAATAACGATCTGGCTCTACAATTTTGATCGTTGATATAAAAAAAAAGTAATGAAAGTTTTTATCGAGGAAGTAATAAAGCTAATAAAGTACAAAGAAATAAAAGTTTTTAATACATAGTTTACTTAATAATACTTCATAATTTCGCTAACTTTACGCATACTATGTAGTAGTCGATAATGTATTATTTTTTTGGGGCAAAAGTCGTAAGAAAAAGTTCACTTGGCAATTATTATGGCTTAACGTTAAATTTTATCAAAAGTCAAATACACGGTATGTTAGTATGTTATTATACACATGAGCAAATAATGCGTGATTTTCTCGTTAGTTTTTTAATGTTGTTTGTGTACAATGATAAGATCGTGTTTAAACACATCGGTACATAATTTCATTATTTCAAAGAACATTATTTTAATCTTACTATCAAAATCTAATAATTTTATTTTCCTTTGGAAATTTTTCACGAGGTAAATACGATATTTATATATTCTTGAAAAATACGGACGAGATGCTAAAAAACACGGTTGACTTAATTATGCTATTTTAAGTGACTTTTACTGTAAGTATAATATGGTGATAAACATGATTGTAGTATGCTAAAATATTTTATTAATTAGGATTATAGTTGGTTTTATAGAATTATTGATCATAGTAATTTACTCTGGTAATAGCTGATAGGCTTTAAAGTTTTCACAATTTTTTTTTTTTACCCTACTCTACTTCATCATTTAAGTAGCTCGACACTATATATATGAATTATGGTTTACCCTGTATACGTTATTATGAAAGGGACTTTGGGAATATAGTTTCCCCTTTAGTATTGATATTTGAATGCATATTGCACAAATAATAAGCGATGAATGTATGAAATAATAAAAATAATGTATATTTTTATGCAAAATCGATAAAAATATGTATTTATATCTTTATTGTGTACAACAAGAGCAAACAATGTTTATCATTATTATTATGTATGTATAATTAAGTCAATGCATTATTATTCGTTTATTAACAACGATTAGGATTAATGGCTTATGATTAAGTTTATGTGTAATTCCGTGTTTTAATGCGAACTAATGTACATTATTGTTATTATACTAAAACAGCGTGACTGTGAACTCTTATCGAAGGGGAAATTGAGCTGCTTTATTTGAATTTTGATGCAAATTCCTTTACAATGTTTCTTTTTATGTTTATTTAAAAAATTCCCGATTTGGATCGTATAATGATAATAACATCTATAGAGTGGAAATTGTATTATGTACATTGTTGTATTATACGCTCTGAGTTTCTAATAATATCGAAACACTTGAATACTGGACGTGCGGAAAAAACGAAACGAATCACATACGAGAACACGGATATAAGTAGGGTTCGGAAATTATAGGAGGTAAAAAAGATAATATATGCATGCAAATATGCACGGAAAAATGTGAAATATACACAGAAAAATATTTATTTATTTATTAAAAGTTAATTAGTAAATTCTAAAAACCTATATTTAAAAAAACTGTATTATTGAAAACTAAAATATGGCGCATAACAAGTTGGAATTTGAGATATTATTGAAAAAATAGATAAATAAATATATTTTCATAATTTGTAAAATACGAAATAATATAAATATATGTTGTATAATACCTGTTAAGTTGATGCATTGAACCACTTATATTTTCATTAAATTCATAGTAGACAATAAAAATTAATAATAAATAACCACGAAAAATATTATTGAGTGTTATATGATGCACGTTTTCCGCGTTATTAGCTGTCTAACACTATTTAAAATAAATAAGTTAAGAATGAAAAAAAATTTTTTTTAGAAAATATTAAATATGCGAAATATGTACTTTTTTATCTAAAATTAACGAAATATACAAATTATGAATTTTTAATTTTCAATTTTAAACTCAACATTTTACAGCTTTGTCTGCTATAAATCCTGAGCATACAGAATAATATGCAACTTCTATAACTTCCAAACCTTAGATATAAGAATTTGTCTATGTCGATTTCGTAGTGGCAAATATTCGTGAGAAATTAAAATGTTCATATGATTTACTGTCTAGTGAAATTAGTATAGTATATAATATAGTTTCTGTTCATACATTACCAACAGTTCTCAAATTTTACAGGAGTATAGAAAAAAAAACCCCGTTTCTGCCACAACAGAAACATTCCGTTTCATTCGTATTCAATGATTTTAAGATCTAACATTTGTTTAAATGAATAAAAAAGTCATATTATGTTTATTTGAAAAAACATTACTGGAGGACAGTCCCTATTTTTTAGTGAACTCCGTTACAAAGTGTATAGTCCGAAATTGGAAGTGTGCACTACGGATTTAAGAAGCTTTTACGTACTAATAAATAAGACTTCTATGAAAGTGTTTTTCAGGAAGCCGATTTAAGCAAGAAAGCGGATGTGGACTTAAATACATCTATTGCATTTAATATTATATATTCCACATTAAAAAAAAAAAAAAAAATTGATATTAATTTTCAGATTTACACCAGACATAAGTATTCAAAAAATAATAACAGATTGGAAATTGCCTAATTATAAATTGTAATTTGATTACCAAATAAAAAATAAATATTACTGAAAATGATTATTAACATTGTACTAAAAATTATAGTCGTATAGAATTGGGATACAGGAGGGCTCCGTATCATATCATGGTACATTAAAAAATGTTTAATACGAATTTTTATGAAAAAATTGGTGCTACTGAAGAAGTAGGGGAGGGAACAGCTATGAGTTTCGAGAGGTACACGTCGTATTGTTATACGAACATAATTTCGTAAGGTTTTACCAGCATTGTTTCGAATCTTTTGGTTACGCATGGAGCCAGTGATAATCATTGTCATAGATGATCGTATTGTTTGTAATTGCTGTGACTGACACAGACGATATCGGGAATTGGAATATGGTCTGACGGTCTGACGTTCGATTTTTCATTGTTTCCGTGGTGATGATAACGATGTATTAATCTATTGGATCATATTAACTGGACAATGTTACGACATGTAATCGACGAGCACAGCAGTTGTCTCCAACGAGCACGCGAGTTTTTTTTTTTTTTTGTTTATTACCATTGTGACGATCTTTTCGCGTTCCGCGTGCGCAACAGAAATTCCGCGACCAAAACGATCAACCACCGATATGCTATAGGTCTATTCGCAGTGCACAAGTATAATGTTCGTCAAAGTTCTTCTTCGAGTAAAACTGAAGATCTAGTCGGCTGCGGTTCACATAGACCTGTAATAATTTATACGTTTGTCGTTTTGCCGTTCTTGAATCGCATACATACACACACACACTAACATTAACACTTATACATGCATCCATGCGCACAAATATGTATCACACGCGCGCACTGGCGGGTTCCGTCTGGTCTGTTGTGCTGCGATCGGGTGCGCGTGCGTGCGCGTTCGGGTGCAATAACCTTTCGGGGAGAGAATTCCGGCGGCAAAACGGTGGATAGGATGTCGGAGGACATGCAGCAACGGATCGGGTGTATCGGGGGAGAGGTGGATCACATCGTAAAATCGCCGAAGGGGTAAAACCTGCAAAACGTACGCGCACACATACACACACAAACACACATAAACACGTGATGTATGTGTGCGTACGGAATAGTTGCGATAGGTGTAATATACACGGTCGTAGGTATGTGTGGGTACCGAAATATATGTTCGTGTGTGTACGCGTCGAGTGGAGCGCATTAGCAGTATATTCGCTCGGTTTCCCGACCGGGCCAAATGTATCGGAACTGATTCGTACGACTTCTGCTACCGTGACGCCGGTTCCCGATCGTGTTTTTCTCCTCCATCCTCGTCCCTTTGCCGCTCCTGCCGATAACAATCGGAAAAACGGTGCTGTACAGGACGCGCGAACATCGCAATATTACTGTACGCATAACAACGATAGCGAAAATAAACTATACGACATTCTAGGTGCCCACCCGGCGGATGAAAACGTAATAAAAAAAAAAAAATTCCATCGATGGAATGAATCCCACATATTTATACGTGTTGAAAATCAAATCTGAATCGATTCAAAATTTCATGGAGCAAACTCCAACATCTGCTCAGTGTACATCGGACTTCACACGCGTACGCACGCTCTTCCCCTCGTGTATTTATCGCGTCTTTTCCATCCTTTTTTTGCTTCTATCTTACTCCCCCCCCCCCCCCGCATATGTCTGTTACTTGTTTAAAGAGTCTTCCTGTGAATTACTATACCTCTACTGCTACTAATACTATTGCTCTTACTAAATTACCGCTACTATTACTATTACTATTACAACTACTACTACTACTACTACTACTGCTGCTGCTGCTACTACTACAACTATTACTAATGTAACATTGCCTTCGTCACAGATGTGCTGCAAACATGGCCATAGCAAGATTGTATCGATCTGCAATAACCCAAATGCGTTTCGGTCACATCCCGTGTAGTGTAGTGTGAAGACCATTTTGTCGTTGCGCCTTTTGCCGCCGTTGTACCCCCTAAACACGAATAGATTGTTTGCTCCCCTTTCCTCTCCTATTTTCGTTCAATTCTCGCCCGGGTGGCGTTCGGTGTCCGCATCGCAAAGTACGCGTGACGGCCAAAACCGAAAATGAACGAGAAATAGAAAGTGGGAACATAAAAAAAAAATAAAAAAATGTAGAAAAAATAGTAGTAAAAATAACCTTTTTACCCTGTTCGAGCCGTATACACGCTCTGCCAATCACGTATCGTATGGCCTTGACGGGATGGAAAAAAATGTACGTTCCATCGTGCGTGTTCGGGTATATACCAGGAATTATATAGGCCATTTCGGTAATTGTTGTCAGTTTGTCAGTACGTGTCAAACGATTTCCTAGGCATACTGACCGAATTTTACTACTGTCGACCCGTATTTATTTTTTATTTTTATTTTCAGTTTTTTATCGTTTGAATTGCACCAGAGATTATATTAATATGTACATATATACATACATATTTTTTTACTTTAATTATAAGGGATACAATCTACAGTTAATTATTACATTTAGTATGCATGCGAAATATAGTTGATAACTTTAAATATACGAATGAAATTAGCCATCCAATGGGGCACTTTATTAATTGATTAGGTTAATTACGATTTGTATGTTTATAAATATTTATTATGAAGTAAAGAGAGAGTGAGAGAGAGATTGTATATTTTGTGTGTGTGCAGGAATGAATCCTCATAGGAGGAGCTGGAGATTTAAACTTGGCTGAAAAATTATCAGAATTATTAAAGTACATTTTAATTATATTTTGGTTTTTACACACCACATAGGCGAAAAAATTATTGCACTTATGAAAATTCGATAAAATTCGCTAACATTCGTGTAGCAGTTGGTTGATAGGTATTAGGTTAGAATTTTTTTTTTTAATTGTTAAATCCGATGAGACGACAAAATGACATGACTCCACGAAAAATCGATATAAAATAAAGGCAATATAGCCTAACATAACCCAATTAAACCATTGAATTAATTGTAAAATTAAAAACTCATTAAAATAAATAGCCTATTGTAGTACAAAAATTAATAAACTATTGTCTATTTTCCCTAAAATATAAGAAAAAATATGATACCTACCGAATAGAGGGTGTATTTTATTTCTTCACCCGAGTGTAAAAATGCCTAGATGTAGCCCTATGTGTATGTGTGTGTCTGTGACTGTTTTTACGCCCTTAAACGGATGTGAATTATATTACGTAAAGTGCCTAAACGTGATTGGTTGGCCTACCAGTTATGTGTACAGTATTGTATAATATATACATGCTCGCAAAATATCTACTCGTTATGTATTATATGTATTTATGTACATATTTACGTGTGCATATGTGATCGATCGACCTGTCTAAACCACCAAGCAAAGTAATAATAATTAACGTTCTGTATAATATTCGATTTTTGTCGAACCAAACTTTGCTGACATTTTGTGCTGTTGAGGCGGAAAACAAACGACCGTTTGTTTTTTGAATTTTTTTTCATCGCTGTCAGTTGACCGAGTAATAACTTACATGTACGCACACACAACATACACACATATACACATATAGTATAATTCAACTTTCGGTTAACCTTAAATTATTTAAAACACTAGTCAGTAAACAAAAACAATTAGCTCTTTTTTTTTTATCCAACCACTTAGGTTTTTTTTATTTAATTTATTCTGATCAATTTACTCAATAGCACTTCTATTCGATGACAATTTTAGTGCCAAAAAAATTTGGTACGAGGTTTAATAGTATTTTATTCGATTAAAATGAAAATAAAAAAAAAATAAAAAAAACTGGGAAATAATATTATGTAAAAAGTGATTAGCTGTGTATTTAACTCGCTTTTTTTGTTGAAAACTTTTTTATTATACCTACCGATATTTTATGTGCTCGTGTACAATAGAATTCGTATTACCGAAGAGGGCAATAAAAAATAATTGTTTAAAAATCGTATTTTAAAACGAGAAAAATATTATAGTGATATCTCGTTCATTTTGTATCTACTCGTAGTTTTAATTTCGTTTTCAAAGACAGATTACTAATGCAATTAAATGAATATTTATTTCATTACTAATTAAATAACAACAGTCTTATTGTAAACATCATTTATAATGATTACTTTTTATAGTTATTAAAGATAATATAATGTTTAATATGAACATGAAAATTGAATAAAAGTTAAAAAACCCAAACAAAACAATATCATTATATATATAACAACTTTACTTTTATACACAGGTCATATATTGATTACCTGTGTATAAAAATATTTTTAAGTATTTTACTTTTGGTATGAGTAACAAACGACATCATAAGATTGGAACATTTTTTTTTTTTTTTGTTAGTTAAGTGATTTGTGTAATAGTTGCCAAGGAAAGTTCTCCTTAATTTTAATTTTACGTGATAGTTGTGGTGTGCTTAAACCAAGATTACCGTGGGTAGCTAAGTAATTAACGTCTTGCTGTTTGGTACAAAAAGTTTTCGTCTAATTATATTTGTTTCAACATAGAACGTTGTATAATAATGAGCGTTTTTTCTTTATATACATTTTGGACATTTTATGATTTATTACAAAGGCTAGGATAAATATGTAAAAAAAAAAGATTAGACGAGACTCCTAGGTCAAAAAATAAGTAAAGGTATTATAATATTATTTTTTTTTTACTGAAAACCTATACACACTTGTTTTAGAAAAAATAATTTTGAGTGAATTAAATCCATTGATTTATATTTCTTAATATGATATAGAAAAACAATCAAATTTCTTAATCAGATAAGTTGATTAATATTTTATCTCATATTTAAAAAATAAAAATAAAGGTATCTGAGAAAATGGGTAAATCAATAATTTCAAGGACTAATAAACAGAATAAACTACTTGAAAACAATTCAAAACTATGAAATTTCTTTAACTAAAGAACTAACATAGTTTAATGAAAATTCGTCAATATTTAATTTTGTAAATAATTTTTGCGATTTTTTTAGTGATATCTTTTTTCTCGTTTTGTCAACATTTTCTAATAAAATTGTTTTTATATTAAACTACATTTGTTTATTAACAGTAAAAATTATGTATGAGAAACATTGTATTAAATTTTCATAAATTGTTGTTAAACAAATATTATTTTATTGTCATTTTCGAAAAAAAAAAACTTAGAAAACATGAAAATTTTACAATTTATAGTAAACGATGATATAAGCATTAAATGAAAATTGTATGGCTAAGATTATTATTTTTTGAATTACGCAGAAAAATCTAAAGTTTGATTTTGTCGAAAACCAGTATGTAGTAAATTTTGACTAATTTTTAAAATTTTTCTTTAATTTTTTGTATTTATTAAGAAAACCGTTAGGAAATTTGTAAAATTATCTCTTTTAGAATAGGTACCAATATAACCATATTTTTTATCATATATGGTTGTGATTATCGGATAAATCATTCTGGTCAAAATCGTATACATACATAAATAAAAATATATACAGAAAAAAAAATCATCCACATCATGTAAAAACTAATATAATTCTTGTTTTACTTTGAAATTAAAAACTGTAACATATCCACTTAAATTCTGCAAATAAGCAAAAATACGCAAAAAAAAAAAAAAATTATAATAATAAATAAACCCTACAAAAATATAATAAATGCGTTAATTTGAAATTTTGTATTATTTGTTTACTATATAATTTTAAATTCTGAGTGCAACGAAATATATATTTATCTATCTACTGTATTATATTTGTATTCAATGAACATTAATCTTGCAAATTTTGCAAACTAGAACATTATAAGTACAATAGTAATTAGTAAATGTAACTAATTTATATTTTAGAATTTCACATTTCAGATATGATAATGAACTTGCAAAACAATATCGAATTAATATCGGGTAAATACTCGTATATGTAATATATATTTATTATAAGGTGCATTACAATAATGTGTTATTGGTGTGTTACAATAACGAGCTTATGGTTCAACATTTTTTTTGAAAATAGTGGGGATTTCAATGTGAATAGGACTTTGAAATACATCATGAGAAAATAATAATACTATTTAGGGTTTATGCAATAACTAGATTGACTTTAAAGTACATTTTATTAGCCATAATTAATATAATGACATTATTTAATAACCCTTTGCTACAATAAATACAAAAATTACAACTTTTATTGACACAGTTTTCTAACAATAATATAGATATTTTAAATTTTATAGTAATAATTTATTGTTTTATATTATTTTTCTCTACAATGTATTTATTAATTTATATTTTATAATAAAATATAATTAAGGAATATTATTTGAATAGGTATCTTATTTAATTTCATAAAGTAATTAATGTTTATATGTTAGACTTAAAAATGTTTATTGCCTCTGATAGAAGAAAATTATCAATGTTTGAAATAGATATTAAAATAAAATAAAATGTGTTTGGTTCATAAAATTTAATATATTTTCTAAGAAAGAAATTTATTGTACTTCGTAGAGAATTTCTAGTTTCAAGTCACTAAAGCTAACGATTGTCAAGTATACAGAACATTAAATTAAATTTATATTATCAGTTGAAATAGTAAAAAAAAAATATATATATAATTTCGGTAAATTCAGTTTTCATTATTATCATTTGATAAGTAACAATAATTTAAAGATTTTAATAGTTATTATGCTTAGTATTGGGTTATATAATTTTTTTAAAATAATGTTGACAGAATATTTAGTAATCGTTATCGAAAATGCATTGGTAATTGAAAGAATTGCTGATATTTAGTTTTCACATTAGATCTTAAATAAAATTTGGTATGCATGGAATGTATTGTTCGTATGGAATTTAATTCTATAGTTAATTTCAGTGTTTGTACATTTGTGGATGAGTAGATGTCGCATTAAATGTTTGATGATTTTAGGCATCACTCAATGGATAATGCACAACGGTGAATTTGTAATATAATACTAATCTGAAGGGAATATGGTTTTAAAGCGTTTTCTAATAGCATAACGTTATAACAGACCATACAAAACAAATTATATGTTTTGTGTTCATTCATATATTACATGTATTTATTTTATTTTTTCTTGTCAACTCGAAAAAGCTATTGTTGTATATAACTACCATTCGATCTTAACAAAATAACTCCATTGACCTAAAACGTAATTTATAACAAAGTTCTTCCAAAATATTTAATTTTATGTATTACTATTATGTCAGGAAATTTGTGTGATAACGCATTTGATTGCTCAACAGATTATATAATCATTTATTTGTGTGAATGTGTGTGTGTGTGTAGTTCTTATGCATTTGTATATCATTTTCGTTCGTTATTTTATCTAAATTGAATATCACTTTAACAAATAACATTTTGTTAACAACGAAAACAGCTAGTCATTTTTCATTTATAAGGATTATTATACACGGACAATTTTTTTTAAAAATGAAGGACTTTTTTTATGTAAAAATTTAACATTATCAATGAACTTATACTCAACAGTTTTATGATAACACACTTGATCTCTAAATAGATTATTTAAACATTTGTGTGAATGTGTGTTCGCTCGTGTGTACGTATGTACTGATTTACTGACATAAAATGAAATACGCATCACTTAGTGCAATAGTATGTTAATATTTTTTGTACTTTCGTTTTAACCGTAAGTGTTTACATATTTGAAAGTTTTTAAACGTAAAAAACTTGATTAAAAGCATTTATAAGCATTTATTCGAATTACCGCTCTTAATGGCTCCGTTATTTTACCAAATCCGAATTCGAAGTATCATGAATTTATCTAAATGCTATGATAAAAGGGATACTTTTATGCGTAAATATTTCTGAAATCATGTTGATTCAAAGAACGATACTAAAAGCATTTCCAACGACTCGGGAGCATTAAGATGTTCTCGTACGTAATGTTTGTTGAAGTTTTTCGAATTTCTCTGTCCATATTTTTGTATTCGAGTTGACGAAATTTATATTATACCCCGATGTGAATTGTATCACACTAGCATAAATGCTCTCGGAGTTTTGAAAATAGTCGAGAAACGCTATAAAAGTATTGGCCTACTTACTACTTTGGTGTTAGAATTAAATGGTCGGTTATTGTTTCGAACGAAGAATTAAAATTGTTTACAATAATTGTAATTATTATCCTGTAGTTTATAAAACGTGTTACTCCTATAGCTGTAGTGATAATTTGTTTGAAAAAAAGCGATCAGTCGTTTCGTTCGGAGGGTACAACGAACCGGTATAGCTCGTCGCGTCTTAGTGACAATAATATATCGTTGTATCGTCACGGTTCTGTGCGCGCATAAATATAAATACCTGTGAAAACAAAATATATATATATTAATTTCTTGATTTAAGTATATCCATGTCGAGTTGATTATTTTTATTAAAACAAAAGCACTGTGTGGGCGTCGTGAACGAGAATTCCGCGGAAAAAAAATGAACAATATATATTGTTGCAGTACTGTAAACGATACCATTCGGAGGGCACGCGTACAATTTTGTCGGTTGCTAGGCATCATAAACAATTTTTTTCGTTTGTTCACCGTAAGAATAAAAAAATATGTTTTCGCAGGGGAAACACTTGCGGTTACCGCGAGGGAACGGGTGGGGTTGGGGTAAAGGATAAGCGAGTGAAAAAAAAGATACGGTCCGTATACATTAGCTCAAAATAAGATTACATGCCGGGTGATTTAACCAAAAGCGGCTGTAGTTTACGGGTAACGGTGGTAATGCGGGAAAAAACCTTCTAAGCATTTCAGCGGAAATTCCCTTCGAAGACAATGTAGCGCGTGTATAGGGTTTCTTTTGACTTTTCTCCGTCCTAAACACACGCGCACACATGCAAGATTTAAATCACTCGGCGGCGATCGGTTTCGCATTCGTTTACTTAATTGGATTGATCGATGCATTTTCAATGGCGTAATAGCATCGTGTTACCCGTTCAGTGGTTTCGTGGTACATACAAACACTGCGTTTCAATCCATTTGACCGGTTGCACGCGAACTATACGTTCATCATTATACTTTACGTGGGTATATATGCGATGTGTACTTGCAGATGTGCACCATGTGTGCGCGTACGTTTGTGCACGTCCGAGTCACGTCCCGTCGGCCGGAAATTAAAAATAGTGTATCACTCTCGCCCGGGAGATTTACTGCGAAAAGTAAAGGGAGACGACGATGCGTGTAGACGAAAGATATATAGTACTGCGGGGCGGTAGCGGAAAGGGAAAAAGAAGAAAGATATCGGAGAGATATATGCCGCCGCCGCCTCTGTTGTCGTTTGCGTCACATTGCTGAATTAAACAAATAAAATTATTTTCGTTTTTATTTTCGCATCGTTCTCTCTCTCTCTCTCCATCTCTTTTTCTCATTCTTACACTCTCTTTCTCACACTTTTACTCTTTATTTATCTTTCTCGCTCACTCGTTCTGTCTTTCTGCCGTATTCTTCTTCGTCCACGACAACGACCGTTTCTCTCCGTTTGCGGACACTTATCGTTACATAAACTTCATGTGTATATACATGTATAAACGCGTATATTTTTGTGCAGTGGTTTTGCGGCGAGGTCGTTGGCTTTCCGAATAATCTTAATGGAAAACGCCCTTAATTGGATTTAACGCTTTCGCGTGAGACAGATTTATGGCTGCGTTGTCGTCCGAAGGCTCGGCGGAGAGATGTGCAGGCTAAGACGGGCCAAGTAATGGAAGGAGAAGGAGGTCTTTACCCACACACGCTCACACGTTCCCTGCTTCCACTACCGATACCACGTCTTTCACCCCGTACTTCCCCTTTAGACCGTCGATAAACGCGGGCTTCAGTGTTTTAGCGCGTAAATGTATGTGTGCCCGTTTTTTCGTGTGTAAGTATTTCTGCAAAGAATTTTGAGGCCATTCTGTACGTATGTATTTAATTATATACACACATACGTATTATACCAATGAAAATACCATGATTATGGTGTACTCGATTGGCGGTTTCGCGAAAATGCAAAATGATTTTCTACACCAGCACACTAGTCGGGACATACACACACACACACACACGCACGCGCGCACGCACGCACACAAATCGTCATAAATATAAATTATGCACATTTGTGGGTAATCGCCGCTGCTACTGCTCATTATGAAATAATTACCCGTGCGTGTTATCTACGGCCGTAATTCATTTGCCTTCCTATCTAGACGTCACCGTCGTCGGTTTCCAAGTGTTTTCCTTTTCCATTTCTTCGTCGGACATGTCACCCTTCCTCCTCCTCCAGCCACCATCGAGACCCGCGAGAATTCTAACAGGATATCTATCCCGGAAA
This sequence comes from Sipha flava, assembly GCF_003268045.1. NCBI lineage: Eukaryota > Metazoa > Arthropoda > Insecta > Hemiptera > Aphididae > Sipha > Sipha flava. The sequence continues at coordinate 491,510 of NW_020271741.1, forward strand.
TTGGCCAACTCCCCTATCGTTTTAATATACCGAATGTCTATGAATAGCATTCCATTGTGTATAGTTATTTTTTCAAAATATATTTCTGGCAATATATTTCTGGCCGTAACACGTTTGGGTACAGTAGACCCTAAACGCAACACGTTTAGGTACAAATGAATACACCGTTTGGGTACACCATATCTCTAAAAAAATAACACGTTTGGGTACATAGGACATAGGTATTAATATAACATTTAGAAACACCTAGAAAAATAACACATTAATATTTAATCATTAATTTTAAATTTTTAGAGCCTATTAGCGTTATCCAGGAGACACCACGAGGAGGTTGGCTCTATTTAGTCTCCCAAAAATATTTTAGTATAATGTTTAATTACTTGTCATAATTTTAAGATTTTACGCATTTATAATTCGTGCAACGAAAAACTTTAGTTGTATCTTTGTTTTCTCTAAACTCACTAAATTTATAACTGTTAATCGCAACACACTTTTTCCCACGTCGGGTTTCAAAAACATCGGAAATGTTCACGTCCATAATTACAAAGAATAAAATAATCTTACCGTTTGAAAATCCAAATCGGAACTGAACATTGAAACGTTGAAACATTTACTCATAAACCATATCTTATAAAGAAAGTTAATCTTTTTTTTCGTGATAACCTATTGGCCATAATATTAGTGTATGTACCCAAACGTGCTATGTGTTTGTGTACCCAAACGTGTTCCAAATTTACATGTAAAAGTAATGTAATGTACCCAAACGTGCTTCGCCCATATTTCTGTGCCTCATTTTATTTTTTCCATACCAACTTGAAAGGCAATTGTATATTATAAACACAATATACATCATTCACATGCTATATAGAGGAGTTGAATTCAAAGTTGGACGACGGGAAAAAATGGCATCGCTTATTTGTTTATTTTGTTGTGGTGACCTAACAACGTTAATTACCGGTGGAAAACTTAACGAGCATTCGCGAAGGCCAAACGTCAAGTTTCTTAAATTTGTAACAACAAAAGAAATAAACATATTGTTTTGATTAAAACAAATAAAAACTTTGTTCTAAAACGTAGAAGATGTTGCTTTAAAAATGTAGCCATGTCAAGAAACCATCCCTTGTTAACTTTTTTGAGCCAAAATGTAATATTCTTATTAATCTCAGTTTTACGAAATGTGATATATAAACAAGTAATAGAAAATTAGAAACCGATTCCCTACTTAACTTGTTTAGTTTACGAGTGGTTGGCCACTTGTTTTTGTTTATTTTGATTTTTTTAATTAAGTTAAATACATTTTTGTCAAATCGTATTTTTTTTTTTAGAACGTAGCTTTTTTTTCCACATTATTATAATTATTATTATTATTATTATTATTATCATTCCGATCGTTCACATTTTGACAATTTTTACAAAAAACTCCAAGAATAACACTGAACTACATTTTATTTATACGTGATTTCTATGTTTTTTTTAGACAGTTTCAACAATGAAAACGAAAAACTTAATAAATATTTAGGTTACACATTTTATAACTTCATTTAGACTTTACAATTTCGATAGACTTTTCAACTGATTTTTATCGAAAAATATTATTGTAATGTAATACGAACTGTTTAACATTCACTGTCGTCAAGGCTAATGAATGATTCATACATTTCAGTTTGGATAAAATATTGTACAAAGAGCAAAATCGTCTCAAAATGTGAAATTGAGTTTTTTTCAATTTTATATGCATTTTCTATTATATATTGTCGTTTATTTATTTATTTTTTTCGTGAATTATCCAATCCTAACAAAGACGAACGCATGAAATGAAATACAATTTGTTATTCTTTTTTGAATAGAGAACTATAGAACTAGGCTCGGTAATCGTTTTCCCTTGTTAAGTTGATGCCCTCGGACTTCCAATCGTGCGCAGGGTACAAAAACCACCAACACCACTATTTGATCCACGCCCTCCGATGGAATGTTTAGATTTATATAGTTGGCCCTAAAACCGCAGTAGCGCGGACGATTCAGATCTCGGATTATTTAAATGACATCGGACAATTAAATGGGCGTAGACAATATCAACGTTTTCGTCAGCTATCAGGTTCGTTGTCACAAAGCCAAAACTCAAATTTGAATACATTTTCCGGGTAAAATAATTCAAAACGTATACTGATTCCATCAAAACTTACTGCGATTATTAGTTTATAAACGAATTAAAAAAACTATGGCGAAGTAATGCGATTACTAAACACTTAAAATAACTGAGAATATTACGTACTAACATCTAGAATTTGCATTGTCTATAATTATGTAAAACACATTACATGCATTTGACATGATACAAATTATAGATAATGAGACATTATGCAAATGTATCGGGGTTATTCAAATCAGATATACTATATATGTATTCAAACCCGCAGTAATTTTCGAATTATATCGTCATGTTGAAATATTCGTTGAACTCTCCTCGTTGGGGGAATAATGTACATTGTCAAATTTAAGTTTAACCAGTCTTCTCTATCTTTGAAATAGTATTTTTCATTTACAAACTGAAAAGTAAATCGATTTAAATAAATATACCAAATACTATATGATGATGTATAAAACTAAACGTTTTCATAGAAATATATAAGAGTATAAAAAATACATGACTAATACACTTTTAAATTTCTTTTAAAATTATGTTTTTAGATTTTATACTTTATTTATATTATAAAATACCTTTGGAAATTTTCAAATTCATTGTTTTAAAATGTGGTGATGTAATAAATACGTCTTTTTCGTTTATGAGCACACTTTCATTATATTTGTTAACTTTTTTTATTTCGCTAATTACTTATTGACTCTATAGTTGTCAGTATATCTTAGAATAAACCAAAATTAAATTTATTATTAACGTCATCATCGAGGTTTACTAAAACCCGGGGAAAAAAATCAAATTATTTGTTCCTCCGAACCACTATGCCTTTCTTTCTGTAAATGAAAATTTTCATCCGGAGGTGTTCTTCGCTAATCACAAATCCACTTCCAGACCAGTCCAACACACCGTCCATCAACGTAGAATCCTCTCCAAGTATCAAAATTCAAATACTTCCCTTTTATACAATTGGAGAATACGAATTCTCCGCGCTCAAACACACTATTTTATATTGTCGACCCGTTGAGCATTTATTTTCAACTACTCATAAATATTACTTTTAATGCAATTAATTAATTCCTAGGCAATAACAAACCGATCGAATTCCACACATTTTTCTTAAATCATTAAAACCATACAGTGTATTTATCAAGTACTCGTCCACTTCTGTAGAAGAGATACAAACCAGCATATCAGATAAAGGTCATCATGTTATTCATGTCATGAATATCCTATACCATTCCCATTGTCTCTTTTTCTGATCGATTCAAATCGCCTACTATCGAGTTCTATATTCCCTTAATTAGTGCTTTAGTTATATATTTTAACCATGTCAAATTTATAATCTTCAATACTTTTAATGCTTTCATTATAATATTGTTATAGATATTATTTTCTATTTTCTTTTATTATTATAATTATTACTGTTATTATTTAGATTATGTTATAAATATTTAAAATAATCGGCATTTTTCAACTTTCACTATTCGTTGTATAAAGAAAATGTGCTTATTCTTATTTTGTAACGTAAATATATATATTGTATTATATACTATAATGTATGCATTTTAATTGTCAGTTACAAGTTATTCTACAATTTATTCTACTTTTTCGGTATTAAAATTGAATAAGAAAATGAAACGAAACGCTCAGAACTGTTGTACGAAGAATATTTCTAAATAGCGAATTGAACACTGAAAACTAAAACAAAGCAATGATAAAATTTTTTGTAAAAATGCTCAAATTATTCATCCGTACAAATTGTTTAAAAAAAATCATTAAAGTAAAATAAAAATATAATAGTAATAAGAGCTACTATAACATTATAATAGCTCTCGAGGGCGCAATGTTTTTTCTTCTCTCGTCAAGGAAAATTTAGTTGTGGCACTTATATTAATGCAATTTCAACAAGCGGACTTATCAAAAAATCAACTGATTGCGACTAGGATACGTTGAATCGACAATGCAAGTGCTCAGAAATAATTTAAAAATAGTAATTTGCTTTAATTTAACAAAAAAAAAATGAAAAAAATGGACCCTTGAGGGTATTTTTTATACCTTTCACGATATCGTACAATAAATCGGAAATAGACATGCGTTTTGCAGTCCACCGCTCCTCTGAGTACGGCGATCAATCGAAGTGTACACGGCGTGATTGCATTATTGTCCACAGATACGGACAAATGAAAACATCCGCAGATTTTTATATACAATATTAATGTCTACATACTCATGTTTCTGTGCACTTTTCTGGGTATTGACAGTCTTATAATATTTCGATAACAGTTTATATATTTCTTCGGACGGGGATCACCCACCATATAATAATACTACATGTCGAAATAGTTAATCATTCACACGCTGATAGCTACAAATAATAGTCCAGCCCTGTTGTTTTCGTGTTGTTAATGACGTAGTCTGAATGAAAAAGAAACATTAAACCTCGTGTAAGCCAAAACTTTCGCACCAAACCAGGTTTTGTACTTAAGCTGAAAAATTGCCATCCCTCCCAGACCACCGCTACCATACACACCCGACCGTCAAACAATTTATTTCCTTCTCGTTATTTCTTCTTCTTCTTATTCTTCTTCTATATTTTTTTTCATTTTTAATATCTCTGCGCGTCATGACTGCACGGACTGGTTTGAGCAGTTTTAAATTTATCATCGTATTTGGATGTCTCGGGCGTATATATAAAAATTGGTCGATTATCGTTTATTGTTTGAAGAGAAATAAAGAAAATGATAACGCGTTGTTTTTATAGTACTGGAGCTCGAGGATTATCCTTCGATGATTAATAGCTTCTTTTCTTCCTATCCGCTGTTGCTATTGCTTCTTCTTCTCCCTACCCCTCTTTCGAAATCCCACTATAATTCATCTCGGCGACTTAGTTTTGACGTCGAGTCTTTTTGAAGGTTATTGAACTGTGCTGAAAAATGTATTCAATTTTTCCCGACCAGATATCTTGGATTGTGTTACTGGCAACAAATTTTATTCTGCAAACCACCTTTGTTTCTCACCCAATTGTCCTGTCACGCTTTGCATGTGTGTGTGTATGTGTTTGTGTTTTGATACTTTTCTATAAGTTTATTTTTTTTTTTTTAGAGTTGGTATATAAGGGGCACGTTAACACTCGGTAAACAATTTTAGTTTTATTATTTTATCAGTGGTTTTCGTGTGCGGCAAGTGTAATGTAACGAGATCACATGAATATGTATACATACCTACAGAATAAACGTCATGAACAAATGCACAAAGAAAAAACAAATAGAATGAATAAATTCACGTAAAAAATTTCATGTACTTTTGAACATTCAATTATAATGGTTTATATTATTTTTCTTGCAAGTCTAATGTATAAAATGTTTACGATTGCGCTCTCCCTCAAAATTCATAATTTATGAGATACCCGTGTGTACGCTACATGATTTTGTGTGTAAACGACACAGTTTTGCTGAAGTATTTAAACAACAATTATTATGAAATTACTTTGGACGACTTGGAAAAACTGATCCGATTTATAATTAAATACGGAATTTCTTCATTTAAATGGAATTTAATACATAAATCGTTTGGGTTTTAGAAATACGATTGGAACACAGTAAAGAAATATTAATTTTCTGTGTAAATATAAAACAAAATATACATAAATATAATATTCGTTCTTCCTTGTATATTAGTGTTTTGTATTGCTGACCCGAAATTATTCGTAAAATCCTGTACACTATTGAAAGTATAGTCACATGTATATATTATGCACATGAAGATTTATGCCATTAAATGCGAAAAACTTCATTGATGACAATACTGTTTATAGTTTGTAAATAGGACTCGTATTTTAGAATGTATTTCTTGAAAGTAGGAAGTTTTAGCCCAAATATAATATTATAAACCTTAATAATAAAAGCGTATATTATATTAAATTCGAATGGCCCCTTGCCCTCTCCCTTAAAGCCGCCACTGACATGTTGTACAAGTAGGTAAAAGTTATATATATGTGTAATAGATACTAAAGTAAATTATACTAAACTCTACTTTATAAGTACACTCACCTTTACTAAGATTAGTAAAAATAATGATGATCAGTAGATTTGTTTATTTAATTATTTAATTGGGTGAGAAAATATAATTCAAATTAAAAATATAAAAATTTCCTAATCATAAATGCGTCTTTTTACTGAGTGTACTTACAGCCAAATATTTTCTAAAATTTGAAGTGGATCTGGTGTCAGCGCATAATGTTTTAGGTCCAATATAATGTACACATTTAACATAGAACTTAGAGTAGGACATCTGTTCATCTATTAGTTTTACAATATAAAAATGTTTGTTGTAAGCATCCCATGGTAGTTTAATTTGTGTTTGGCTGACTTCGTTCTTTTCAGATTGCGACATCACAAAATACAAATCACGGAATATAATATTTTAATAAATAAGAACGTGATATTATTAATTTATTTCTATTCGACATCACAATGGCACTTTAAAAATAATGCTTAACACAGAACAGAGATAAAAAAGTTTATACAAATAGATATACCGGTATGGTGGTATGAATGTATAAAACGCATTCATGCCATATAATAATGTATATTATCAAAAATTATATTTCAATCGACAGGCAATAATCCTAGAATATACTAAATATAAACGTAATTATAGCAACCGATTCATTTCTTGGGTAGAAAACTCGGTTTATCCCTAAATATTTATAGATATCTTCTCAGTATTGCTGAACTTTACTACAGACGAGATGCTGGCTATAGGGTTCTCAACATTAATGAGTGAAAAAATATAAAATATAAAATAGTATAATCATTTAAAAAAAAAAAAAAAAAATGTGATGACTGACGACTGAATTTTCAAAAGTATTTGATTTTCAAATACAAATACGTCCAAGACTGTATTTAAAATACTTCCCAAATACTCAAAACAAAAAGTATTCTAAATACAACAAAAATATTTAAATACCTTTACTCAAATACTTTACAGGACTGCTTTTGGGGTGGACTAGGAATGGTAATTGAATTTCCATTTATAATTAATAAATTAAATATAATAGTTTCTATAATTATTTAAGTGTATCAAATTTTCCATTATTCGTTATTGTAAATAGGTATTTACAAGTCAAATATTTTTATTTTTTTTTTTTTGCAGAGACGTGGCCAGTAATAATATTACGGATATAGACGAACAAGTATTCAGGCGATTGGCTCTATTGGAAGATCTGTAAGTTTTTTTTTTTTTCATAAAACGTATATGTTTTCAATTTTTAGAAAGTTAATATAAAAATTATTTTAATTTTCTTTTAACCTAAGGTAAACGAAGTGTACTCTTAGTTATAAGTTGTCATATATATGTAGTGGGTGTGCTCTATATTTTTATTTTTAATGAACAAATAGTATTTGAGCGGATAATTTAATTTATGCGTTTTATGTATAAAATTACTAATTATATGGGAAAAATACTGAACTAATACTATAATTTCTAATAAAATCAATGCTTTTGTATAATTTATCAATAAATTCATAAAAATTCATATTCTTTCACACAAGGGTTATTTCAATATTTTTTTGTAGAACAGTAAATATAATGCTGAAATATTAAAAAATATACTTATCAAAATATATATATAAATATATAAATATATAATTTATTTAACTATATATATATATATATAAATTAAATAACGTGTATTGTATCTAAAGTATTTAAACTATACATTTTGAAATTTTGAAATAATTGACGAGTGAACAAAAATTAGGGTATTATTTATATTGAACAATAGCGTACTTATTATGCCATAAAACTTTATATGTATCTTCGTGTACCTATATCTATTTGAAGTATATTTTTGTCCAAATTTACGCGGGTCTTAGATACGTTTCACAATTTAACCATCATATTACTCTAATTATTACACGTATAAAACTCTTTTAGAATGTTGTTAAAAACAAAAAAATCAAAATGTTTAGATATATACTTACGTGTATACGTAGTATATATACAATTATACGATTACACATGTCGGTGTTGTCGTTTCCCAATAAAAATGGCAAGTGATAATGGTTAAGAATTGCCTACCATGGTTAGCGCTGACGTTTCCTGGTCACGTACCGATCGTAAAATTTGTCAGATCGGACGTTTTAACTTTTCCATCCACCAACAAGGGAATTTGTTCAAATACCGTTGATAACAGCCCGGGTTGATTAAATGACTATTTTAGAATTTGGATTTGCGCGATGCTTTTCGAGGGGTTAAAGAATCACCGGACATCAATAAAACTGTTTGTCCCAAAATGGTCATGGTTTCACATCGATCCCTTCTCCAGGAATAATTTATTAATAATGATTATAACTGATCGCAGGTTATTACGCATTATATTTTTTCTTGTTTCCGAATAAAAAAAAAAAAAAAAAAAATAATAGGAATCACGAACAATTCATTTCAATTTGAGAACGATTCAATGAATTGTATTATTAAATTAGGCGTTTTATAACTATATACTAGTGATAGGTCGAACTGTTCGAATCTCGAACCGAACCGAACCCTTGATGTTCGGTTCAGTTCGAAATTCGAACTTGACATGAAAAAAAATCGAACCAAACTATCAAGCATCTTTTACTGTTCGAAAATCGAACTTGAAAATATTTGTCGAACCAGACATACTGGCCACGATAGTTCGAAAAACCAAATATTTGTACAATTCTTCAAATGTTATTTTTAAAAAGTAAAAATTGATAATGATTATTTAGAAATAATTAGACTATTGGCGATAGAAAGTGATAATCTGTAAAGGGCACGTTATGCATCATTTATAATAATAATATTTTTTCCAGTTACATGATACACATCCACCTTCCGCCGACTAAATCATTAATAAGTTGTTTATCGCCAATAGAGGTAGTGTATCTACATTTATAATTTAGCTATTTTTGTTTTTATCATATTTATTGTAGAGGTTAAAATCTATTTTAGATAAATCCATGATAATATTCCGATACCGTGACTGTGCCGTTAATAAAAACATATTTACAACTTACGTCTTACATTATAAATTCTATTAATCATTCTATATTTGTGAAATATAGTTATTATTACTATTTTCTTTATGTACTATTAAAATGTACTGATTGTATTATCATATTACACTCAATACTCAATACTCAATGAATATTCTATAACCTACAAGACAACACGAGAGAGCACAATACTGGTTTTGAAAAATAATAATAATAATAATAAGAAATTATCTAAAATGTAAATGTATTGTAAATAATACTGTAAACAATTACTTAGAATTTAAAGTTAAAATGTAGAATAGGTAATACGAACATTTAAAATACAATAGTAATTAATAATTATAGTTGATTTAATTTGTAGGTAAGTATAATGTACACGATAAAAGTATTGAGTTCGAGTTCGACTTAAAATTTATTCAAAAATTTCGTAGAACGTTTTTGCGTTTTACAAGTATGCACAAATGAAATACTTATATATATTTGTATAAAGTGTGAAATAATTTTTTAATGTTTCTTTGGAAAAAAATTTTGAGTACGGTTATATATTATCTTCTCGATGAATATTTTCCATATTATTTTCTTTTCATAAAATCAAATCGTGAAGGTTTTTTACTTTGGAGATTCTTCAGGAATCTGTACGCACGATAACCTATTTAACAGTTATTAAAGTGACGGATGTAATCATAAATATTTCATACTTCATTTCATGACAGTATAAATGTTTAATACTAATATTACATATTATTATCTTTCATACATCTTGGAAGTTTTCCAAGAACAAAATTTGGAGAATTAACACGTGACCAAAGGATGCGTATAACTTTGATGAACTACTTTCGTTCGATAAAACAATAAACTGATCTTCACAATCTGACTTATCGTCGAAATTATTATACTATGTGTTGTATTTTATTTACTTTTGTACTTTTTCACGTTTTTATCTTCGTGTTATTGTACCTTAAGGTTTAACCATCTAAATATTTGTTAACGTTTATGCACCGTAAATCGTGTGTTAATTCATGTGTGAGTTGTAGGTGAAATACGTGCTAAGCGATAAACCTAAAAAAAAAAAAAAAACAGTAGTTTGTAATTTTCTCGCTTCGAATTTTTCTTTATATTTTTGGCATTATATTCTTGGGTCTTTTTTTAATGTTTTTGACCTTACTCAACCTACACGATCGTTCTTCATCATTACACGACATGAAGCAGTCATTAATCACGTATGCGATACCAACGTTGTAGTATAATTTTATTTAATACAATATATGAAATTTGCATTAGATTGTAAATTAAAGACGTTTACGCGTGATTTACGGTGTAATTAATATTAGACGTAGTACGCTGTTAATAACACGGTTTAGAATTAATGGATATTATGAATATTTAATTAATTTTGATCGCGATCTAGTCTTTAGCCCAAATATCGACACTGCATCGTTTTTAATAATAAAAACACAAAATTGTGTTGTGTAAAACCATAAACCCACGGAATCATTATTTTACGACTGTGATTCAAATAAATTGGACATGATATATATAACTTTACAATATATATGTATTTATATATAACGATAAACTCACATGTCGTCATCTAGTTAATAACATTTGCATTAAATTTTAACGAGATATAGTTGTCAGTTTTCAAAATGGTCAAAACCGTCTAGGGAGTCCATTTAACATTTCATATCAACGTATTCATATAAATGTTCATTAACATTATATACATATATATTTATACACTGGCAAATTTTAAAACGTTTTATAATATGTCCCACGAGAGAATGGCCGAGCAGTGAACGGAACAGAGATCTGAGTGGCAATAGTGTGTATGTGTGTGTGTGTGAATACGTAGATACATTCACAAAACTCCGCCCATAACCTAATCGAAACGACGTCCAAACGTCTCCGCCTCCAATTTAGAATGAACCCAAACTTTTTTTACCCCTAGATATGTCTGTATAAAGTCTATTACAAAAATACATTTATTTCGAACACAATGCCACCGCGATACGATTAAAAGGGCGCGCACTTAATCGGGACTGCAGGATGGACGGGGAAGTTTTCGTACGATTCGGCATGATCATCATTAAGTTATCAAATCGTACTCGAAATGAGATATATTTTGTTGATTGATGGAGCGCGGAAACGTTTTAAGCAAAACCAATGAATACTTTCCGTAATTCATATCGTCATTTCAATTATTGCTGTTCGCATCACCACGATCGGTCACCATAATATGTATTATAGTAGACATAGTTTTCGTTTACATCATAGTTTTTGGAATATAATATTATATCGCATATTGAAACGTCTTCCGTTAATGGGGGTTCGTTTTCAGCTAGTGTTAAGTAAAACAAATACTAATAACGAACGATGATCCTTCCATTGAAAGCTGGACGACAAAAAAACGAAAAATTCAATTAGCAATTTATTTCTCAGCGATCAGGGATCTTAATGTTGTGCACAATGTCGTGATAGACGACAGAAAATTTCAAACGTATCATGCCAATGTTTCCGCCTCGTCACACTTTATTTAAAGTGGAATTGTAATTTTAAAACTAAATTACTCAGTGAATATGATACATAATAATATTTGTTGTACAAAAACTAATAATACTCCAACAAAAAGTTCGTTTAGTATCGAATTCCGAATGGTGTTACATACTCAGTTTGAATTGTTTAATAAATCGTTTAATATTTGTTTAGTGTACGCACGTGTCATCCACAGGGGAAAACTGTGACTTACGTAATGGAATATGGCGAAAAATCATGATTTCAAATTGCAACTTAATTCCATTCTATACATTGATGCACCGACTTTGAAGACGTGTATTGACCATGATAGATGTGTAATATTATGCGACCCAAGAATGAAGACGACTATGAAATACAAATTTCATCGTTATTAGAGTGAAAATGAAACGTATTAATATATTATGTTTCATGTAAACAACATTTTTTTAAGTTTATTGATCGTTCCTTCAAAGGCTTCGTGTACGTTTTCGAATGTACAAGGTCACGCAGAACCGTAGATAGGAATTTTCTATCGGGAGGGTTCAGTTCTATAGATATGCGTTTTATAGAGGATATCATTATAGAAAATTACATTGAGTTCAAAATTGTGAGAATAAAATTATATTTTCATAATAACACCAAGTCAATATTTCTCGGCTTCTTAGCCATTTCAATCACTACTTCATCTGGCGTGATAACGATATTTCCGTAATAACTCAATAGTACCAATCCATTGAGACGATCCTGTTTAACATACAGTTCAATAAAATGAAATCAGAATTAATTTATTGTTTATACATTTATTTATTTTTTATTCGGTTATACAAACGCTTGAAAATGAAAAATCTCAAAGAGAGGATGATATAGCCTCAGAACTTCTAAAAAAAAGGCGGCCAAGCTTTAACACAACCGATGGGAAATATAATTCGGAAAATATGGAAGGAAGAAACATTGCTGGTACAATGGAATACTTCTATTTTATGCCCAATATATAAAAAGGGAGATGTGTTTGATTGCAGAAATTATAGGAGAATATCTTTACTATGCACAGCATATAAGATACTGTCCAATGTATTTTTAAACAGGCTAATACAAAAGATATAGTAGGAAGAGTACCAAGTAGGATTCACAAAAGGAAAATCTATATTAGACCAAATTCACATAGCAAAACAACTAACGGAAAAAAGCTACGAATTCAATCAAGACTTATTTATCCTTTTCATTGACTACAAATAAGCTTATGACTCAATCACCAGAGAATCCTTGTGAGCTGTGATGCTGACATTTGAAATCCCGGAGAAAATGGTAAAATTAATACAAATCTGCATCACAAATTCAAAATGTAGGATCAGATACAATCAACAAGTGTCGGAAGAATTCAGTGTAGAAAATGGTTTAAGACAAGGTGATGCACTATTTCCTATGCTATTTAATACAGCATAATACAGCACTCGAATATATGGCAAAAGCTGTTCTAGATTCCAACACAAGGGTTAAAATCCAAGAAAACACAGAAATAACGATAATGGCATATACAGATGACATTATGATAGTAGCTGAATCGGAAGCAAACCTAAAAATGACAACAGATCTAATAGAAAAAAGTAAAGATATGGGATTAGTAATCAATGAGAGTAAGACAAAATACATGATATTATAACGCAGAATTCACAACCAAACAGAATTAGTAGTAGGACAAATGAGATTTGAAAGAGTAAAAACTTTTAAATACCTTGGGGTAGGACTGGACATAACTAATAGTAGACACAATGAAGTACAAAGAAGAATAACTGCAGCTAATAGATGTTATGGAATGCTAAGACCACTCTTTAAATCTAGAATCCTCTCAAAAAAGTCGAAAATAACAATGTATAAAGTACTTGTCAGGCCTATTACTTTGTACGCATGTGAGGTATGGCCCTCAACAAAGGATAAAGAACGATGGAAGGAGGTAATAGCTGCGGCAGAAGGCATTAATGGCCTATATTAAGCATCAAAAAAAAAAAAATTCAGCAAAAACAATTACAATTAAATAATTATATTAAAACAAATAACAAACATATCTCATTCATACTCTTTCTGAGGTAGATCTTTATTCTTTTTAAGCAAAAAATAGATCTTTTTGGTGTTGAAGTAGAAACAGGAAGACAACACAAAATGTTTAGTAACATAAATATATTTGGGAATATGATAGGGCCACAACACCTGATGGCAACCAATGCATTAGAAGGCAGCATCCCATCACTGTTTGTTACTTTGAGCCTTTTGAGTTTTTGTTTCCAAATTTGTAACTCTTATCAATTATCATTTATCAAAATGCACCTCGATGTAGATATTATCGATTTTATCTATATCATGCAATGCATTTCAGGCACTATTATACACCTGGGGAATAATAATATATATTTACTATACTAATATATTTAGTATTTATTCATTTATGTGAAAAAAAAAGTTTAAAAAGAAACATTTTTTTTTTTTTTATAATAAACTAGAATTTTTCAACCCATTAAAGGAGGGGGTTTTAACCCCTCCTCCACCCGTAGCTACGTCCCTGAGGTCACAGCTATCCTTGTACGTGAATTAAATATTGTAAACAAACATCGTCACACCTATTCTAGACTTCGTTCAGTTCTATGAAACTTTCACGTAAAACCGTAGTAATTATTAGTCATTCCATTAATCGTAGACGGGTGTATAGAATATTATCATGGAGATTGCGTTTCGTTTTACGTCTCAATAAAACCATGTAATATTTGGTTATTAACAGACTCGTATGGATTTTTGAAAATATTGTTCGATGAGGTTTAGACACTCCGCGTACAGTATGTTTTAATGTTTTTGGACTTTTGAAGTTATCAATATAATTTAATTTAACTATTTGTTATTATAATTATTATTAATTTATTAGGGTAATCGTTATTTAAATTGTTTAATTTTCTCCGGTGTATCTTGCTTCGTTCTTGCAAACGTTACTGATCGGAACGATATATAGTTATATAATATATGACCACCTGCAGGGTCATATTTTAAATCCCATTATTTCTTTTATTTTTTTGACATGCCTTTAAAACATCCATGGACGTAAAAGGTATTAAAAAATAAATAAATAAAAAATGTGGTTTTAGATGTTCAGAACGTGGATGTTGAAGTCGACTCGGGATAGGTAGCGAGTGTTTATCCTTTTCCAGGTTAAGTGCCTAAATATGATTATATAAATTTTTCAATGAATCTAAGTTCCATAAAACATTTGTTTGAAATAAATGATACCGTTAAACGTGTAATATAATAAATTAATATTGTATTTGGATTAAAAAAAAAAAAAAATCGTTTATTTAACTGTCAAAAATAAGGAAGTATTTTAACGTTTACACTGTGAATAGTATTATATACTCATAAGCGTTTGCACAGGATGATGATCGCTACACTGTTTGTATAAGTTGCAAACAATTGCGCATTAGTTGATTTATTTACAAATATTTTTATTAAATTATTAATTGAACTAGAAATGTTTGGTATTATATTATAATGTACTACTATGCAATTAAATTATTTCAAATTATAATTGTTTTTAAGTTATAAATATAATATAAATTTAAGTGTTAAACGAGAATATTTAATTTACGTTTTTTTATTTTACGAAACGTTAAAATATACAATTGTTTGAGTGTCATAAAAATCTCACCACCATACCATTATTAATTCACTAGATCCGAAACAGGAAAAGCAAGGCCTAAAAGTTCACTTAAGAATTATGTACTATGTATTATATATAGCTATATTACATTGGGCACCTTTACAACATGTATCTCATCGTAAAGTGTGTACTACACACTGTGTAGTATTAATAAAACCAAAAAGTTGTTGGCAATGTATTTATTCTTCGGTCAATGATACTACTGTTTTTAACGTAAAAAGAGAAAATAAAAATAAAACGTCACTAAGGTTCCGCTAACATTTTCGTTACAGGACCTCGCAAGTTTATAGTGCCGACGAAAATATAGAACATTACTTATTGGATGCTGTGGTTGTGTACATTTTATTAATGTTCCGGTAGTCATTATTTTAAACCTTCTAATATATATAGTTTTTTTTTATTATCATTTGAAAAGTTTTCTTACGATAATATTTATTTTTATTTTTTATTTTTTGTGCTGGGGGTAGGGTGTTTTTAGAATATTATAGTTACTGTTTTTGCAACTTGGTATTTGTTGACATTTTGTCATTAGGTTTGGGAATTTTTTTTTTATTTTTGTTTTTCAGTGTGGATCTAAATAGCTGAGTTTTGTATAACCTTTTGCCGATAAGATAAAATTACAAAAGTTAATTTTTCCTATTGTTATTACTTTTCAAACTTATTTATATTATTGCAAATTAACTGTACGTATTAAGTTTAATACCTAGAACTTTCTCGAAACGCATTAAAACCATTAATATCTTTGTGTAACTCAAGTAATGATATTCAGTATCTCTTTATATATACATATTTACATACAGGTTCAATGTAATATACAATTTTAAATTAAAATATTGCACATTAACTTAATAAAATCCCACTGGCACTGTAATAAACAATAACAGTATTAATAAATTTCGATTCAGTTAAATTGTCTTTTTACTTTGTTATAGGAGTAGGTTTTATACGAAAATAACAAATCAATAATAAACAAAGCTATTGATGGAATAAAAATACAAAATATTTATGTGATCGATGAATTACAGTTTAAACAATAATTATCGTTACCATTTTATGCATTCATGATTTTTATTGAATCAAATTAATTATCTGTACATGGTTAAATTACACTTAGTATATAAAGTCTACAAGTACGTAGATTGCACAGCTATAATGTTTTTTTAATATTTTTATTAATTTTCAATTTTCAATTCAGTCAAGGAATTCAAATGTATTCATATACTTCATTTTTTTTTAATTAAAAATTATGTTAGATATATCATAAACTGATGATAAAATTATATATAAATATATATTGTAAATTTAACATGATCTATTTAATTAATACATTTTTTTGTTCTCAATTATTTCTATTTAGTTTGAAAATAAGATTAAGTTAAGTACAATTTATAGCATTTTAAAATATAAAATTGTAGAACTATATTATCTAGTTATCATGTTATCATTTAAAATATGATATTCTAAGATAAGAACCTTTAGCAATTTATTTCTTAGAAAATCAGTTACATTCTTATTTTTTCACAAAAGAATAAATAGTAAAATAGCAACTGATGACTTCGGTTTTTATATACAATTAAATAAGAAAACTAATGATGTAAATAAATCTAAGAGAATTATAAAATAACATCTATAATGGAATAACCCGAAAAGTAAGTTGATTGATAACCTTATTCCTTCATTAAGAGAAGACTCTTAGGGGTTACAAAAATTAGAAAGCCTATTAGTGCAACTGGATGTTCTTGCAAAGTAAATAAAATAGCACTTACTTATTCCGTAGCAGATGAGGCAATTTCTTATGACTATTATAAGAGTAGAGTGAGGTTGAAATTAATCAGCAAAGACAAAGTGTTCAGAGAGCTGATGATGAACTCCCTTCGACACTTACACGGAAGACTCTAAACGTAAAAAAAAAAAAAGAAACAATCTCCCTTAGTTCATTACAAGAAGTTCCTCGGAGGTACCCGACGATCAGTGCACACGTAAAACCAAGAGATCGACACATACGCACTGACGACCTATGGGCAAGAAGCGTGGAAGAAAGTTTTGTGTCCTTTTTATACAGGAAAGTATGGCGAGATTGACCTTTGATACTTGATTGAACTTAGATAGGTCCTTTGAGGATTTGACCTATTTAGTTTGTCAATAGTTTATTGTTTGGTTAAGTATATATTATTTGATTCATGTTGTCAGTGCGCGTATCGAATGTACTGTTATTTATTGGTTTTTATTATGTTATATAATCAAGTAGTGTACATCATTACAATTTATTAATGACGTGATATAAAGTAGAATGAAGCACATTATTACATTAATAGTAAACATTTATTGATATAACTTTTGATCTCATAGAATATAATTTTTTGACAGTTAGCTTAATAACATTTGTATAATTTTACTATTATCTGAGATAACATTTTGGTGAAATACCGAACATTGGACATATGTTCTCCTACGATAATATACTAAAATAAAAACTTAAAATAATGAAATAAAAGAATAAATTGCATTTTATTATTAATATAATATTGTTATTTAAACTAATATGTATACTTTTTTCTTGATTTTACTAATAATATAAATAAATGATTTTAAATATCATATACTCACATTTGCTGTGAAAACAAAACTCAGGTGGAAAATGTTCAGGAAAATATTTGTAACAAAAACATATTTCATGCTATAGTGTTCTCGTACTATAAAATCTAAATGAACTGTTATTTATTCATCTAAATAAATATTTTAATTTATCAAAAAGAATAATAATAATAATAAGTATTAAAGAATTTTACTATAATGTGACATTGTAGTTAATTATAATTGAAATAAAACTTATCTAACAAATCGTGTAGTCGAAAAAAGAATATAAATCGGCAATATATGATAATATATATTTTTGTGTCCAATTGAATTTTTTTAATAGATTGATGCAAAAAAAAAAAAAATGAAATATTTTAAATAGAAATTATAGTTTTTAAATTTCACGGGGGATTGAGAATCTTTAGAAAATATTAGGTTATCGTTCAAGATGATTTATGACTTCGATAAATAAAATTTTATCGTATATAACAAAACATATTAAGCTCGTATATTGTTTTCCTTGGTGCATCCTATGATGATTTTTTTATTTAATTTTTGTTTTTTTTTTTCTATAAATCACAAGATTTATGATAAAAATGTATTTTACTGACAGAAATCATTTATTTACATAAATATGTATTATATTACTTAAAACCGTGTAAAGGGTATGAGTTTAACTATAATATTTATTTAAATTGTTTTAGAGTATTAGCTGATAATCCTCTTAAATGGATACATCCCAATGCATTTCTGAACAATACAAGATTAAAAAGGCTGTAAGTATAAGAGATTTAGTAAATAATAAATAATGGTAAAATAGTAGAATAGGTTAATTTTGTTTTTTAAATATTCTTAAAATTTATTTTATAAACTATACAAATTGTATTATATAATATATCTAGAACATCGATACGATATTTTACAATATTCATTTGTTTTGAAATATTTTGTAAAATAGTATCATATGTATATTATAATAATTCCATGCATACATACTCTTACCCTTTTTGAATCGTGGAGGAATGCCAAACATTTATTCTAACCATGACAAATTGTGTACCAAATCTATAACTCTTGAGGTACAGTCCATTTAACTTCTAAATCGTTCATTGGTAATTTTATTTTATCAACTCATTTTTTTCTTATAATATATTTGCCCGTGCCTTTTATTCTTTCATTCGGTTAACAAACACCTTTCTACAGAAATCCAAAGGCAATTATTATCAAAAGACTGGATGCAGTCCAAAACTTTTCTTTTTACCCCCAGGCCATTGAAACGAGAATTAACGGTTGTGACGATTTTTTTTTTCTTGAAATAATAGAATTCACTCTAAAAAAAAAATATAAAGGTTTGGTTTAAGATAAAATATGTATTTTATTGAGTTGAAAATCATTAAGTAAATTAAGTATGTTTAGATGCTGCATGATCGGAGAAAATAAAAGAAACATTACACAAACTTAGAACGTAACATATTATCGTCATTTTATTTGTTTTTTTTTTATATGTATACAGGTCATTCCAGAAATGTCAACTTGTCCGGGTGCCATGTGAAACATTCCAGCATCTCAGACAACTGTCGTCCCTGTAAGAATACAACTCACATAGTTTTCTAGCTCACCATGTTTTTTATCATACGGGTATTAGCATAAACCTTATCGGTGTTGTATTAAATCTCTGTGTGTGTTTGTATATACATATATATATATCTATATATACGTGTGTGTGTGTGTGTGTGTGTGTGTGTGTGTGTGTGTGTGTGTGTGTGTGTGTGTGCGCGCGCGCGCGCGTCTGTGTAGGAAACTGAGAAACCATATATATATCTCGTATACGTTTTGGAAGAAGTGATTTTGTTACATTGAAAAGATTGTGTAACTAGTATGTAGCCACCATAGTAAACCATATCGTCGCAAAAAAAATGCTAAACGGTTTGCTTACAAAATATTTTATCAATATTCGTTTTAAGATTAGTCTCCTTTTGTTTTTAGACAAATAGATCAAAATTATTTGACTGATATCGATGATCGGTGCTTCGAACAACTATACCAGTTAAGGAATCTCCGGCTGGAAAATAACAAACTCACCAAAGTTCCTAAACAAGCGTTAAGCCTAGTCCCCACCATAGAAGCATTGTAAGTATTATATTATTTTATTTTTATCATTTTGTTTTTGTGTTTTATTTTTTCAATTAAACAAATAAGATTTTGGCCAAATGGGTTGAATTTTAAGTTTAAAATGATAAAACTAAAAATATATTCACAGAAATATTTTTTAATAAGAAAAAGTTATGTCAATTATCATTTAATGGGGTGAAGAAAAGAGCTTATAATTATTTTTATAACGATTGTCTGTTTGTAATTGCTTCGGTCGAAATATTGATTTTTAAATTTAAATAAAATAATAATAAAAATAGATTCATCTGTTTTATAAAAATTATTCATCGTTTCTTGAACGATTATTTAATAAAAAATTTAAATGTTTTATTTATTCATATGTATAGTGATGGAAATTGAGTTACATAGTGCGAGTTCAATTATATACAATTTATTTTATCAAACAAGAAAAAAATGTTGATAGTAAGGCGTTTTGGTTATGCAATAATGGTGCAGTTGTGTGTAGGTATCGAAAATCAATATAATGTAACGGTAATCATATTACACCGCTTCTTGGATCATTAATCGTCGCTGATTACTATCAACTCTTCAAATAAAAACTTCATTGCTCGATTTTTTGTTTTTTTAGAAAAAAAATTATTTCTTATTTATTTTTAGTTGTAGATTTACGTAAAAATGGTAAAAAAAATCCTACTTCAATATTTTCCCGGGAACTAAAGATTTTCATATTGTTGCATATTTGCAACATTGCGCATAAGTGTAACATAAATTAATAATTATAACACAATATAATTAGTTCAGATTTTTATTATTTGGTAAACGATCTTTCCTGACTGTCCCTAAGCACAATATTTCATTCTACCTTAGGTACGCAGCTAAAGGAATACTTGTATAAAAATTATCGAAATAAATTCTATGGTTTTTATTATGTTCAATATTTCTTGTGAGCCGTATTACTATATTTGAGCTAGCGCCAAGATCAGGCTCGTGTGGTAAACGGAATCTATTATCATTTTCTTGGCCTGAATAAATTTCAAATTGGTAAGAGAATCCTTTCGAATCACATTAGAAATGAAATCACTCTTATTTATTTTTCAACTATATTAACTAATGAATTCTCGAATTAATGTTATAACTATATGTAAATATATTTCGGATTAAAATAATTCGTGTGATACTCGTAACATATAATATTTGAACGTTTTCTATTCTTTAAAGTAATAATAATTATTACTTTAAATTATTTATTTTTTTTAATTTCTTTGATATTATTTGATTTTTATTTACATTCAATAATATGATAATATTATGTTATAGCTACAAATTAGCAAAGAAATTTTAAATATGTATAGCATAATTATTATTTTTTTATTTTGTTACTATTTATACGTTTGAAATTAACTGTTAATAAAATTTTCATCCAAAAGCACACTAATACTAATGAATTTATACTAAAAAAACGCGTCTATGTACAATATGCAACAACACATGTAGGAGTAATAAAACTTATTGAATCACCCTTTACTGTGAAACTTGGTCGATTTTTTGATATCCG
Source organism: Sipha flava (assembly GCF_003268045.1). NCBI lineage: Eukaryota > Metazoa > Arthropoda > Insecta > Hemiptera > Aphididae > Sipha > Sipha flava. The sequence goes on from NW_020271741.1 coordinate 513,121, forward strand.
TCAAAATAATATTTTGTGCACGGCTAAACGTATATTCGTCGTGTGTTGGGTACAACCAAGAGTTAGGTTTAACATTCGACATCTATCGTGCTCTCTTTCTGGAAACTTACATATGATTCCAAGACGTGAAAAATGAACAAGATCAGGTTTTATTGTTAGTACACATGTCGCCAGTTTTCCGACTCGATAAAAATACCCTTAGGGCCCGAGTGGCTGCGTTGCGTGACGAGAAAACTTTATTATTTAGGATTTTCAGTTGTTATTACTATATTCAGTTGCATTTATTTTATTTATTTTTTATCTTTCATTTTTTTCTATAAAATGCCTCTGTCGAAGATGGTAAAAATAAAAATATAAAATAAAAGTATAACATACGAATTCGAATTTATATCGTAATTCGCTTTTAAGGTTTAAAAATAGCAGTAGAATAAATTAACTTTCGTTAACAGTTTCTCGCAATACGACAATGTATGGTTTAGTGAAACTTTGAACATTAAGAAGATCACTTGAGTTAAATAAAAAAAGTACACCTTAAAAGTAACGGTTTAAAAATGTCTAAAAATATTTATAATATGATCGTGCACGATTGGATTTTTTTCGGAATTGTGTTATTTAAACAATCTTATGGAAATCAGTGTACAATGGTTTTTACGGACATAAATTTCGCTTAAATCTTGTTAAAAAAATGATCGTGCCACCAATAATCATATACTACACTCCCTCGCGTTGCATAATGCCAATCGACTTTGACTTCGATTATTTGGTGAGCATGTACCTATCGGGATGTCGTATTTCATCGAAGTAATGGCTGTACAAATCCGTGGTCTCGGCGTATGGTCTAATAATACAACATGAAATATTGAAAATATTTTACACCCGTTATACTATTCGGAATGGTATATGAATACGTTGTTTTTGCATTAATACATTAGCTACACATAATTCTACTATCATGGTCAATCAAGTGTGAGTGGAAAAATTGCTTACAATTTTATGTTACTCTTATAGTACTTCACATAGATTTAGTATGAATTAAGCAATGTATATTTGATTCATTTATTTTATAAAATTATATACAGTGGGGATTTCACCGCTGTGTTTGGTATATTATATATCGAAGGGGAAAAGGGTTCCCATAATAAGACAAATTTGAAGTTAAAGTCAAGTTTTTATTTTTATTAAAACATTAAAGGACTTTTAAACTATTATTGAAAAATAAATATACTTATTTCATATACTCTTTATTTAATCAACGTATCAAATACATAATATAACAGCCCACTGAAGACATTTGATTCAATTTAGCTTATTTTGATTTAAAAACATTTTACGTATACAATGTGAAATGTATATATATGCACATTGATTTACAAAGAAAATGGTGTAACATAATAGCAAAATGTCCCTAGATAAACCTCTTATACGGCATGTCTTTTCATATCCACGCGCTTATTTTTCTTGTCCTGTAATGGATCGTATCAGTGAAATATTACAAAACTCCATATTGTTACTACAGCTATTGTCTGTAACGAGTGCCGTTGATGTAGGATAACATGACGAAATAAATAATCGCAAGTACGTTCATCCATCGGAATCAATTTTTTCGTGTTTTAATTAGTACCGTTGGCACGTCCGTCGCAGCAATACGTCATCTTCCCCAGACTTGAAGTTTCATGTTCTTTAATAAAATCGCATGTGGTGATGGTTTCTGTTCTGAAGTGCATTTCACGTGTCACGTGAAACAATAATACTGACAGTATAATCGATGCAGTTTCTATGCCCGTCATTTGTAGTTATTAAACCTTGTTAACCGTCCATTTGATTTCCTGTCCCACCCAATTCGTCACTTATCGTTTCCCGTCAGACTCATAATCGGGGTACTTGTAAATCCGTTTCCAAATAAAAACGGTCCATTCGCATCTAACGGAACTCGCCGAGTAACAATCGAAATCGGAAATCAGGGTTAATCGTACTCGGAAATTAGTCAAACGTTTGTTGGGTGCGTCACTGTACGCGGTTGGTCGTCGCAGAAAATCGAAACATTTTACACACGGGTGGTTGTCAAAATTTTATGGTGGTGCGTGACAGCACACGAGTCTCGTTCGCAAAATAAAAAAAAACTGCAAGGATTATTTTATCCTTCACGACCTGTCGATGTTATTTTTGTGAAGGAATCATTCGCAGCTTATACTACTGCTTTTCGATGACTTTTCCGAAAAATTAATTTGAATTAATTTTAATCGATTTCCCTTATAATTCCGTTGCGCGTATAATACTTATCAAATGTAAAGTAACGTTACGGGCTCATGGTAGTATGACGAATTGAGTCCTACGAGCGATTAAATTATTGGGTGAATGAAACGCGTACCGTTTTATTCGTGTTCGGATTCCTTCAGGTCAAACCCGTTCGTATTAATCATTTACACTTCAATTGCACCGGTGGCTCCAGTGAGCACGGCATTTTTTGATTAATTGGTTTCTAAATGGAAGAAAATTATACGATTCTAAAGTGCACAAAACCGAAGATAAATTTTATTCAAAATTATAGATTTGTACTCGTTAAACGATCTATTTGCATTAAGAATGCGAACGATTTGAGAAAAAGAAACAATTCTACATTAATTAATTTTCACGATAAAGACGGAAAAGGTTTTAATCGTAATAAAAGTGATTACATCGAGGTGAACTTTAAATTAGTTTACATTCATTTAATTTCAAATCTAGAAACGCAAAAACAAATTGGTATAAATAAGTACGACAAAAACTCGGGACGCTTCGAAAAAAAAAATCAAAAAAAAAAAATAAATAAAATAATATATAAATATATAAATATATAAATACATAAGTATATTTATGGTTATAATTATTCAGCCGATAAGTTATTATTTGTAATTTTTTTCACATGTTATTCCAGATGAATTAATTACAGCTATATTAGATATTACGATTTTGTTTAATTGGTTGTTTGGATTCGCCTACAAAACAAATCATTTATAATACATTTAATAATTCGATTCAAATTCGCATGATTTAAGGATTAAAATAAATATTATCTGATTAACAATTAATATCCGCATCACTCATACGTCGAATTATGTTATTTCTGACATTGGTTTTACATTCGATTTTTTTCGTCGCGCATCGCAGTTTGTTTATATTATATTTTGATTATTTAAAATAAATCTTTAATGTTTATTTACAGAAACCTGGGAAGTAATTCAATTGTAGATATTTCAAATGACTCGTTTTCTTCGTTACCTAATCTGATCATATTGTAAGTACACAGAAGTTAGTTTATTTATTTTTTATCATTCGTTTTGATAGAAAAGTTATTTTTACATGCATGACATATATAATATTGTAAAAGTGTGTATATTTATTTAACGATAAATCTTACAAACAGAATAAAGTTACCGTAGATAGTATTATTATTTAAAATAAAAATATGGTATAACGATGGAAACCGGCCTTGATTTGTTATTAAAAACAACAGTAGCAAAATATAAGAAGAAACTATCATATTATACCCTAATAAATTTTGAAATAAATTAATTTTTATATAGCAATAACTTTTCGTTTAGTAAATCTTGTTTAAAAAGCCGTTTACATAATAATAATAATATTATTATTCAGCTAATTAATTTAAAAATATAAATTGTTCATTTTTAATCTTAGCCATTCGAAAAGTGTAATCACGTATAGTTATATTTAATTTTCGTTATATTATGTTAATTTCAATAATAAAATTGTTATATATTATTTAGATATAGGTATTATGATAGGTACACTTAAACATGTTTGTATCATGAAATAGCAATACGTAAAATCTATGTGTTTTCATACAGTATGATAAGTGTCCACTTTTAAAATTTAAAATTATTTGAAATATGGTGACGAAATATATTTAATAATTCAACGTTATCAATGGAAAAGCTGACAATTTGTATTTATTGTCCACGGAGCATAAAATAAGGTTTCTATTTTGTTTATGGTGGCACATTTTTTTAAAGCTATAAATATAACAATTTGTATGTTATACTATTTCAAAGTATATTTTTGACACTTATAGCTTGCCTATTTCGTGATTCGAAGCAATAAATTCTGGGTCCCAACACGGTACACGATGTTTTGTATAATTTGTTAATGGTTTTACATATTAGCGAACGATTTGTATTTTCGTTATACAAATTTAATTTATATGATTACAAAAATAATATTTTGATATACCTATGTGCTCCAATAATAGTAAATTAAATTAATTTATAATCAATTGCAGACCCAGAAAAGGAAGCCTTCCTGAATAATATTAATAAAAAAAATAATAAATGAGATTTAATTTTGAATTGTCGTTTACAATCCGTCAAATAACTATATGATATACTTATACACATTTTTATTTATCATGTATTGTACTGACAGCGTGTACGTAGTTTTTCCTAGTTATATAACATTGTTGTATTATATTTATAGGCTACTTAAGAGAAATCAAATAGGTTCAGTTGATGAAACTGCGTTTGAGAGCCTCACTTCTTTGAAAATATTGTAAGTATTTTGACTTGATATTATAATTTCTATCACAAGCATGGAAAATATATTTTTAATTTTTATTTTATTTCATTATAATTCAAAATATTATAATTTTTAGATGAAAGGAATCTTATTTTTATTTTGATTGTTAAGTTATTATGTTTTTTATTATACATTTAATTATTTTAAATATAATACAAAACATTGCAATCTTACCTTGGTTCTTGAATTTAATCATTTTTAAAAATATTTGAATATATTCAGTTAAACGTTTATTAAGTTATAAAATGGTTTTAATTGCATTTTTTTATTATTATTTATACTAAGAACGTTGCGTGATACTTCAAACTCTTCAAAAGTTTGTAAGCAAAATTTCTTTATTTAATATGCTTAGATTTTTTAAAAATATTTTTAATTTTATAATAAAATCATTTTTTTTTTTTAGGTCAAATGACCTATAAAATGTAGTCTTTATTATATACTGTGTTTATAATAAGGAGATATGTGGTAATAATGATAACTATAACCTAATTTTTGAACCGAGAGGATTAAATATACTAAATGGAAATATGTTTTTATGTTTCTTTTTAATACTCATTTTAAATTTTATATTTAATTCAAAACAATTACTGAAATATAAATTTATGTGTAAAAATAATTTGATATTTTCAAAAGATTTTTTTTTTTTTATTTCAAACGAAATTATATTACATGTTTTAATGCAATACGAGTTTAATTTGATTTGACAATTGTTTTACTTTTAACAAATTAACTATTTTTCTTAAATATATAAGCACATTTAATCAATTTAGTTTAATTTAAATAAATTTTTATGGCAGTAGATTCAAATATATTATGTATCTGAGGAAAATTAATTAACTTTTCAAAAAAAGAAATATTATATTTGATGGTTTAAAAAAACCTGTCAGAATAACTTTATTATTAAAATTATTTGTAAAGAAGATTATATTTTATAAATTATAATTTATCACTTAACACTTATTAAATTAAATTTTTTTTATTTACATTTTTTCTATTGTATGACTTCATTAACAACGTATCAGTCAGACACCGATTGTTATTTTTTTTAAAAATGGTTTTTACAAATTAATTTAAAGTCAATATTAATTACAGTTATACTGTTCATTATAACTTAGTTTTTTTATTTAACTTAATATTGTTTTAAATAATTAAATAACATAATATGTATAACACAATTGCTACATGTATTTCAATTCGAATACAATAACGAAGCTTTTACACAGTTTGTACCAATATACGTTCGGCTAAAATATTTTACCGTTTACCATAGTATAACAACAGCCAGATATATAGTTTGAAATATCCTGCTAGTGACTTTCGGTTAAGACCTTTAACGCAAACGACTAAAATCATTTTATACCAAACGGAGGTTGCTGATGCTGCTGCCCATCCCCAAGGGAAGCATTGTTTAGGCTAATTAATATAGTATATTTATATGTTTTGCACGATGAAATATTGCCTTTGGAGTTGGTATTGTTATTATTATCAAGACCAATTTTGTGATTTGTAATTTAGCACGAACAGAGACTAAAATTTATACTTAAAAATAATTCCCATCTTGTTTTTGTTTTTAATTTTTTTCAACTTCTATTTTCAATTGAAACTCAACTGTTCATTAGGTAAATATAAAATCCAAATTATTTGTAATAATGAACAGAATAGCACTCTAACAAATGTTTTTTTTTTACTGTTCATAATTGTCGTGTAATAACGTCGGATTACTGAATAAATAATTTGGTTATTTAACAATCGACATTGTATTCGTTTCGTGGAGAAAAAAAAAGAGAGAGAGAGTGAATACTAATTAAATTATGTTTTTATCGAGTTAATTTTCGAATAAATCGTATACACATGAAAATACTTATTACACATACGACTTATTTTATTCAAAGTGATCATCGAATACAAATTGTTTACAATAATTTTTATCTCTCTCAGGCAAGAAAATACTTGGAAAAGATTATTATTTTTCTTTTCATATGAATATAAACCATGTGAGATAGCATTATCGAATATCGGGTAAGCCCCGCGGAACACTGTTGGTGGCGGTCAGTTGGCCGGTTATTACTTTTTATGCAGTCGCTGTTAAGTGGTCCAAAATAATTCTGATTTTCTGGTGGCTGTTTTCCGGTCTTTTTCTCTCCCGGGTAGACAAACGGGGAGGGTAAGGACGTACCAGATACCACTCTCCAGGGATTAATCGTTTCAGATCGTTGACCGGAGCGATAGTAAAAACCGTATTCCTTGTATATAAAAACACAACCCTGCCGTTACGTGTCGTTTTTGGACCAAAATAGTGTATAATATAATTCATCCGTTTTCCTATACGCTGCAGCAATATAGTCGCAGCGCGCGCAAACGCTAGTGACAATAATAATAACAATAAGAATAAAAAGACACGTGTATAAAAATAAACACAACTTAAAAGGACAAGACACGCACTCGTTGAATACGTGTGTACTACTACCACGAAAAAAAAAAAAAAACACTGTCCAATTATCGTAAACATTTGACATCCTCGAGTTTCATCGAAGAATGCACTTTGCCGTAGATTGGTGGATATGATGTTCGGTTAACCGTTGTTTATTTTTTATCTTTTATTTTTTTCATTCTTTTAAAATAATATTATTCTTCGTTGCGCAAAATCGGACGGTAAAACATCATCATGGTATCTAAGATTTAAGAATCAGCAAGAACGTTATTTTAAAACGACTTGTTTAACATTACTAACTTGACATTGATAATTTGATGAAAAATTTTTATTTGTCTTTTCCTGAAAATGACGCACGATAAGTTTCCGATTAAAATTTGCTTTATATCTGTCCATTTTAATGCGTTCTCGATAAAATAATAGTATTATATTTTATATTTTTTACGAAAACTTACGAGAAAATCCCTGCAAAGTGCGTGTATTTCTCATGGTAGAAGCTGATGATCCACTGGCATAGGAAACAAACGAACGAACAAAGAATATAATCGGTTGACGTTGGTTTTACGTTGTCGTCTTAAAATACTCGGACGACAGTATGTTTCACGTCGTATTTAGCGGCGGGTCAAAGGGTCGCGATCGTCGTATATATTTCGATATATATATCCCCTCTTTTTTATTCATCCCTCCTCCCTGTCCATGGTGCAGGGTCGAAGACCTCTCCGGGATAATGGCATCACCGCCACCACTCCGTCGTGCACTGTTCATTAATAAATCGGACGGCATTTACGATTGTTATGATATATTTTTCACTCGGTCGTCGTCGTCTTGTCTTTGCCGTCTTAATAGTAACGATATAATACGTATAATTGTCACAATAGTACTAAAATTGTTTTTTACGAAACTGGAGATTATTACTGTACACACATCATTTCCACCACTTCTCTTTCGTATATTACATTTGTATTTTATTTCGTACGTTTTCGTGTGTGAACGATATTGTATGTATACACTTGTGTGCGCACGCGTGCATGCATGTTATTGTATGTGTGTTCTTACGTGTCTAGTACGTCATCTTATTATTATATTAACGTATACTGTGTGTTTTCCAGGGAACTCGATGACAATCAGTTGGATACGGTCCCGGCCGCTCTTGCCAAGTTGACATCTCTACAAGAACTGTAAGATAACAGTCATATTACTTTATTATTTTCGTTATAACTACCATAATATTAACTATATATTATAAAATTACTAAGCAGGGACGTCGGTATTATCCACCCTGATCAGGTTCGGAGGATTGAAAGTTCATCAGTTTCTATTCAATACGTAAATTTTAATGTTAAATTAATAATTAGTGTAAAAATTATGATCGATTATTGTTCACACGATATAAGTTGATTGGTTTTTATAACGAAACGGAAATATTTTTAATTCGTCAATTTTTATTTTTTCCCCTAAACTTCAGTTGATGTTTCCTGTCCAAAAATCAAACAATAAATTTGAGTCATGCCGATTGAAAACAATAATTTACTCTTGACCTTGTAGTAGAAATAGTTGAGGGAATACACCATAGATATTTGATGTTAATGTTTTCGATAAAATACATTTTATAAATTGTGAAGATGGAATTTTATTGTCTTACTTTTATAGATTTCGAGTGCTAAATATAAAAACATAAATAGTAAATTCAAATACTAAGCAAAAATAATAAGTGGCACATGTGAGACCTTACATAAAAAATTAAAAAATATAATTTTTCATTGAAGTTTTCATCTTTGAACCATATTCAAATGAGTTAAAATTGTGCACGATGTATTTTCACTTAATTGAACCGTTATTTATTATGCGTACGAGTAATATACCATTCATTCTATCGTATATTAATACTTTAAATAATCCAATACAAACTAATCGATAATTTCACGAATATAACCATGTTTAAATGAATATTATAGATTTTAGTATTCGTTATTTTTACCATTTACGTATGTACACAGGAATTGATATTTTCCCGTAAACGTTTCTTGCTATTTGCAAAGAATAGTACTTACCAAAGCTGTTTCATTAGATATAATAAGGACGGTAAAGTGACGCTCTCTTTTCGAAAATAATATGCTTGTACAAATGAATGAACAGCGAATGCGTGGAAAAAAAAAGAAAGAGGATATTAAGGAAGTAGAATCGCACCTCAATCGACGTTCAGTTGTGCGAAGGATCATGAACGATCGTTTAACAAATGACATACCAATGGAGAAGTAGCGTTGTCGTACTGACGTATTAGGCATTTTTTTAACTGTTGTCGATTATGAGATTTTTGGAAGCTTTTAACCCGACCTCTGATACATTACGCCCCATCACTTTAAACCAAGGAACCCAGCTGAATCTACCATTTAACGCTAAACACGGATATAATATATCTAGTATAATACACAACGAAAACAACAGCATTAATGATATACGCGTTAACTCGCTGAATTCGACCCACTGCGATTTCCTGTTACACTATTCCATCCCCACGGATATACCTCGAGCGGCTTCGTACGAACATCCCCAGTCGAGACCCTTATCGAAAGCGCAACTCATATCTCGCTTGCACTGCTAACTCATATATCCGTCACATACAAAAAGCTATGGTTTTATGTCATGTTTTTTTTTGGTTGCTCTTCACAAAACGTATTACATAACAGGGAAACTTTCCGCATTACATTTAGAACTTTCGTAAAACAATTATAATAACATGCTGTGTGAGAAAGATTACACGGTTAATAATCTTTAAAAAAATTACATTTTATTTTTTTAACTGTTTTCGATAAATTGTTGGCATAATTATTCCGGAGTACTACAATGGTGCAATGTGAAACGCGTAAGAGTGGTTATTAACCCGCCATGAGTCGCATCACGGTCTAAAACACCGTGAGTTTAGTATTTTACTAATAAGTCATTGTGAGTAATTTAATTTATTTCGTGGATTTTGTTACCTTTAATGTATACGTTAACCTATTTTTTTACATTATTTAGAACAATAAATTATTGTTTATCGAATTTATAGCTATTTTTAAACTCCGTACCGGTCAAAAAGACCGTGTGCTACTAAATTTAGTATCAATTTTGGTACGTATTATTTTCGTCGGCATCCAATTTTAAATGGAAAAACCAATAAACATCATATAATCCAGTCACTTACCTTTTATCTCTTCGAAGGTTGCAATATTATACGCGTCAAGATAGTTGTCACACACGTCATTACATACTTTCCGTCACAGGTGCATTATTCAAAAGGTATTATATTTTGTTAGTTGATGTTGATTATTATAATAAATATTAGGTAGTATAATATTCTATTCGTTATTACATAGGATATAATGAATCCAGAAAAAAATACTGGGTGGTTAGAAGAGAATATAAGTGAGGATGTAGATTTGTTAGAGTTTGATGACGAGAATGAATCAGATAAAAGTAACAATGAATTTGTTGAGAACACTAATCATAACTTTAATTCTGAAGAATCTGATGAGGAATGTGTAGAAAATTTAAATTTATGGTTATCGGGTCCACAATACATAAGCAAAGATAAAAAATCTTATTGGAATATGCATCAACCTTCTAAAAATACTCGCACAAGATCACATAATATAATAAGACAGCCAGGTGTAAAAAAAAAATGCTCAAAATACAAAAACTATAGAAGATGCGTGGAGATTATTTTTTCCTGATAATATACTAGAACAAATTGTCAAATACACTAATAAACGATTAGATAAGTTAGATCTAACTGTGCCAGAGAAAGAGATGTTCTGCCAACTAATTTAATTGAAATAAAGTCAGTTATTGGCCTTTTATATCTTGCTGGAATGAAAAAATCTGCGCATATAAATTTAGATGAATTTTGGTTTACTGATAACACGGGCATAGAACTTTTTCGATTAGTTATATCTTTACGTAGATTTCGTCTTCTTTTGCGTGCATTACGTTTTGATGACTCTGATACACGCGAAGATCGAAAGAAAAACTTGATAAATTGGCACCGATCAGAGTAATGTTTGATAAATTTATTGATAGGTCTAAAAATTACTACAATCTTAATCCAAATGTAACTATAGATGAAATGTTAGAAAGTTTTCGTGGGCGTTGTTCTTTTCGTCAATATATGCCGAACAAGCCTGCGAAATATGGAATAAAAGTGCACGCGTTAGTCGATTCTAAAACATACTATGATTTCAATATGGAAATATACGCAGGTCAACAACCAGAAGTTCCGTATAAAGTAGATAATAGTGCAAGCGCGGTAATCAAAAGACTGATAGCTCCCATATCTAATTCTGGAAGGAATATTACATGCGATAATTGGTACACTTTATTTCCAATGGCAAATGAACAACAAAAAATTCATAATTTGACAATGGTCGGGACTGTGAAGAAAAATTAAAGGGAAATACCTCCATTATTTACTCAAAAACTAAAAGAAAGACCCACCAACACAAGTATTTTTGATTTTCAAGAAAATATGACTTTATTGTCTTATTTATAAACCGAAACAAAATAAGATAGTGTTGTTACTATCAACCATGCATCACAGTGATGAAATTGACCAAGATTATGGGAAACATTTTAAACCTGAAATCATAAATTATTATAATTCTACAAAGGGCGGAGTTGATACTGTGGATTTTATGAAAAGAAATTATTCCACAGCCAGAAATAGTAATCGATGGCCAATGACAATTTTTTTTTCGTTGTTGAACATTAGTGGCATAAATAGTCAAATAATATATATAAGCAATACACAATATATTTTACCAAGAAAAAAATACATCTTTGATTTAGCAAAAGTATTAGTTCTGCCAGAAATTAAAAAAAGAATTCAAACTCAAAGTATTCCGATTTCAATAAAAAATATAATACATGAGATGGCACAAGACAAGAAAAATTTGAAAAACAAGGTAAGGTAGCAGGAAAATGTGGTTATCGTGATTGGCGAAAAAATAGAAAAACTAAAACTGTATGTGGAATATGTGAAACATATATTTGCAAAGAGCATAGCGGAAAAACAGTATGTGTTAATTGTTAAAATTCAAATGAGGAAAATTCAGAATAATATCAAAACTTTATTGTATTCTAACATATTTTTTCAATAAAATTATTTTTAATTTATTTTCACTTAATCTTAGGTATGATGATATATATAATTTTAAGTATAGTTTCAATAATATCAATTTCTATTGTAAAATATAATAAATAAATAAAGTATAATTTTTGTAAGTCATTAATAAATGTATTTGTATGTAAAATTTAAAAAAAATTATGAGATATAAGTGAACGGTCAAAAAGACCTTGTGCAACCACATGTGTTACATACAATGATGCGACTCATGGCGGGTTAACAATACAGTATTATAAACGCGCCGGTCGGATTCGATACGGTTTTCGGGTTTTATGATACCGACCGGAACATAATTCGCTGAGGAGACGCGAGTGATGATTCTATTTTTGTATTGAAAATCTTAACCTAGTTATACATTTGCAACACGCAGACGGACGACGTATGTAGTGCGATTATTAATACACAAATAACCATAGCGCAATCGTTTTGTACATTATTACGTATTAAACATTGATTTTATTTCTTTATCGTGGAATAACAATCATAGAATAACATTGCGCGTACCACTCGTACAATGTATGTCACGTTGTTTAATATCTTATAGCGATATTTTTTTTATGCTTTATGCGGTTTTATTTTGGTCCTGAAATGGTTACAAAAATAGGGTACTAACGATAAATTTAATTTAAACGTGCGCAATAATGTGCTCGGTAGTTAAAAATTAATTTATAGATACCAAAAGAAATAAACGGATATAATATGATAATAATTTAAAAATTCATTTTTTACCAGATGTTAATAGCTCCATTGAGAATTTTAACGATATTCGAGTTATTTCTCAACGACGTGATTGTAAATTTATTTAGGGGTTTTCGTTCGTTCGGGAGAGATGGGGGAAAACTACACCGCTTAGAACGGGCACATGTAAATTCCGCCCGAAAAAAATTGATAGTTAATAAACACTTCCTACATATAACTTATAAGTTATAAGTAAAAAGTTCTTATTACTTAATGAAGATTAAAAGTTTAAAGTTACTTTTATTTGTATTTTTCGATCAAAATCGTATAGGTTTAATAGCCAATAGATTTATAAAGAATAAATGTATTACTTACTGTTAATAAACAAATTTCTGAATATGTCTTATTAATCATATTATTACTGATATAACATAGGTTAATCATTATAATTTATAATTAGGTATTTAAATTTAAAAAAAATATATATACAAAATTATTAAGTAGGTATTTAAATAAATATATACTTCACGTATTGCGTCAATAATTAGCACATATTATAAGTCATGAATAGTGTATATCGTATAAAATTGTTAAAAATCGTAAAAACAGTAATAATTATAACAATAAAAACGGGTCAAAATATCACTTCCATATTATTGGAACACAATTTATAATATTTCTATCTGATATTTCCAATTATTAGATCCACAATAAGTGGCAAAGCTAATAATATATAACATGTTGACGATTGTCGTCTGAGATATGTTTGTTCTGTGTTCATTCGAACATTACAGTCACAGAACGCTTATTTTAAAAATATTTATTTTTTCGGGCGGAATTTATAAGTACCTTTTTACTTGGATATTTTTCCCGGGCGGAATTTACCATAGACCTTGTTTTTACCTATTCATTTGGGGCGGAAATTACAATCGCCCTTTAGAATACCGTTGCTTTATCTTTTTCAACGCCTTTGAGGTCCCAGAGTGCTATTTTTATAATTTATTGTACATGCGTATTACACAAAAAAATATAATTTTGCTATAAAAACTAAAATAATATAAAATATAGGATTTTTTAAATGCATTTTCTCTTGCCAAAAACAAAAAAAAAAAAATTAAAATCAACTGCATAATGCATTATTTACCTTCTAGATTCATTCGTCATCGTACCTCGGTACGAGACGGAAGAATTAATACCTAATCACTGTAGTACCATAACGATATTATAATTTATAACGATTTCTATAATCATATTAGATCATTGTAATTTTTTATTTTTCTTTGTTTTTTTTCATTTGATTATTGATATAGTTACCTAAATGAAACATCCATGAATGTTTATAAATTCACTATTTGGAACGGGTCCAACAGTTTTGGTTACATCCAACATTAACAAATAATTATTGTTAATCTTTGGGATAGAGTTTGAACAAGTTCCAAAAAAAAAAAATAATAATAATAATAAATAAACTAATACGAAACGGCTTTTGATGTGTTTTTATAAACTTTGCATGATGTGATAAAACCCTTTTATGTAAAACGCTAGTAACGTGTTTAATGACACGATATGAAATAATAAAAACCGCAATAATAATAATAAGTAATTATTTTCGAACAGAAATTAGGTAAAATAATACATATTGTGTATCAGACGAACTGTTATTCCATATTCTAACTTTAGTAATTGTAATCGTTTCGTGTGACTGAGAGTTAAATTAATAATATACAAAATGTATTAAAGACTAACATTATTAATCAAAAAAACGGAAAATTATTGTATAGAATTGTATAAAATAATGGTCGTTACTTTAATTTATATTTTTTTCATACAACGACCGAATCATGTAGTAAATTAAACACAATTCGCGATTTTCAGCTATTTATATTCAAATGACGTAGTTAATAATTTTATAAAGCCTGTAAAATGATTTATTAGATTGTCTAATTTTAAGAAACATAAAATATTCATACATTAATGAGTTCGAGATAAAATAAGAATATTACAAAAATGTTTATAAATTTAAATCCTACATTAGAATAAGTTAAAATATTATGTGAATTTGAGGTTTAGATGTTCATACAGTGTGATTTGAACGCGAAGAATTCATACACATTTGTTTTCATACAAATCCGAAGTCCTTAGAAATTAAATGACACTTAAAAACGAATTCAAATAATTTTCTTTACTTATTTTATACGTTTAAAAATGTTTGTAATAAATAAATAATACATTTACCTTGCAAATCGACTGATAAAACATTTGTTTGGCGTCGATAAGATTACTTTGTACATACCCTGGAAAAAAAGTGAAGTGTATTAAAAGTAAAGTAGAGCGTAGTTCAGCAAATGTAAAAATGTAAAACTAATCTTAAAAAAGATTATGCGGAGTAAAAGGGGTAAAATTACTATGGAAAATTGGTACTGTCTCCGAGGTGAGTTGTACAATGTAAACCATTTAATTTTACAACATTTAATGATTCATCGAGTGCTGTGTTGAGTTAAGACTCGTGTCAGGATATATACCATAAAAACTGTACACTGCAGTAGTGTTAAAATTGCGAACAAGGTATAGGCTCCAGCTGGTACTGGACGTAATTATCGATAACAATTACCGTTTCTAAACAATGGAAACGTTATCCCGGTTTGGTTGAAAAAAAAAAAAAAACACGATCCTAGCGACGCCAGGGAAAACGGGGTCTTGAGTCCCGGCACCACCGTGTCTTCCTGCGGACTTATCAGAACATTATTTCACGTGCGAGGTACGCCGCGTGAGAATTTACGACTAAGATAAATAATGTTAACCGATCGGCGCACCCGAACTGACCTACATACGGTGCGCGGACCTTCCGCCGGGCTGAATAGACGCTGAAGCCGCGATGGGGATCGCGTGGCCAGATAACGCTGGACGGTTAACATTTAATCGACGTTCAATATATCGTATCCGACGTGTTATCGTCGACCGTGATCGCACGCGGTCGTCACGGCAGAAAAAAGATTTAGGGTTTCCAAACAATCTACATCACGTCCCCATGACTGTACGTCCACAGATGGTGACACGAATTCCCGGGGTACGAGGTTATCATATTAGTGATTTCGTAATGAAGTGGAAAAAAAATACTAATAATATAAACAATAACGATAATAAATAATACTAACCGACCACATATTTGTGATCAGTACTGCAATTTGAAATTTTCTAAAATCGATTAGACCATCGACTGTTTTTCGGGAACGCTAAACGTATATTTCTTTAAACTCAAAAAATAATAAATAAATAAAAATAAAAAAAACCGTTTACAGTTGCAAATAAATACTTGTTGTACAGCCAAAAGCCAATAAATCTAAAGTCAATGACCTTTGTTTGGGGATTTTATTATTTTTAATAACAAGTAAGTCGAGAAATGGTTAAAAGACTACAAAAATACATAAGTTGGTTGGGGTTTATAAGACACGTGTAGTTTCTTGCACCTTGACGAGTTGGTGTAAACTCCCTTTATTTTTTTTTTTTTAAATATAATGACATTCAATTAATTTAATTTTCCAATGAGAGCACTGAAAAAAATATGTATAGATTAAGGAGTGACGTAAAAAGTCTATGATAAAAAACACAGTCATTTGTTATAACGCACCAATGACGTATTTTAATAACGAGATGATCATTATCGTTGAACAGAGATCGTATTAGTTTGGGCATGTCTCGTAGTATTTAAAATGTTCAAAACGGATCGATCAAAAACAACAGCTGTGAACCGTTCAAGGGGTGTCGAGAGAGTGAAAGTAGTTTGACCTAATTTTAGTGGTCAAAAGTTGTGTCCCTAACGGATTAAAATTTCTCTTGTTCGTATTGTAATTTTAAACGCTCGTTAATTTCATCATATATTTTTTATTCGTTACTATTTTTTGTGATGTTTCACTAATGTTCAATCACAATTCAAACTGTACCATTTAGAAAAGGTTAATATTTTTTAAACTATCGAATTCAGGTGTTTGGAATCGTCGTTGATTTATTTTATTTATTTTATGAAATGCTTGATTTAATATAAACAAAACGATGAATACATAATATTCGCATGATTCTTAGTAAGTTATTGGTTCGAATTCCTGAATTAGAATTTCCTGCAAAAATATTTTTTCACATTGCCAACTAATCCATTGCGCGGGATAGATACTCTACAGTCCAACCCGTTTGGTTTTACGTGGCTGCGTTATGAAAATATTTACATATCGTACTCCATGAACGACTATATTTTATCGCTATGGTAAAATATAATAATCTATTACTATTGTCAAACTTTCGGGGTTTTGAATTTCTTCTACTGATTTGCTGAACTTGCCGACCGACTGACTCTTTTTTCAGATCATTGTCCGGCAACAAAATTAAGTTCGTGCCCGATGGAATTTTGCAACGGTCGCAAGGTCTGGCACTCCTTGAGCTCAAAGGCAACCCTCTGATTGGCGTGCATCCGTATGCGTTTGCTTCACTACCGAAATTGAGAAAATTGTAAGTATGCTACATGAAATCCGAAAACTTGTCAAAACGCTACCAATGGTAATTATCGATACAAATCATCTATTATCATACATACGTGTACACTGATCGTCAATGGATAAAACCTTTGCATTTATGTTACACTATGAAAACGTACATTGGCGGAGAGGTGATCAAATATTCATCATTGGTTTTTCCGTGCCTATTTCACTGTATTGGATATCGCCGAAATAAATAAACTTATTTACGAGTTATATCTAAACTTCAACGCTTTAATTTGTTCAACATCTACAGGGTTAATAAATTAATCGTTTTATTTACTTAGCTTATTATTCAAATTGATAATCGATTATTTTGTTTAACGAACCAAATTAATGGCATTGAAATAGCTGCAGTGAATTTTAATAATTACTAATGTAAAATCTATTCAAACATGTCATACAAATAGCCATTGCACGTAGTTAGCTCTACCTTTTTTCATTTTAAATTTTTAATAATTTTACTTTTAAGGCAGAAATTATCATTGTATATGAAAATTCCATTGTACAGTAATATTGTTCAGTTGTATCTAACGAAATTGTGCCATAACGTTCATTACTTATCAGATTTTATTAATATTGCACCTGTCCAACGTCCTGAAGACCGCTTTCCGTTATCATCACTATTATAGTTCTACTTAATAATTATTATTTGTTTTCGTTTTCCAGAGTCTTGTCCGAAGCCAGAGAACTAACAGAATTTCCGAATCTCAACGGCACGTCGGCGCTCGAAGTGCTCAGGATCGACAGAGCGAGTATTTATTCGATACCGGACTCGCTGTGCACGACGTGCCCTAAATTGAAAAGCCTGTACGTATACAAGATAAGAGTGCATTTACAGATCGAGATGAATCTAATAGTTTATTGTTTTAGCGACATAAAATCGAACAGATTATCCAGGATACCGAATCTCAACAAGTGCAACGATCTCCGGGTTCTGTGAGTTGATTTTAATTATTTGAAACTCTTAAATTATTTCATCCCACGCGTCGAGAATGGCGGCATAATATGAAAATGTCAATATGTGATTTATTTTCGATCGTGAATATCATAATGTAATGCTATTATTATTATGCAAGTAGGTTGTATAAATTAAAAGGCAATGGACCACAACACAATTTAATACACGTAGCCATCGTTATTAGTGTTTTCGATATGAATTGATTAAAACGTTTACAGTAATCAGTGTTGAGACTTAACTACGAGTAGACGATTTCATCCCACATAAAATAAAATACTCTCAGGCGTGTTTCTTTCAATATAAAACAGACATTTCATTTTTTTTCGATTAACTATCAAAATAGTTGTCAACACAAGGCATCCGTTGAGACTTAGATTATACACAATGGATAGAAAGTTATAGCCTATGCACGCGTAATCAGTATGTGAAAAATAGCAGATGGTATTAAGTATCTTTTAAGTCCTCCTTAAGTCTCTAATACACGTACGTAAACAAGGAGTCACTGTCTTAGTAGTTTTAACAATGCACTCGATGACGCAGTGGTGACGTTTGGCCTAATTGCAATGCATCATGTGATATACTATAGCTTCATGCAATACGTATGATTTATGTCTTGAAACGAGGTTTGACGTATTGTTCGATATATAATCCTTCACGTAATTATGCTACTACGATAACGCACTTGCAATAATTTCTATCGAATGTACGATCTATGATCTAAAATTATTTAATTTTTAATTTTTCTTACTCGACTAAGAACGAAAGGTTGTTTTATTGGTTTAACCCAAAGAATAATACAGAATGTCTGTTATTTTTTTCTTGAAAAAAGAGTTTGGTATTAAATATGATTTATGTCAAAATGTAATGGGAAATTATCTAGTGAGATGATAAAATATTGACCAATAAAACGTACAACCTAATCTAATTGACAATGAATTGGCATTCGAAATACAAAAACGGTTTTATAAAAATGATATTATTCACGATGGAAAATGTATAATCTCGTCACTGATACACTGGTAATACGCATAATATTTAGTATTGGGACTTATCTAGATAGATTTTTTGTCATATTTTATCTTATCTAGATAAATAACGCTAAGTTATCTAATTATTTATCTATGATAAAAATTTTACTTATCTAGATAACTGTCTGTATTCTTGCCAAGATTAGAGTTATTTTTATTCTTATACGGAGACGAATCCAACAAATCAGAGATCTTCAAAATCGGTCCAGCCATTCTTGAATTATAAATTCTGTAAATAAACTGACTTTCTTTTATACATATAAATATTGTATTCATAACCATAATTCGTGTATTATTAATAAGTAATTATTATTTCTTGGTATGACATTTTGTTTATATTTTCATGCCGAGAAAATACTTTTGGTATTTTTAAACTTAATTTCTTATTTTTCCATGGAAGTTCCAAATATAGTAGGTATTTGATTTTAGTATACTCATGTAACTCATACGCTGAATAGTCATAACTTCACTCTTGGAACCTGTAAAGTCATAATTACTTATAGAATAATGAAAATCAAAAAATTAATATTATATGGAAAACATTATTGTTAACTAAAAATAATTTTTTATGTATTCTATATTTATCCTGATACGAACAGAGCAATTTTTATTATTATTTTTTTTTTTGTGTAAGATTTTAGTGATTAACAATCATTAACTATTTTACATTATATATAAATACTGCTTAATGTTGCACTACATTACGACAATAAACATTAAACACCTAGGTACCTATTGATAATAATGATTATAATTGAGTCTTCATAGATATTATTAGAATATGAAATATTGACCAAAAATAACATTTTTAAAAATATCTTTTTTTTTTATCTAGACAAATTTGGACTATCTTTCATCTTCATCTAGATAAATTTTGCATCATCTATTCCCATAACTAGTTACATTGCTCGTAATGCAATATTATATTGCGATATCGTGAAGCTGACCTCCCATATAGTTACGTTATCCGACGTTTTACGCTTAGTTTGATTTTCCAGGGACTTGGCAAACAATCACATAAGTTCGCTGGAAGGGTCATTGTTTCTTAACCTATCTCACCTTCACGACCTATTACTTGGTCACAATTATATTACCGAGGTGCCCAGAGACGCGTTCCGCGGATTAGTTCAGCTTAAAGTTTTGTAAGTAAAACTACCTCGGACTTTGATCAAGTTGATAGATGGCGCTATATAACGATCATAATAAAACTTTTGTTGTTACAGGGATTTGGAATCGAACAAAATTCATCAGATCAATGATGAGACGTTTTTGTCGTTCACCCAATTAGAAGACCTGTAAGTGTTCATTAACTTCTTTCTTATACGTGTCAAACGCAAATTATGACTTAATGAAGTTAATATAAATTTAAGATTATCTTGGAAGGCTAGGAAAAAAAAAGATTACTTACTGTTATTTCATATATTGGCATTTAAATAATTATAATCATTAATCCAAAAAATTCTAAACATTGTTATCAAAATGATTTCTAAATTTCACTTCAACAATTAGCCCATTTCTTACATCTCCCAAATATCTTCTTACTTTCGTCCTAAATGGAAATAATTTTCCATAAACACACAAATTATATCTCTCTAAATATTAGAGAGTTTTCATTAAATAGTTAATTTATGCTTATTATTATTATTAAGATTAATCGTATTAGGTACATATTATTGTTATCATATGTAAACTATCGATGTATTATATATTTTATTGTCAATCCGTAATGCTTTATTGGTAAAAATTCATTTAATTTGAAAAAAAAAATCGAAATAGTAATATCGATTGATAGCAGTTATAAATCGATAGATTGCACACTACTTTTTACTTTTGTGAAAATATAAAAATATTTCTAAGTTTACATCGTTACGGCAAGAGCGCACTCACTTATTCTGTTGAAATGATATCGTATTGATTTTACACTACGAATTTGTTACATGTATAAAAATAATATATGCCAACATCATACATTGTACATTGTATACAAATAATATATGTCAATAATTTATATGTACATATGTTCTGAAGAAAAAAAAAGAAAAGGAAAAGACCCTTGGGGAGCCCAAAGTTCAGATGGGAAGTTATAGATAAGAGGGATGTATAAGAATTAGAAGGCGGAGTAAACTGGTAGGATTTGACAGTGAACAGACACGGCTCGAGAATTGCTTGTGAGTCCGGATGGTCCTAGCAGCTGAATATACCAAAGAAAAAGAAGTCGTTCTATATGTTAATCGAAAGCGCTTTTAGCTAAATAATAGATAGGAAAAGTCTAGCGATATTTTACTAAAAAAAAAAAAAAAGAATAATGCGGTACAAAGCTAAGGATAAAAGGGATAAATATTTTACGGGTTGCTATAATAACGCGCGAAGATTTGGTCGTAGTTAAAATTGGACGAAATAATTGTATGGTAGTAAAACTGACTGAAATTGATTGAAAATTCTGTTTAATATTCAAATTTTTGTTTCCAAACACAGGAACGTGGGGAAAAACGTGTTTGAACACTTGCCCACCAAAGGTCTGGAGAAACTGCTACACCTGAAGACGTTCAACAATCCCAACCTGAGGCAGTTCCCGTCGCCCGAATACTTTCCTCGGATCCAGTCGCTGGTTCTGTCCTACGCATACCACTGTTGTTCGTTTCTGCCGCTGCAGTCGTCCGATGACGACCCACCCACATCCTCGCAGACCAGCCTCCACGAGTCCGTCATATTTCCGGCCAATGAAAACGATTTCGATATGACCCTATGGAACTCTAGCATGTCAGACATATGGCCGCAACTACGTTAGTACAATATCACCATCTTACTTATCACATACGATATCTCATTTAATACCTACGATTTTACTGATCATTGAGGGTTGACATGTTGTCCAAATACATGGTCCATTATAGACGTTGAACCGATCGGTGTATTTTGTTTCTGATTTATATTTTTTCAAAATGTTTGAATTTCGATTTAAATTTCAATACCATCGATTAACTAACGGAAACTACCGTCCGTCGTACATAAAAACGAAACTTTCCGTTTTATTGGCGAACAGAAGCGAAAAGGTTGTAGGTCGACGATTTTGATCTCTCAGTTATTTATTCTTACGATAGGTATCTACTTATACTATTTTAATCTATTTCCACTTTCGTCATTTTTTCCATATATTTGATCATGGATTGTTTTTATGTTCAATGTTACGTATCTTAATTCCAAGCGTTCTAGAATATTAGTATATTTGATTTATTTATATGTTCAAAAGTAAATATTTTCCGATTATCCAAATCAGGAGTATGACCATAATGGGTCTTATTATTCTTAATTTATTTGTTTTTATTTTATTTTATTTCAAGTAGTAGTGTTACATAAATGTGACTTTTGTTTTCAAGTTACGTTATTCCATTTAGTGTTTTTCGTGGGAATAAAAAATTTCAAAAAAATTTTAAGATTAACAAGTTAGAGTAATTTTATTCTTTTTTAACGAGATCTGGAAAATTTTCAAGTTATTAAACTTTCATTTTTACTCTACAGTAAATTTTCACCTCTAAATTTAGATTAACAATTATCATTACGATCTAATATTTAGAATTTAAAAATGTTAAATACACAAAACGATGAAAAAATTATTTGACTTTTTCGACTTTTTTTTTTCAAGTTCTAATAATTTCGTCAAAGCATTATCCAGACGAACTCACCATTAATGATACATTAATTTTCGTTAGTTAAGTTTTTTTTACGTTAAATAACAAATTAGAAAATTTGATATTATAATATCTAACTTCTTACAATGGCTTACGTCAATTAATAAAATACATTTTTTTACAATCAATAAATATACGACTTTTGTTATTCTCGACTATTATATTAAGGTTTAAATTGAATAGTTACTTCTATAACTATTATGGAGATGGATCAAATATCGTTCAAGGATTTTATTATCCTGTAATAAATAATATCATATGGATTATTTCTTAATCATTATTGTTTATAAGAATAAAACCCACTTACTCAAAGTCTTGTAATGAATACACATAACTGTTAGTTTTTTTAATATATGTATTTTAAAATTCAGCTGACAATAATAATAATTACTTTAATTCTTTAAGTATAAAACTCTTGAATGTACAAACTAGAGAGTGTTGAATTTCTTATTGTATTACACTCACATACACATTTATAATAATAATTTATTTAAAGAAAAAGTCAATAAATAACAAACACTCCATGAGGTAAGAGTACAGTAATTGTGCATAGAGATGGTGATGATTATGTAATCTTCTCAGTTTCAACTTTTTTATTTGTAACAAGCATTCACCACCATTGTAAATTAAGTGGTATAAACGAATACACCGAGACACTGCATTTATACGCACGTTCAACGTAAGAACAGACGTGGGTAAGTTTTACGTAGCACAGTGTGCACCAAATTTTCAATTTTCCGCCGTCCGCGCGTACGATTTAATAACTCATAATGTCTATCATGATATCCGAACAATAATTTCGCACGTAATTTAACGTGATATTTTGGTTTTACGCAAATTGTACAGAAACATGCTTCCGAAGCGATTTTCGTATAAACAAAAGTTGTATTGTAATCTTTTTGTTTTAGAGTTTTTAAAACTCTGGTTCCGCGCCAACCACCGCCGACAACATGTAAATAATAATATATTCACCGAGATTCGCGTTGTATCTATTAAGCCTACTACAATTGCGATGTAATCTATTAAAAAAGTTTGAACATTAAAACACTTTCCCGCATTCGTATATTTCATGTGGTTGTCATCGAAAGTATACATGCGTCGCAACTGCCGCCAACATCGATGATGGTGTTTGATTGCGTTAAAATTATAATTATTCAAAACCGAAAACCAAATATATAAGCGGAAACTATGTACCCTAGTAGCATTTCGCGAGATGGGTTTACTAGGGTGTTTAATCATTGCACCGATAGTTCAACGGTTACGCGGCAAAAGGAACACTTTACAAAAGTTGAGAATTTCTTTCGAACGGAATCGAACGTGATCCTTGTACGATATTGTAGTGAGCTCTACGCTGCTGCAGTCCGGGAACATGATATAATTTTTCAAACACGTCTAAAAACCATTATGGCCTCTCTGGATTTGACACGATGTAACATAACAATGAAAATGTTGTCATCATTTTGAAGTTGTTCGGAAATTACGTTTTAAAGTTCAAAATTAAAATAGTATCCTATGGCAACACGACTTCGTAACTTATCGTTGGATCAGCTTCCATTGTGAATAACGTTATTAATTTTCACTGCTTTGCAGTTTTATTATTTATAATTTGAAGTACTTGAAATTAATCGTTCTTTCTGATGAAATAGTTATAGATAATGAAAGAAAACTTTTATAACTTTAATTCAAATCAATATTTACAAGCAAAATTAAAAGAATAGAAACAAAGTATTGGAAACAAATGTATCATTAGATTTGAAAAGTTCTTACAATTATTTATATACAACCATTTAAAAACGAACGGGTGGATATAAAACTTTTTTGAACCAAAGCAATATAATTTATGGTATAAATTTAGTTCCAATGATATACTAACTTCTGATTTTTAACTAACTTAACGTAAAATTCAAATTTTATGTATTCAACGATGAAAAAACTCAATTAAAATAATCCAGACTAAATTAATTTTAATAGTTGATCCCGTTAAACGCAGATAATAAATGGTTTTAAAAGAATTTAAATTTTAAAGAAAAAATATTATAATAACAGCTGATAAATAGTACAACTTATAAATACATTGTAAAGATTGTATTCACTTTTTGATGTTGAGTTATATTTTGAATTCCGAGAAACTTTTAATACCTAATCATTGTTTGATAAAATAATAATTTAAATAAAAATTTTCAATTAATGTAAAAAGAGTTCCCTAAAAATGTTTTTGATAGAAAATAAGTACTTTTTAAATGATTTGATACCTTATCAATCTGTGCACCTACGATTGCAATTTGTTTTTTTTTAATTTTTTTTTTTAAAAAAACAACTTAAAGGTTTTCCACCACTTTAAAAATAACTTAGAACTTTATTCCATATGCTTCCATTTTCGTTTCGCTTCTATATGAAACGATTTATAAGTATTGTTGTTATGCTGAACTAGTAAAAAAATATACACAAAAATTAAAATTAAATTGATTTTTTCAGAAAATCTGAGCAAAAAATTCGGGACACAAGTCAACGACCTGTGGGATTCGTTTGGTACGGACTTCACGTATCCAGGAAATTTACCGTCGTACATGGAGGAGTATTTCGAAGAACAACAGTTGGAAGGGAAGTCGCAAGATATGATATCGTCTTCTAAGATCAAGTGCTTGCCACTTCCTGGTCAGTAAGATACCGGAATAATACTATAGTGCACGGTCACGTTGGCGTTCGGTGAAAAACCATTTTTTTTTTCTGAACCGAGGTGCCCAAACGGGTCTATAATTGCATTACTTCTGCCAGTGAAGTACCTAAACTATCCAAACCAAACCTGACTCGGCAAATTCCATTACTTAATTTTGAACCTGACCATGTCATGTTTGTTTCTAGGCCCGTTCCTGCCTTGCCAAGACCTGTTCGACTGGTGGACGCTGCGATGTGGCGTTTGGGTCGTGTTCCTGTTGGCCATGCTGGGAAACGGAACAGTGGTATTCGTGTTGATATTCGCCAGAAGTAAAATAGACGTCCCCAGATTCCTCGTGTGCAACCTGGCCGCGGCCGACTTTTTCATGGGCTTGTACCTTGGTGAGTGTTTTAATAAATCCTCTCATTGATACGGTGTGGACAACATTGTTACATGGGTATGTTGAACTATTATAAGAAAAAAAAGCGTTTTGCCATTCAACAAATTCTTCTTTGCAATAATGTAATTTATCAGTCTCGTCAAAAAAACATGATTGTTTATAGGTTGGCTTAAATTAAAACCTTATTAATCTACACGAATAAACGTTGGCAGTTTGGTTAGTTATTGTGCAATAAAATATGCCTTCGAAAAGAAAAAGTGTTGCATCTATTGAATTTAAAGTTATATAACAAACGTAAAACCTGACCTACAGACCGTGTAAATGTAATTTTTCGTAAATAATGACGTCTCTAGCTGGCTTACTGGTTAACTTACATTTCCATAGTTATATGCAAGGGCGTATTCAAATCCTAAAATAACACAATAAACTCTTTTTAGAAAATCATTAACTTCAAATCTATACGAATTACCCTATACTGATTTGTACCAGATAGATATTATATGTATGATAAAGGCCATCTTAATGTTATTTAGTTTTTCTTATGTTGGAAAATTTATCGCGGAACAATATGAAATAATGTTGATTGATATAAATGGTAGATGAATTTATTAAAACTAAAAGTACAAAAAATAAGATATTTATTGCAAATTCAATTTGTCCATTATTTACAAATTTAAGAAAAATACTATAATAATATTATGACGTTACGTTAGATGCTGTTGATATTTCGTGGCGTTAAAAAAACGAATTGTGATTAGTCTAGTAAACGATATGACCAGATATCGGTATCGGTC
Organism: Sipha flava; assembly: GCF_003268045.1. Classification (NCBI taxonomy): domain Eukaryota; kingdom Metazoa; phylum Arthropoda; class Insecta; order Hemiptera; family Aphididae; genus Sipha; species Sipha flava. The sequence goes on from NW_020271741.1 coordinate 540,014, forward strand.
TGCGCGGTTTCGGTCAAAATAATGAAATAATAAACCAATAGCAAAAATTTACAATTAGGCATTTAATGAAAAATGATATGCTATACCATTTACAAAGTTATTATTAACATTAGTGTTATAATTAACAAATGAAATCTTTTATTTAACAAAGTCCTTGAACTTTATTTTATGCCTGGTTGTTTTTCAGAATTATACTTGATATAAATTATAAATTATATTGCTTTGTTCTCGTTTTAATTCTTCTAAATTTCGAATTTTCTCTATTACATCAATATATTTCCATATAGAAGGATGGCTTCCACCTAAAGAATATTTATTATATTATTAAAAATAATAGTTATTAATAAAATAAGTTATAATAAGTTTTGAGACTTATCCAAATACAACATTAAAATGTATAGTATTCGTAATAAAAATTAGAAAAAATTGCAGTTTTTCTATTATACATGATCGCTTTTTTTAAAATTCGCTATTTCGTCCTAGAACCGGTATGCGCATGGCCGGAAGGCAGCGTGGACCGGCGGCCACGGGGACGTGTTTCTAACCCAATTTACGTTGCGCTGTTCGCAGGGATCTTGGCCGTGGTGGACGCAGGCACGCTGGGTGAGTTCAAGGCGTACGCGATCCCATGGCAGATGTCGACCGGATGTCAGTTGGCCGGCGCGTTGGCGGTGCTCAGCTCGGAACTGTCAGTGTACACGTTGGCGGTGATCACGCTGGAACGGAACTACGCAATCACGCACGCGATGCACCTGAACAAGCGGCTATCGCTGAAGCACGCGTCGTACATCATGCTGTGCGGATGGCTGTTCGCTGGTTCCATGGCTGCGCTGCCGCTGTTCGGCGTGTCCGACTACCGGAAGTTCGCCACATGCCTGCCGTTTGAGACGACCACCAGCACGTGGAGCCTGACATACGTGGTGTTCCTGATGTTCATCAACGGTGTGGCGTTCTTTATATTAATGGGCTGCTACCTGAAGATGTACTGCGCAATCCGCGGCTCGCAGGCGTGGAACTCGAACGATTCGCGGATCGCCAAGCGCATGGCCCTACTGGTGTTCACCGACTTGTTGTGCTGGGCCCCGATCGCGTTCGTCTCGCTGACGGCCGTGTGCGGCTACCGGCTAGTGTCCCTAGAACAGGCCAAGGTGTTCACCGTATTCGTGCTGCCGCTCAACTCGTGCTGCAACCCGTTTCTGTACGCCATACTCACCAAGCAGTTCAAGAAGGACTGCGTGATGATCTGCAAGGCGATCGAAGAATCGCGTGTCACCCGCGGCATCGGCCGGTGCCGGCACAGCTCGAACTTCAGCAACCGGCAGACGCCGGCCAACACCAATAGTCTGGTGGACCGGTCGTCGCGGGATAACTACGCGCACCACCACCACCACCTGCACCATCCGCCGTGCAGCTGCAACGTGAAGCTGCTGCTAGACGATAAGGCGGCCGCTGCCAAAGTGGACGGCACGTTCTTTGAGTGGCTGTCCGCGCGGTTCCGGCGCATGGCCGCGTGCGTGCGCCGAGACGTCGAGCCGGGCCGGCGTAGGCAGTACATGCGCAGCGACCGGTACGCATACCAAATCGCCGAGATCCAGCAGAAGCAGCACAAGCGCGCGTCGTCCATGTCGTCCAGCGAGAACTACAGTTCGTCCCGGTCCGACTCGTGGCGCCAGCACCACCACCACCATCATCATCATCATTGCGGCGTCCCGCTGCGGCTGCTCGACCCCAAACAGCGCAGAGCTAGCTCGTGGATCGTCACGCGCAAGACTTCCCAGGACTCGAACCTGTCCAGCTCGCGAAACGACAGCTCGGGGTCGGCCAACACGGCCAGCACGAGCGTCAGCACCCGCGCGTCACGGTCGAGCGTCAGTGGCGGCGGTGGCGGCAGTGGCAGTGGTGGCGGGAGTTGCAGGAACGGCGGTGGGTGTGGCGGTAACGGGGGTAGCTGTTGCGATCAGAAGCACAAGCCACGACTGACGCGTCAACCGGCCGTTCTGGACGAGGCGGAGCTTATCGCGCTGCAAGGCGGCTCACCGGGCAAACTGACCGTTCGGTTCTTGGCCACCATTCCGTCGGCAGCCGAGACCAGCGTCCATCCGGCCGAATCGGAAGACGAAGAAGAAGACGACGAGGACGAAGGCGGCGGCATGGTTGACGGTTCGCCGAGGATGGACCGCTCGCTCACTACCACCGGCAGTGGCAGGACCACGCCACCCGACTCCAAACCATGGTCGCCGACGAGCAGCTAAACAACCGAAACGTTCTTTACCCCTCCCCCTCTCCCATTACCTCGTAAAATACTCAGGATGTTGGCTTTTACGCTACCGTAAGGATGGTTCCTCACGAGAAATGGCCATCCCCCGATTGCAGATTATAAATTGATGCTACTACTACTACTTCTACTACTATAATTAATACTTCTACTATTACTTCTTTAAGTATCGTTTAGCGTAGTGGTTTTCGACTTTTTCCGCTACGGCCACAATCCCGTTTATTCCGTTTTTTTCGTTCACTCCATTCGTTTCGTAACTACTTTCGATATCGAAAAACTACGTGCAAAACGATTATTAGTGCTTTAAACGCCCGGTACGGGGTTGTAGAACCGTAGTACAGCCGTTATTAGTATATTATTCCGACCATCCGTTGAAACGTTCTTATTATATTTAAGACAACGCGAATTGATTAAACAACGAACGAATTAAAACGTAGGTAATTTTTTATTTTTTTCATTCGAATCGTGTAATATACGATCCAGCGGTGGCTGTCGAGAACCACTAGTTTAATTACATATTATTGTTATGCATAATATTGCTATAGTGTTTATAGACAACCGATGGAAAACAAGTCGATGTGACTACATTACATTATTATTGTTGTTCCTCGAGAACTCTTAACGACGTGTTATAATATTTTTTATAATCATATTTACTCCTCGGTAGTTGTTCATCCATGTTTAAATAATGTTGTACGATATGGGCATACAACCGGTTAGGACGCATTTTTTTTTTTGAAGATGAACAATTTGATACGTCTTTTTAATCTTTTAAATATCAATTAACGGGATTCCGAGTGTTTTAATTATAATTATTATTATTTTTATTATTATAATAATAATTTTTTTGTATTATACATACATGTTACGTACGTATAATAATATTGTCTTTTTAACTATGTTTAGCATTGGAAAGTATCTTTTATGTATAGCTTAGACATACTTTGTACGTAGTTCGTGATATTAATAATAAAATACCCAATAATAATAATTATTATTACCATAATAGACACTAAATAATGGTGTTAAGGTAATACGCATGTATTATAATATATAATATACTATTCGGGTTGACGAGCTGCAGTCGATCGGGTTCTTCTGAAGACGAAATCATAATATTACGTACAGAGAAACCTGTCGAAGACCAAATCTAAAATAAAGGAATCCTGCCGAGTTAACGAGTGAAAAGTTCTTGATAGGCCGAAAACTGGTCGAATGCTGGAATAAAATTTGGTCTTGGACGACTTTTACTGTTACGAAAGAAACAAAAATTATAATGATAATATTTATTAAAACTTTGATGAAACACGCGACAACTAATAACAGCTCGAGCCAAGACAATACTATCTATAGTAACTAAAAAGGCTGTGTTTTAGTACAAGGAATGACGATTATAAAATTACAATGTAGGTTTAATGTTTAATATTTTGGTAAAATTGTTTTTTTTTTTCTTAAATTTAAGTTCATGTAATTAACGACATGTGTATGTTATAAATTAATACGGTTTTGTTGCATGAGCGTATTCTATCTCTGAGCAATTGTATACATGAGCGTGTACAACACACCACGAGGCGTGCACGACTGTTTTCCCCTTTGGTTTCCTTATTTCTATTTTTCTTGGTTGAGGTCCATCGTGTTTATTATATTACAAACGCACAATATCGTAACGGTGAAAATATGTAAATGACACCCGAGATGGAGGGGGGAGTAATTAACACGATTCCGACGTGCGATGCTCTTGTATACAACGACTTTTATAACGGCAGTCACTACGAATTTCGCGTACTATTTATAATATTATACAGTTTCGCGCTCACAGAGTGCTCGCCGCCGAATAATATTAATTTTAAATTGCTTTGCGAATAATGTTACACCAACAAAACCGTATGTTCGTCTGTTCCTGATTCGTGTCATTTTTGCCGGTTTTATTTATTTGTTTATTATAATTCTATTTTTTTTATTTTATTTTTTTTTTTTTTTTGTATATTTTACTATATTATTATGTAATAAATTATTATTCATAACATTAGCGTACACTTTTTAACGGACTATTGACGTTCGCAACAGGCAATCGACGAGCTGTCCGAACGATCTCTATTCATTCTTCGTCTCTCTCTCTTTCTTCATAACTTTCTATTGATTCCTGGTTTTATTTATTTTCTGACTGGAGTCGGAAGTTTAAGTAATTTTAAAGATTTTAAATAAAATCGTTAATTATCACGGATACGAGGTACATTGTGTATTTTGTACCAATAAGAATAAAATCAGAGTGCCATCAATGCTGTGTTTTCATATGCAGAGGGAATAGGAGAGTACATTTTAAATTTAGTTATTTTACTTTTAAAATTTTAAAATTACAATTACATTTTTATGAATTTTCCTTTTTGACATTTATAGTTTGATTAAATGTTTATTTTAGTTTTTCAATTATTGGTTTATTATGAGGCATCCATTCCCTTAACTACAATAATAATAATAATTTACGAATAATATAATATAATAATATAATAATTTACAAAAAGTTTTTTGTGGCATAACATTTTAAATGGAACATAAGTAACTTTTTATACGATTGATTTATAAACGTTTTCAGTGTTGTAGTTTTAGAAAGTATGTAGCATATCTGCTTATTTTATGAAACATTAATCAATTCAATTAGTAAAACAAACATTACCGGATGATGTTATGTAAAATATACATTGCAGCCCAGTTTGTAAAGCGTTCCGTAAATAAAATAAAAAACCTTAAATTTCTATATTTGTACTACAACTGCGTCAAACTAAAAAAAAAAAATAAAACGAAATTACGCGTCTATTTATTTGTATTCGAACATTAAAAGTACGTACCAACTATTATTTGTTAATTCTTAAATTTGTGCAATGCATTTAAAGAGAAACTTAAAATTATGTTTTGAGATGTCGTGAGATTAAAAAGAACGAGAACAGTTCCAAGCGTATCGGTGGGTTTTAATATTCTAAAAAGTACATCTGTTTTATTAAACCTTACTAGATCCTGTGCTCGTTAGTAGGTATTGAGAGTCACAGATATGGTGCATTGTTGCCTAAATCCCTGTATAGATTTCCGAAATTATTATAACCTTATATTCATTAATTATTAGTTATTACTTATTACCTAAATAATCTATGTTTTTGAGGTTAACAAATAAGAAATTGAAATTATTTTTTAATTTTCAAAAAGAATATAAATTTATATTCAACAATAAACAAGTTAACTACTCGTATTAATACTTTGAATTAAATATATTTTATATACATTTATAAAAATAATAAAAATTAAAATATTTATACAAGGTCGAATCGGAATCTGCAGTTACATTTTATTCTCAATTTAAATAAAAAATGAGTAAAACTTTGATATTATTAGCCAATTTTTTTTTTTTTTTTACAGATGGAATATTTCTAATATTGGAGATTAGTGGGTGAAACTAACAAATTATAAAACATATAAAACTTAATTAATATGTGTTTGAATTTAATATTTTAGAATTGTTAATACTTTTAATAGAATAACAGTTTTTATTTTTTTTTAGTTATATTAACTATTTTTAGGTAAAAGCACCTTTTTTACTACTTCCGCAACATATTGACAAATTGTATGGACACTTGAATGTACATAAAACCACAAATATAACAAAACATAAAATCTAAAGATTTCAAGCTTATATTTTTCGTTTAATTTATTATATAAATATTTAGTTGATTAAGTTGAAATGATAAAAATTTGAATAGGAAACAATTTTTTTACTATTTATATCAGTGCTATTACATAAATATTAAAACCACTATAAATGCATGGGCAATTAAATACAATTAAATCTTATATATTTTAAATGTATACAACAAGATAATAGTTTTTGTTTAAACGCTTGATAACATGTATGTTAGAGTGAAAATTATTGTATTACTTACTCGATAGTTGATTTTCCATATAAGAAAAAAAATAATGAGCTTAATGCTTGCGGAATACACAAAAAAAAAAAAAAAAATTGACAAATACCTATGCAACTTGATACAACGATACACGTAGCTCTGTACTGATGGGTGTTTTTCATCATTCAATTGATAATAATTATCAGTACTTATAATTATTATAATAGTTTACCATACTCACTTATATTTACGATCCTCATTGTCGCTCTTGGTTAATAGTTAGGATCCTTTATGGATTGTGCAATGTTGTTACTGAACTTGATAAATTTTATATTCTAAAAATGGACTTTTGCCAAGTTAAATAACGATTCGGACCACTGTGCGGCGTCCATACGGCCAACACTTGTAACGGAACGGTACACCAAATGTTTTCGTATTTTATCACAAGTAAAGAGGTAAGTAAATTACAACATAATATTATTCTTCAAAGCCTCAGGGTGTCTCTATCTAGAGTTGTTGCACGGGTTTGGATGACGTTTCGACGTTTTGTCGCCAGCGAGTATCACTGGTATTAGCCGGTCCGACTGTTGGTCGTAGTTTTAACCGCCAGAGAGCGCACACGGTTTTGTTTGAACGCTCTGTTATTTCACTGGTGGGGAACAATTTTCTTATTGTCGTGTTTCGTATTTCAGTATTTTCCCGTTTCATTCGAACCCTTAAACATAGGTACACTGAAAAATTAAGACCACGTACAAACTGTTTTCGAATAAAAAATAAACGGGTACTTCTTTTTTAAGTATCCAATCGAGATAAATGTACTAAGCAAGTGGTGTACACGTAAAAAATTCGATTAGTTAAATTCATCAGACTCAACATTAAATACTTTTAAGTTACATTAGTATTTAAATACTTTTAATTGTGTATTGAGGAAAATCTTATCAAAATCCTGTACAATGATCTTACAGCATTTTATGTAGGGTGTCCCATAAGGGTTCAACTATAATTGTTAAATAAATATACAGATGATATTCCAATCATTAGAATATCTTCTGCACTTTTTTTCTTTTGAAATAATTACAACTAAAGATGTATTATTTCGTTTAGATGAAAACAATATTATTCGAACAAACAATGTAAAGAAATAATAAAACTGGTTCCAGTAGGCCGAGGTCTTCTGAAAATTTTTTTCCTTCAGTTAACGATCGCATTGAATAGTAATATAAGACAATAAATATGTCCAATGCGTTATGCATTTGATATATTTATATATTTAATATGTTATATTAATAAATTGACAGATTTTAGGAAGTTAAGTGATAAGCAGTGTTGTGCTTTAGTTAAATTTATCTAGATATGTTATCTAGATAAAAAATAAAATTGATATCTAATTTTCATCTAGATAAAAATTATAGCTATCTAGATAAATTTATCTAGATAATTCACAAAATCTGTAGCTAATCATTAGTAATAACTAATCTAAAATTTTATCATTCAATATAAAATAAATAACTAAATAAGAAATTGAATTTGTATATTTACTTGCAAAAATTGGTTCTAAAATAGTTTTACGCAGCATTTACTATAAATTATGAATAATGACAATTTATTATGTATATAGACATATATTACCTACCTAATATGCATGGGAGTGAGAATTACTTATAATTTCATAGTATGGCCCATACGGGAAGTCTCATGCCCGTATTACTATTGTTCTGTGGTATTAAGAACGCCGAAAGAGCATTTACTAGAATATTAGAACCAGAGATAACGCACCATAGGTCTAACTGGTTATTATTGCAGCTGCGTGATAGATGGTTTATAAATACTAAAATACAGAAATAACTGTCGATAAGAAAATAGCAATATTACAATACGCATGAAGCTGTACCTACACAGAAATTGATCGTTCTCCATCACCATTCAACCGCCTTAAATTCAATATTTATATATAAACTATGTCCATTTTTCATGTAATCATATGCTCTAAATAATTGTCATTACCGGACCCCAATTCTATGAATTCGTACTTTGATGTGTCTACATAATATTATTGAACAACAAAATAAATATTAGGCGTGAAACGTACATTATTTATTAAAACCTTGTACTGTACGCAGCGCCCTCTCATCTACAACGTGTTCATCGTCAGATCGTCTTCATATTTTTCATAATTTTGTCTATGACTTTCAATTTTATTTTATTGGTGAAATATTTTATATTTTGAAATGGTTGATTACATAATATAATCATTACCCAAGACCAAAAGAGTTCGCTTACAAACGGATGAAAACGTAGATGCCTTATATAAATATCTAGATAAAAATTATTTTATCTATCTATATCTAGATAATTTTAAATCCAGATATCTTATCTATATCTAGATAACTTTTTTATCAAAGCACAACACTGGTTATAAGTAATATTAGATAACTATTGAACTATAAAATGTATAGGTAATATTATTAAACATCTGGCAGTATATCCGTTGCAATCGACCTGGACATTAACGCCGTATTTGTAGTATTCTTTAAAAAATAAATTTGATGTATTTATTTACTTGTTTTACTTATGATTATAATCATGGATAAATTTGTTACTCGTTCTGTTGACAATAATGCTTCAGTAAGTCGACCAAAATAAAAAAAAAAAACCAAAATATAATATATGTGTCAGTATCACGAAGATTTTTTAAAAATGACAAAAATTCTTTCTATCTTCACACAAAAAAATTCCACCAGGAAGAATTGAAAATATTAAATGACGAGATACCTTATCGACAAGCAGTGGTGAGTTTATTGTTCTTGTTTCAAGTGTCAAAACCAGATATTGCAGCGGTTCTTAACCATAAGGTCGCGACCCAATTTTGGGTCACCAATAATTTTAAATGGGTTGGATAACAATTTAATACGTTAGTATAATATTTTTATTTTTAAGCCTTATAAATAATAAATGAAACCTCATGTACGTTGGTTATCATGGAGAAAAATTTTAACGAGATTTTTTAAATTAAAAACTGAAATAGAAGTATTTTCAAGAGAAAAAAATTCACTGTTATCCATCCATTTTCAAGATATAATTTGGTTGACAAAAGTTGCGTATCTATCAAATATTTTTTCGTTATTAAATGAGTTATATTTGAGTATGCAAAGGCCATTAACTAATATTTTTACATGTTGTAATAAAGATATTAACTACAATCAAAACTAAATCAACAAGCTTGATGTCGAACCCACGATGCGTATTTCACTTACTAACTCCATAGAAGAACTCTAAATTGATTCATTGGTAAAGCAACATCAAGACCAAGGAAGTCATTAAATTAAAAATTATTTAAAAAACAATACAATATTATTAAAAGAAATGTTTATTTTTAAATATAATGTAATTAATATTATGACGTGTTATGAATATAAGTAATATGAGTAAAAAATGTAATTCAATTAAGAGTACCAAATAGTTATTTTTTATTCTGCCATTGAATATTATTTATAAAAAGGTCGCAGGAAAAATTGGGTAAATATCTTGGGTCGCCACTACACAAAGGTTAAGAACCGATGAGATATTGCATATGCAGTAAATGTTGATAGTCGTTTTTTAACAAATCCAAAATAGGCACATTGGAATTTAACTAAACGTACAATATGTTAGATTAAAATAACATTTAACTATGGTTTATATTTTGGTAGTAACGCAGAGTTGTCATTGGAAATATTCAGCGAAGCTGACTATGTAGGTGACATTGAAACACGACGTTCGACGTCAGGATATTTGTTCATATATGGATCAGCTGTTGTATCATATACTTCACGAAGACAAAACTGTGTATCATTATCGTAAACGGGAGCAGAATATATTGCGATAAGTGAAGCAGTAAAAGGAATCATGTGGATAAATCTGTTGAATAAAAGCTTATAAACAATAGGAGGTAAACAACCAATATATATATATATATATATATATATATATATATATATAGATATTATATATATATAATCAAAGTGCTAAACGTTTAGTGAAAAATCCGGAAATTCACAAGTGGACCAAACACATAGATGTACAATATAATTTCATTAGAGAAAAGTATGATCACGGATTATTTCAACCCCAGTACATTGGGATCACAGATATATACAATAACTAGATAGCTAACTGATTATGTCTGACGTATTATGATTAAGAAGCCGAAAGCCATATGCATGGTAGTCAATGTTTTTGTTTGTTATCACTTTATAAGTTTGAATTTATTATCATATTGTTATATTATAAAGACATAATCGCAGATATATACAACAGCTTCCAAACATATATACATTTATATATTATTATATTACATAGTTATACACATTAGTCATACGTAATTAAAAATTTTATTGTATATTTTATAATTTTATAATAAATATATTAAATTACTATAACACTTTAATTTAAATTATATTTTATAATGATATGAAATAATAACAATAATTAATGTAAATATTGACTACCACACATATGGCGGTTGACTTCCAAATGTTGTGCTAGTTAGCTATCTATTTATTGTATGTATCTGTGATTGGGAGAGAGGACCAGATTACAGACATCATGACCAAGCCGTTGGTCAAGGATCGTTTCGAAAAATTGTCATCAGCCATAGAAGTGATTAAAAACAAAGAAATTATTAAATGAGGGAGAGTGTTGAAATAAACAATTAATATCGGTACGCATACATTGTAAGCACACGGGTGCGCGTAACAATATATTATGTATCATAGTTTAACTATCTACTGTAATGCGAATCAATAGGTACTTATTAATATCACATACACACATAGATATGACTATATGACGTCAATGACGTATATAAATAAGGATATTGTGGTATACAAGACTCACTCTCGGACACGGTACGTCATACGATGTGTGTCTAGATCAGTCATATTTTACATTTATATTATATTTTTATAATTATAATAAAGTCGTGTTACTTTTTGTGCTAAATACCACAATCCTTAAATTCACTCAAACATCAATTTCAACAATTATTGTACAATTATACCGAGTTTATTGTATTAAAATCCTCGTTCGTGAGATTTCCTGGCTTTTTATACTACAGAATTAGAAAAACTTAAGATATTTAATTTTTTAAATTGTTTGAAACACGCTAATTACAAATCCTTAGTATTATGAGATTAAATTAAGTACCTAGTACATAATTTATTATAATGGTAGCAACGTAGTTATTTGTAATTCTCTTTGGCAGGCAGCATATACTTATGTACTACCGAGTATAATAGAATGTATGAATTCTTTAGTGAAATACAATATATTTTCCATATAAAAATATTTTTAGATTCCGTATAGCAATGCAATATTAATAAGTATACCAATTACGTGGTCTTATAAGCTTTTTATGTTTTACGGTTTTTTCTTTTTTTTCCGTGTATATATATATATATATATTAGGGTGGTCCTTATTTTTTAACTTTCAAAATTTCAAGCCAGGTACCCGCCATTTTGTTCATTATAATCAGTAAGTAATTGGAACTAAATTTGATCATGATGACTCACTCCCTTCCCGTGCCTCAAGAGGGTTGAAAATTTGTCATAGAAGGTAGTTTCGCAGTATTGTGAATTAAACTCATAAACTATAGTACATAGCGAAAAAATGTATTGAAGGTTAATTATATATTTTAATGTAACTATTTTTTTTATTTTTTTTTTAATTTGCTTTTATTGTATAAACATTACAGCAAGGGAATTATAATAATAACAATAAAAAAAAAAGGTTAGAAAGACTTATAATAATAATTTTGGAAATGATAATTTTAATCAAATACACAGAAGATATGTATATTAGATTTATCATGATTTTCAGTAATAAGAGATAACCATGTATTGAAAACTATTTATGACCACTATACTTTATCATTATCAATATTGGTGTCATTAAATATCTATCGCCAAAATTAAATTAACCAACATGTTTAATTTTCTGTTATTATTTAATTTACATATTCAATTATCTCAAGACAATTCATTTTCTTGGTTGGTATTATGAAAAATCAAATAACTGGTAGTAAGCTTCCATTAAAAAGAGATATTTTGAGCATTCTCATTTACAATATGCGTTTAGCCAAACTAACATTACACGATAGCACTAGTCTTGTGTTTGATGAATGTCAAATTTTTTTGAGATAAGCGCGTAAAGCACATATTCCAATTCAATATCGATCAAATTGCATAACAATAATTAAAAAATTCTATGACGAATGAAGAAAATTAGATAAAAATAAAAATAAAAATACTGATACATAAAAAAAATTATGAATAGATATGTTTAAAGAAAATTGAAATGACTTATTTGACATTGCGCATAGTAATGCTTTAAATATTATAAAAATTTACGAAGATAAACTATTTTTAATAAGACAACGTGAAAAAGGACGTCATGGATGTATGATGGGTAAAGATTCAAAATTAATCGGTTTTGAATTTCGAAAATTGTCTTTAGAAAAACAAAAACATGAAATCGCATCGAAATCGACAGGTAGTTTGTATAATTATTTTATTTTATAATTATATTTTTAAAATTACTGTAAATTAATAATTTTAAATCATTACTTTCAAAAACAATGTTTCTAATAATTTTTTATACTACAGTCGTGTCTATGGAGTATACATTAGATGAAAACTTCACTGATGAAGATGAAATTATAAATCTTGAAATTCCTGGCCCATCAACAATCAAGCGAGCAAGAAAGGAAATTATAAACCACCGTTTATCGGCGGCATTAGATAAATTCAAAGTAAGTGACCGAGATGCCGTGCATTTACTTACAGCTCCAGCTGAATCGTTTGATGTCAATACTAGATAGTATATAATTAATAGATCTTCAATTAAAAGAGCTCGAGAAAAGTGTCATGAACAATTATCTGAAGCTATAAAATCTAATTTTTTAAATGTAAATCTACAATATTGCGTTGTGTATTGAGATTCAAAATTACTACCAGACTTAACAAGAAGGGACACAATATATCGTCTTCCTGTAATTATCATAGCTTCTAATGTTGAACCATTATTAGGAGTTCTACAATTACCATCTGGGAGTGGAAATGAAATATGTTCAGCTATGTATAATACTTCAAACCAGAGGCGGCCAAACTTTTTTCGGTCACGATCTACTAAAAATATACTTCACCTTTGAAGATCGAATTTCTTGGAAAATTTTTTTATAAACTAGAATAAAAGATAAAAACTTTACAGGTAAAATTTATCAAAAATTTGTTAACACCACGATTAATTTTTGTGCAAGTTGCTTAAAAATAAATTCTAACATGATCGACTCTGAAATTGTACACGATCGACCATTTGGCCGCCCCAGCTTTAAACGATTAGGGTCTATTTGATCAAGTTGAAGCATTTGTATTTGACACTACTGCATCAAATAGTGGCTGTTAAATGGTGCATGCGTTCTTCTTGAACAAAAGTTAAACCGAAACATTCTATTTTTTGCTTGTCGTCACCATATTTTTTAAATCGTTTTATAAGTTGTTTTTGTTACATCAAAACTATCAGTTATGCTTGGACCTGATATTCTATTGTTTAAACGATTTAAAAGTAACTGGATGAATTTAGATTTACGTAATTTTAATACATGGACTTTGCACACAGAAGTATTTGAAGAATTAAAATATGTAGTTGAAGAAGTTTTATTATTTTGTATAAAAAAAAAAAAAAAAATCGAAGATAATTATCCAAGAAATGACTATAAAGAATTTATGGAACTTGTCATGATATTTTTGGAGAAAACACCTCCACGAGGCTTACATTTTCGACCACCTGGTGCTGACCATTTAGCTCGATGGATGGCAAAAGGGATGTTGTTTCATTGTAAAATGTTATTTAGAGGCATGGACATATGCTTCCGATCCAATAACAGCTCCACTTAATGATATATTTTTTTTAAACAATTTAGTTGATTATACAAAACATAATAGAAAAATAGGAGAAATAGCATTAAAAAAATTTATCAACCATTTGTAGTACTTAAATTATGATTGTGCCGTATTTTCTTTATTTGATGATAATACACAATTTAAAATGGCAAAACAAATATTGGAAATCAATAAAGAAAAAATCAATGCTGATGAATAAGAAAAAAAGTCTAAAAAAAAATTACAATTTGATGGCGTTCAACATTTTGTATGTGAAGATCTTCCATTTGAACCAATATCAAATAAATCGATACAGTTCTTTAAAAGATTTCGCATCTCTCCAGACTTTTTACAAAAAGATCCAAGCTTATGGAAAACAACCACCAAGTATAAAGAAACAAAGAATATTATAAGTACATTAAAAGTTGTCAATTATAGTGCAGAAAGAGATGTGAAATTGATGGAGGAGTTTAATGACGAATTTACAAAACAAAAGGAACAAAAACAAAATGTGTTACAGTTAATTTTTTAGTATTTTATGTTCGTGGTATAATTAAGAATTTATTAAAATTTATTATTTATAATTTTAGATTGTTCAAGATTATAAGAAGCAATACCCGGGATTTAGTCATGAAATTTTAAAATAAACTTATAATAAATAATTAAAATACATTGTGATGTAAAAAATATGTTGTATAATAAAATGAGATTATTAAAATACAATTTTATTAAAACTGCTATAGTATTAGAATAATTTACATAAATCTGACTATTACTAATTACATTTTTTTCAGGAAATTAAACTTTATTCAACTTTTATGTAAGAAATGTTTTCGTATTTTTAATATTTTATCAAATACACTTGAATAAATGTAAAAAATCTACTTTGCAAAATAAATAAAATATTTCGTATTTTACTATTTTTTTTTTGGAAAAATACAGACTTATGAAAATTTTTTTAAAAATATATATTTTATGAGCAACATTAAAATACGTAATTAACCTTCTATATATTTTTTCGCTGAGTACTATAGTTTTTGAGTTAAATTCACAAAACTACAAAACTACTCTCTATGACAAATTTCCAACCCTTTTGAGGCACGGGAAGGGGGTGAGTTATCATGACCAAATTTAGTCCCAATTACTTACTGATTATAATGAACAAAATGGCGGGTACCTGGCCAAAGAATAAAAAAATGTCTTCTTCAATGACTAAGGACCACCCTAATATATATATATATATATATATCTAAAATTTAGTATCTATTTAATAGGATCACAAGTTAACACAATTAAAGATTATTTATGATATCGAAAGAATTATAAACACACAACTACATGGTATTACGAACTTTCATTTTTTATTTACTGCTTTTATACAGCATTTAAAATTTTCTTACACTCGTAATACTTTTAATTTGTGGTAGACTTTTTGGCGTTTTATTTTATGAGACGTGAACATACAAAATCTATGTTTTAAATATGTGTGCTAAAATAGAAATTTAAAAACGACCACAATGAACGTCCATACGGTATGTTCTCTTCATCCGCTTGCCACTCGTAGCACCGGACAATCCGGATTCTAACCACATTTTTGAAACCGCGGTTACAATAGATACTCGACATTATATCCACTCGGGCCTTTGTTTTACGTTCTCGGCATCTGGTTACGTCCGTTTTCCGAGTGTAGATTTCTTAAACAATATTAACCCACTCGGCCCGGAGAATATTATGCACACAAAGAGTGGGATCGAGAAGAAAAGAGTGTTGATGGTTGTTTTTTTTTACCGAAGACTCAACATCAATTTCCTGCAGATTTTCCGGTCACGATTCTTTAAGAAAACTTCTCAGTACGGTAAGAAGTCGTCCAGCCCACTTTTTGGTGATCACCAGATTCGGAATCGAACGCAAATAATAGAAAATGATTGCGAGAGACTTGCCGCATAGGTCAGCCATCACACGATGCTGTGCAAATATTTTTCGTTCAATCTTCGTGCGTCGAGTGGGGATCTTAACCGCGAACCTTTGGCATCGCAAAGGTTGTGTTACTAAGATGATTTTTCTGATGGAACGGGGGTTGTGTTTATGAATCCGACGCAGATTAACGAGTTTTATATCTCACTACTTAGTTATTGCGGTCATCACTTGACAGGAATGATATTGCAAATATGATATCTAACATCCGGAATGGATAGGAACTCATGGAAGAAGAAGATATCTTACGAATCAAAAAGTACGTGTGTGCGCGTACAAACGATAATAATGTTATGTGCGCGCTTATACTCGTACGAGCGAAAATGAGTCTGATCGCAAAGCGAATTCAATTCCGAACGAAATTCGACGGAGGAAACGAGGGGACGCAGCGCACGGCCTAAATGGAACGTAAACAGAAATTTATTCAGAAAAACGTGGAACCGTGGCAGGTATACGATCTGTACTACGAGGGTGTTTCGTTTGGTTTTGATTTTCCGTGCTCCGTCCGATCCGGGCCAGCGTATGCACGCGGTGGACGTGTACAGAAACTTTTCAAAACTTTTGCCCGTAACAACAGTTCAATTAGATACCACTGTCGGGGACGCACGCACACGTTTTAGGAAAGAAAAATATAAAAAAATAAAAATAAACAAAAGAACAACGTATGGTCCGTGTTAGCCGTTCGAAACGGAATCGATATGTTGACCGGCTGATGAGACGGGAATACGAGAGCGCACGTGTCTGTGCACGTATGTAAATAAGCATTTTTTCCTCTTTCCTGTACATAAATATTTCAATACGAGTCGAGTGCATCAGCGCTATACAGCTGCCGGTAATACGTGGTACTCGTTTCGGTATAATTTATGTAAAGTTTAGCGAATCCTGTAATCGAAACACGTGCAACGTCTCGGCCATGTCAAATTTATATAAATTGGTTGTATAAATTGGAATTTAAACTTTTCTCGCGTTGCGCCACTCAACGCGCAATTCTGGCGAATTTAATTTATGCGTTCTTCACGATGTAAAAAAAAAAAAAAGATGCAACGAAAATCACCACGTTCAGAAACATACACAAACGTATACAATATTTATTTGCAGCCGTTGCAGGCTTCGTTGGCAATTGCACGACGTACGTTCCAACTGTATCTTGTTGAAATATGATTTTAAACGTACTACAAGAATCCATTTTGATATACTTGGAAATCAAGCTCTACGCCGTCCTTGAAAGGTTCATCGATACAATGCTAAGTATACGTAGGCAACGGATACCCACAATAAAACGATTAAATGTTCTAAAATGCAAGAAAAATGCCTTAAAAAAAAATTCGATTTAATACTCATACAACGGATATTTAAACTAAAATGTTATCAAATGTCATCCATTCTGATACAGAATGACTTAAAAACATCAAAAGGCTTTAAAAGTAAAAAGTCTTAAAATGTAGAAAACTGCAAAATGAAAGTTACATATTTAATTCCTTAATGCTTGAAATTAACTTTGTGCTTGGAAAGCAACATTTTTGGGCATTCAGAAAAAAAAAATTGAATTTGCTTTCAAATTCGTTCCCTAATAATATGCAAGCTATTGAGCGGTGGATATAAATATTAGTGTTAACTTGGTAAAAAATCACCGTAATAAACAGATTCGTGATCACATTTTTACATTATTTTTTCATACAACTTTTATTTTTATTTTTTTTATCGAATAATACAATATTTAAGATTGTCATTAACGTAAAACAGATTTATTCTCTCTTGATGGTATCGAAATGTTAAAAATATTTAAAAATATAAAATGAAGTTTCGGGGGGAAACTTTTCATTTAAACTTTAAATTTGAGGTTTACCCTGAGCGCAATTAGGTCCATACTTTTTAGCGAAAAACAAATAAACATATTTACAAGACCGTGATTTGTTTTGCGGGTGCGACTTAAAAATAAAGTAAATTTACTTTAAATACTTTAAGAAATACGTTTATTTTTTTATTTATTTATTTTTTTTTATTATTAGCATAAACCCCCATGTGGTCTCAAGTATAGAAGGAAATATCTCTTATCTAACATTTATTGGTTATACATTATGATATAAGAATTTAAACAAATAATCCTCGGTCGTGGATCGTTTATTAATTATTTATTACATCCATTGTGCCTTAGAAACGTTTACACAATCCGTTCTATTGCGTACGAACTGAAATAAAACTGTTTTAATAATTCTACACATTTATGAGTACCAATCTGTGAACAAAGCTTCGCTGGAGAATATCTCCGTAGCTTTCAAGCGTTCAACACAACTTATGACCCAACTCGGTGGTGTACCGCTATATGTAGTATACTCCTGTATTTCACTTTGATTTTTCGCACGCATATTTTGCACGTTCAGACAAATGTTATTCGGTGAAAAGGGAAATTTATCGGCTGCATCTATACTGCGAATACGAGATTTCGAACATATTATGTGATGCGTCGTAAGAGATACAAAACGTTTTCATCCCCTGGTTAATAAATATATTAACCGTGTATTGTTGTCGTAAAATGCTATTATTTTCAATTCTCTTTTCGGACAATGGCACCTTCCATAGAGGAAATGAAACAATATTAAAAACTAACCTGTTTGCTCTTACGGAAACGGCGCAGTAAGATAAACGTTTTTATTATACGAAAAAAAGATCGCCCCTTCAATTAGGAATTTCATTCACAATTTTTTTTCATTTTCGTCGAATCGTTCAATAACGAAATCAACGCCATTGAACTTTCTTTTTCGATTAAAAAAGTGGTACATACAATAAATGTATTATTATTGCTTTTTCCATTGCGGTACTCCACGATTAATATCAATTATAGTTTATAGGTTTTAGATTCTAAGTAAAACACGGAATGTAGTGGTATTGTCATGATGTGAGTTTCTTTTGTGTTTGTGAACCCGATTTTGATCAGAAGGATTACTCCGATCAGCACAATTGTTTAAGGTTTTTGATAGGAAATGTGGTATAGCTTATATATTAAAGGAAATCATTATTCAAATTAATATAAAATGTTCTTAATAAAAAAAATTACAAAGAAATAATATAAGTTATACAAATGTGAAAACATTTACGCCATTCTAGTTTTCGACAAAATAAAATTTTCGTTATAATTCAAAAAATAATAATCATAGTGACATTAATTCTCATTGAAAGATTACATCACGATTTGCTATGGATGATTAATTTTTTTTTTCATAAAAAAATTTACAAATTTAAATCGGATATAAAATTCCTCACGCATATTTATTACCCTATTATTGATTCAAGAAAAATGGTTGAATTTAATTTCAAAATAAAATTTACAATCGTTTAAATATTAAATAATGACAATACTACGAAATTGACAACAATTTGCTATTATTTTTAATTTAATACTTCATAATAAAATTTCAGTTTTTAAATTTGAGACTTAAATATTGGATACAACATTTTTAGTATGATTTTATTTTATAGTAAAATAAAAATAAAATGATTTTAAGTCACAAAAAATATTAATACATATTACAAAATAGAATTTTAACCAAGGCTTTGCACCCGAACCCGTAACACCCCTAAAAACCCTTAAAAAATCAAATACCCAAAACCCATAAAACACGAATGATTTTTTTTTTTTTTTTAAACACCCTAATTAACCAAAACCCGAATAAAATATTGGTTTTAATCAGAAATCCGAATAATTTTTTATTTTACAATCTTTATGTGAAATATCATTTTGTATGTATTTTTGTGGTTATTTCAATTTTATCATTAGTTATTTAATAATAAAATTATTATTCACAGGAATAATTTCACAAATAATTTACGAAATTGTTAATAAATTTAAATTTATCTAAATAAAGACAATAGCAATATATTATATTGATAGGTGTGCATGAATGGTATGGTATGTTTGTGCACCATCGCGACGAGCGTCGAGGATTCGTGAAGACCACCGTCGACACCGACTCTTTTTTTACCCCCCCCCCCCCC